>NW_026968921.1:337295-674591 GCF_028390025.1 Pseudophryne corroboree
TTGTTGTCCCCAGACGAGAGTTCCCTTGTGCTTCCTCAGTTGAATCTCCTTAACTTGACGGGGGAGGGGCTGCCCGAGCAGCCACCCTCCCCAGCCCTATCCCAACTCATACTTATTTTGCATATGAGATCTCTTGATCATGAAGATTGTTATCACAGGGTGAGGTTCATCCATTATATTTTAAAATAGGAAGGTACAAATTACATATTTGAATTGCATTTATGTGCTGGATTCAAATGTCCCCCCCCCCTTCCTTTCTCAATTGTGCCCGTCAGCAGCTATTCTAAGGTTGCTGCCAATGGGTGTGACACATTAATTTCTTCTGTGGGGTACACTGGACTCCACAAGGATTCACATTGGGGTGTAGAGTAGGATCTTGATCTGAGGCACCAACCGGCTCAAAGCTTTTGACTGTTCCCAAGATGCTCAGTGCATTCTCCTCTATAACCCCGCTTCCATGAACAGGGAGTTCAGTTTGTAGTTGGTGCCTTCAGTAGCAGGCCACTTAACAGGGGCCTGCCTCAGGCAGCCTATTCTTAGCTATAAATTTTGACAAGAAAAGAAGAACTTGTTTTATGAGAATCTACAAGGGCTGCAGCAGGCTAGGTCTAATAGACATCTTTACTGCAGCTTCATCACTCCCAGCGGCGCTGTATACTCCCGTGCCCTGGTTGCTGGGTCACTGCAGCGGAGGGTCCGGTTTCATCCTAAGGTCAGTCACACACACACCACCCTTCCGGATCACGAGGCCGCTGATGAAGGGGAGCGTGGCCGTAGGGGGTGGACCGTGTGCGCACTGGCGTGGACACTGATTACTGGGCAGCCGCTCCACTAGCCACCAGGTACAGTTAAGGAGCACAGGTCTGGGGGTTTTTCTCCTATATTAACCCAATTTTGTACTGCCCGCAGCGCATTGTGATAGGTAATAGGGCCTGATTCAGGTTGGATTGCAATCACAATAAGCGATCCAACTGCAAAAATTGCTAAGAGCATACGCATGTGCCTGCATTTTCTGCGGCACCCCGCAGAGAATGCGATCGCCTCTGCCTGTCAATCGGGGCGGGGGGGGGGATAGGTGGGTCAGCAACACTCCATTTCCAAGTCAGGGATGGAGCGGTGCGGGGGCAAGGCTTCAAAATGGGGTCTGCAACGGAGGAGACACAGGGGGCGTGGTCACAGCGGCTGTATGACATCACATTCAGCCGCTGTGATCACAAAAATGGTGGCGGCTTCCTGCGCGCACATACAGTCTGCACCAGCAGGAGGCTACACCATTTTTTATGATCACGCTGAACTGCAGTGCGACTGCAATTACAGCATGGTCAAGAAGGGAGGCGTCATGCTGGGTGGCCATGCCCTTTCACTGTGCAGGAGCCAGCACTGCTCACACACTAGTCCCCGGGTGCAGCCCCCAACCCCCGGGACACCCGGAGCAACAAAATGTAGATTCAGGCCACCAGGCCACGCCCCTACCTATGAAACCATGCCTCCTTTTTACCATTGCGCTGCTTATCTGCGCGCACTGCATTACAATCTCCCTCGCCACCTCTCTGGGTGTCACCAGTGATAGTGACACCTCTGCCATGCTTGTAGCAGCTGGTCCTAAGATCTACGCCTCAAGCCCTGAGTGTTTGCCCTTGTGACTTGTTGATCATCATAGCGAAGCAGATGCTTACAGAAAACTGCAGGGGCTTAGATTGAAAATAAAAAAATTGATGGGTATAAGGTAGAGAGGAGCGGGTTCGGTTCTCCGAGAACCGAATTCCCCACGAACTCCACGTTGTTTACACTGGTCCGAGGCAGGCTCGGTTGTTCCCGCCTGACTCGGAAAACCTGAACAAGGGAAAATGTCATCATCCCGCTGTCGGATTCTCGCGAGATTCGGATTCCATATAAAGAGCTGCTTGTTGCCGCCATTTTTACTCGTGCTTTGAAGAGAGAGCGGAATGGACGTGGCTATGTTCTCTCAGTGGAAATCTCAATATCAGTGCTCAGTATCAGTGGTTACTTATTGCTGCTCAGTAATACTAGTAGTGTGTCTCTCCTGCTCAGTGTCAGTTCTCAGTAGTATCCTCATCAGTGCTCAGTATCACTGCTCATTGTCTTGTGCTGCATTGTGGTGCTCAGCATACTACAGTACATTACTAATAGTCCAGTGCTGCATCTTGCTGCTCAGTGTCAGTTCTAGTATCCTCATCAGTGCTCACTATCACTGTTCATTGCATTTTGGTTTTCTGTATACTACAGTAACATAGTAATATAGTAACATATAGTAACATAGTTTTTGAGGTTGAATAGAGGCAAATTGCCCATCGTGTTCAACCTGTTTTAAGTTGTGATGATTCTACATACTTGCTGAATAATGTTTTATGACTAGTTAGCTACTATAACTCATGTTACCCCCGGATTAACCATGTTGATATTTTAAGTATTATAACCTTAGATAGCTTTTTCATTCAGAAATGTATCCATTCCTTTTTTAAATCCAATTACAGAGTCCGCCATTACCACCTTCCCTGGCAGGGAATTCCACATCCTGATTGCCCTAACAGTGAAGATCATAGTATCTCACCTGGCAGGTAAGTAGGAGTTGGGCTAGAGCTGTGGAGGATTGCTGCTCGGGCACCCCCTGTCAAGTGAAGGAGATCCAACTGAGGCAGCACAAGGGAACTCTCGAAAGAAGAACAAGGCTAGAGGAAGATCTGAGACAAAGAAATCTGACTTTTACCAGAGCTGACCAGAGGAAAGCACAAACACAGTCCCCCACTACCACAAATAATGCAGTCGAGTTTCCCACATTTGGGGAAATCACAGGGGTCAGCATACCCAGAATTCAATGAATGAACCTCACCCTGGGAGAACAATCTTCATGACCATGGTATCTCCTATGCAAAATAAGTATGATTTGGGATAGGGCTGGGGAGGGCCGCTGCTCAGGCACATCTCTGTCAAGTAAAGGAGATTCAACTGAGGCAGCACAAGGGAACTCTCATCTGGGGACAACAACTGCAGGGAGAACACATATTTTCAGATGAAAATCTTGGTCATGCTCTGGTTTCTCTTCAGAACGAACAAATCTTTCGCCTTTTACTAAAGATTTCCGTGGAGAGGAGCAAAACTGAGTTTTACCTCAATTTTTGCATGCCCCATCTTTTTGGATTTTCTTTTATCGGTTTAAAGATAGAATGAGTGTGCTTTAATGAAAGCTCATTTGCATAGAAATTACAGTAAATGTTTGTTTCTTTTCAAACAGAACTTTCTTGACCATGCTACTTGCTTGAAAGATCTGGGAGCACATGGAATACAGTACAAACCATGCTTATAGCAAGGAGAAGCCAGGTGAGAAATCTGCTTTCTTTCAAATTGGGCGCTCACTTTGATCTGAATGAGGACTGCTGGCATGGCACTCAGGCGACAGGTGGAATCTTGGTCATGCTCTGGTTTCTCTTCAGAATGAACAAATCTTTCGCCTTTTATTAAAGATTTCCGTGGAGAGGAGCAAAACTGAGTTTTATCTCAATTTTTGCATGCCCCATATTATTGGGGTTTCTTTTATCAGTTTAAAGACAGAACGAGTGTGCTTTCTTGTTGGCTTTAATGTAAGTTTATTTGTATAACAATGATAGTAAATGTCTGTTTCTTTTCAAACAGAACTTTCTTGACCATGCTACTTGCTTGAAAGATCTGGGAGCACATGGAAAAGAGTACAAACCATGCTTATAGCAAGGGGAAGCCTGGTGAGAAATCTGCTTTCTTTCTTTCAAATTGGGTGCTCACTTTGAGCTGAATGAGGACTGCTGGCATGGCACTCAGGCGACAGGTGGAATCTTGGTCATGCTCTGGTTTCTCTTCAGAACGAACAAATCTTTCGCCTTTTACTAAAGATTTCCGTGGAGAGGAGCAAAACTGAGTTTTATCTCAAATTTTGCATGCCCCATCTTATTGGGGTTTTATTTTATCTGTTTAAAGATAGAACGAGTGTGCTTTAATGTAAGCTCATTTGCATAGAAATGACAGTAAATGTTTGTTTCTTTTCAAACAGAACTTTCTTGACTATACTAATTGCTTGAAAGATCTGGGAACACATGGAAAAGAGTACAAACCATGTTTATAGCTAGGGGAAGCCTGGTGAGAAATCTGCTTTCTTTCTTTCAAATTGGGTGCTCACTTTGAGCTCAATGAGAACTGCTGGCATGGCACTCAGGCGACAGGTGGAATCTTGGTCATGCTCTGGTTTCTCTTCAGAACTAACAAATATTTCGCCTTTTATTAAAGATTTCCGTGGAGAGGAGCAAAACTGAGTTTTATCTCAATTTTTGCATGCCCCATATTATTGGGGTTTCTTTTATCAGTTTAAAGACAGAACGAGTGTGCTTTCTTGTTAGCTTTAATGTAAGTTTATTTGCATAACAATGACAATAAATGTCTGTTTCTTTTCAAGCAGAACTTTCTTGACCATACTAATTGCTTGAAAGATCTGGGAGCACATGGAAAAGAGTACAAACCATGTTTATAGCAAGGGGAAGCCTGGTGAGAAATCTGCTTTCTTTCTTTCAAATTGGGTGCTCACTTTGAGCTGAATGAGGACTGCTGGCATGGCACTCAGGCGACAGGTGGAATCTTGGTCATGCTCTGGTTTCTCTTCAGAACGAACAAATCTTTCGCCTTTTACTAAAGATTTCCGTGGAGAGGAGCAAAACTGAGTTTTATCTCAATTTTTGCATGCCCCATATCATACCTCTCAACTGTCCCGATTTTCGCGGGACAGTCCCGTTTTTTGGGGACTGTCCCGCTGTCCCACCTGCGGGCCGCAGTGTCCCGCGGTGGGGAGGACAGTTGGGAGGCTCTGTCTGTCGCTGCCCTGCTTAGCAGAGCAGCGGTGAATAGTCGCTGTGCGCACAGCGTCTATTCACTGAAGTCAGAGGGAGAGGTGGCATGCCAGCGGCTCACAGAGCGCTGGGCATGCCCCCTCAGTGCCGAAAACGGGGGCGTGACTCGCGATCGCGGGTCCTCCCGCGAAGCCATGCCCCTTTTTACTTAGGCCACACCCTTTTTGGGAGCGCGTGCGACTTCGCCGCGCGTGTGTCCCTCTTTGCGAGCCGACAAAGTTGGGAGGTATGCCCATATTATTGGGGTTTCTTTTATCAGTTTAAAGACAGAACGAGTGTGCTTTCTGGTTAGCTTTAATGTAAGTTTATTTGCATAACAATGACAGTAAATGTTTGTTTCTTTTCAAACAGAACTTTCTTGACCATGCTACTTGCTTGAAAGATCTGGGAGCACATGGAAAACAGTACAAACCATGCAGTATCACAAGAGCCTTTATTTGATCTTTCATGAAGATAGAGCAGAATTGAGGACACGTCAACAATTTCTGCCGAAGGTGGTTCATCTTTCCACATGGTGCCTTTGGCCACTGACACCTTCGTTGAGTCAAAGTCTCTGGCTGTGGTCAGAACTTTGAAAATTTATGTCACCAGAACGGTTCAGATTAGGAAAACAGAGGCTCTGTTTGTCCTGTATGCTCCCAACAGGATTGGGTGTCCTGCTTCCATGTAGACCATTATGCGCTGGATCTGTGGTAAGATTCAGCATGCTCATTCCATGGCAGGATTGCCGTTACTGAATTAGGTGAAGACCCATTCTACTAGAAAGGTGGGTTCATCCTGGGCAGCTGGTCGGGGAGTCTCGGCATTGCAACTTTGCCGAGCAGCTATTTAGTAAACACTTTTGCTAAGTTTTACAAGTTTGATACCTTGGCCGATGATAACCTCAAGTTGGGTCATTCGGTGCTGCAGAGTCGTACGCACTCTTCCACCCGTTCAAGAGCTTTGGTATAACCCCATGGTTCTTAATGTGACCCCAGCATCCTCTAGGTCGTATGAGAAAATAGGATTTTAATACCTACCGGTAAATCCTTTTCTCTTAGTCTGTAGAGGATGCTGGGCACCCGTCCCAGTCCATACTGTGTCTGCAGTTATTACTTGTGGTTATACACATGTTGTGTTATGGTTCTGGTCAGCTTTTTGCTGCAATTATTCATGCCGTTGGCTTGTGTTCTGTTGAATGCCACGTTCTGCGGCATGCTTAAGGTGTGAGCTGGTAAGATGCTCACCTTAGTTTAACAATAAATCCTTTCCTCGAAATGTCCGTCTCCATGGGCACAGTTCCTATAACTGGAGTCTGGAGGAGGGGCATAGAGGGAGGAGCCAGTTCACACCCTTTGATAGTCTTAAAGTGCCCATGTCTCTTGCGGATCCCGTCTATACCCCATGGTTCTTAATGTGACCCCAGCATCCTCTACGGACTAAGAGAAAAGGATGCCCTTGCGCACTATCCTGACTTCTCCTCCCGTCTGCTTACTTTGTGCCTTCCAACGCACAATGCAAACTACAGGTGGTGCTGCAGGGCCCACACCCTTTTACTTGCCTTACAGAACAGCTCTGGAGCTGTTACAGTGCCCAGCTGCTGCAAGAAATCAGCTTGAATGCTTCAGGGGATGGGGCATGGCCAACATGAGCCCCACACCAAAGGAGGGTGGGGGTGTTTAATGAGAACTAGGGGTCATCCAAACACTGCAAAAGGCCGCCATGCCCTGCACGCCCCTTTTCTCTTTTCATATGCAGATGAGGGTTCCAGCCAACTTTGGCCCACTGCTTGAATAACATCACTGTATGCAAATCCGTCTGCTGCAGACCTTCCCCCAGGAAGGCTTGTACTAGATGTTGCATATGGTTTGATATTTGATGGTGCTTCAGTATTAGGCAGCCTTCCGCCCTCCCATGTTCATCTGAAAAGATGTGGTCTCCCTGCAGTTGTTGTCCCCAGACGAGAGTTCCCTTGTGCTTCCTCAGTTGAATCTCCTTAACTTGACGGGGGAGGGGCTGCCCGAGCAGCCACCCTCCCCAGCCCTATCCCAACTCATACTTATTTTGCATATGAGATCTCTTGATCATGAAGATTGTTCTCACAGGGTGAGGTTCATCCATTATATTTTAAAATAGGAAGGTACAAATTACATATTTGAATTGCATTTATGTGCTGGATTCAAATGTCCCCCCCCCCCTTCCTTTCTCAATTGTGCCCGTCAGCAGCTATTCTAAGGTTGCTGCCAATGGGTGTGACACATTAATTTCTTCTGTGGGGTACACTGGACTCCACAAGGATTCACATTGGGGTGTAGAGTAGGATCTTGATCTGAGGCACCAACCGGCTCAAAGCTTTTGACTGTTCCCAAGATGCTCAGTGCATTCTCCTCTATAACCCCGCTTCCATGAACAGGGAGCTCAGTTTGTAGTTGGTGCCTTCAGTAGCAGGCCACTTAACAGGGGCCTGCCTCAGGCAGCCTATTCTTAGCTATAAATTTTGACAAGAAAAGAAGAACTTGTTTTATGAGAATCTACAAGGGCTGCAGCAGGCTAGGTCTAATAGACATCTTTACTGCAGCTTCATCACTCCCAGCGGCGCTGTATACTCCCGTGCCCTGGTTGCTGGGTCACTGCAGCGGAGGGTCCGGTTTCATCCTAAGGTCAGTCACACACACACCACCCTTCCGGATCACGAGGCCGCTGATGAAGGGGAGCGTGGCCGTAGGGGGTGGACCGTGTGCGCACTGGCGTGGACACTGATTACTGGGCAGCCGCTCCACTAGCCACCAGGTACAGTTAAGGAGCACAGGTCTGGGGGTTTTTCTCCTATATTAACCCAATTTTGTACTGCCCGCAGCGCATTGTGATAGGTAATAGGGCCTGATTCAGGTTGGATTGCAATCACAATAAGCGATCCAACTGCAAAAATTGCTAAGAGCATACGCATGTGCCTGCATTTTCTGCGGCACCCCGCAGAGAATGCGATCGCCTCTGCCTGTCAATCGGGGCGGGGGGGGGATAGGTGGGTCAGCAACACTCCATTTCCAAGTCAGGGATGGAGCGGTGCGGGGGCAAGGCTTCAAAATGGGGTCTGCAACGGAGTAGACACAGGGGGCGTGGTCACAGCGGCTGTATGACATCACATTCAGCCGCTGTGATCACAAAAATGGTGGCGGCTTCCTGCGCGCACATACAGTCTGCACCAGCAGGAGGCTACACCATTTTTTATGATCACGCTGAACTGCAGTGCGACTGCAATTACAGCATGGTCAAGAAGGGAGGCGTCATGCTGGGTGGCCATGCCCTTTCACTGTGCAGGAGCCAGCACCGCTCACACACTAGTCCCCGGGTGCAGCCCCCAACCCCCGGGACACCCGGAGCAACAAAATGTAGATTCAGGCCACCAGGCCACGCCCCTACCTATGAAACCATGCCTCCTTTTTACCATTGCGCTGCTTATCTGCGCGCACTGCATTACAATCTCCCTCGCCACCTCTCTGGGTGTCACCAGTGATAGTGACACCTCTGCCATGCTTGTAGCAGCTGGTCCTAAGATCTACGCCTCAAGCCCTGAGTGTTTGCCCTTGTGACTTGTTGATCATCATAGCGAAGCAGATGCTTACAGAAAACTGCAGGGGCTTAGATTGAAAATAAAAAAATTGATTGGTATAAGGTAGAGAGGAGCGGGTTCGGTTCTCCGAGAACCGAATTCCCCACGAACTCCACGTTGTTTACACTGGTCCGAGGCAGGCTCGGTTGTTCCCGCCTGACTCGCAAAACCTGAACAAGGGAAAATGTCATCATCCCGCTGTCGGATTCTCGCGAGATTCGGATTCCATATAAAGAGCTGCGCGTTGCCGCCATTTTTACTCGTGCATTGAAGAGAGAGCGGAATGGACGTGGCTATGTTCTCTCAGTGGAAATCTCAATATCAGTGCTCAGTATCAGTGGTTACTTATTGCTGCTCAGTAATACTAGTAGTGTGTCTCTCCTGCTCAGTGTCAGTTCTCAGTAGTATCCTCATCAGTGCTCAGTATCACTGCTCATTGTCTTGTGCTGCATTGTGGTGCTCAGCATACTACAGTACATTACTAATAGTCCAGTGCTGCATCTTGCTGCTCAGTGTCAGTTCTAGTATCCTCATCAGTGCTCACTATCACTGTTCATTGCATTTTGGTTTTCTGTATACTACAGTAACATAGTAATATAGTAACATATAGTAACATAGTTTTTGAGGTTGAATAGAGGCAAATTGCCCATCGTGTTCAACCTGTTTTAAGTTGTGATGATTCTACATACTTGCTGAATAATGTTTTATGACTAGTTAGCTACTATAACTCATGTTACCCCCGGATTAACCATGTTGATATTTTAAGTATTATAACCTTAGATAGCTTTTTCATTCAGAAATGTATCCATTCCTTTTTTAAATCCAATTACAGAGTCCGCCATTACCACCTTCCCTGGCAGGGAATTCCACATCCTGATTGCCCTAACAGTGAAGATCATAGTATCTCACCTGGCAGGTAAGTAGGAGTTGGGCTAGAGCTGTGGAGGATTGCTGCTCGGGCACCCCCTGTCAAGTGAAGGAGATCCAACTGAGGCAGCACAAGGGAACTCTCGAAAGAAGAACAAGGCTAGAGGAAGATCTGAGACAAAGAAATCTGACTTTTACCAGAGCTGACCAGAGGAAAGCACAAACACAGTCCCCCACTACCACAAATAATGCAGTCGAGTTTCCCACATTGGGGAAATCACAGGGGTCAGCATACCCAGAATGCAATGAATGAACCTCACCCTGGGAGAACAATCTTCATGACCATGGTATCTCCTATGCAAAATAAGTATGATTTGGGATAGGGCTGGGGAGGGCCGCTGCTCAGGCACATCTCTGTCAAGTAAAGGAGATTCAACTGAGGCAGCACAAGGGAACTCTCATCTGGGGACAACAACTGCAGGGAGAACACATATTTTCAGATGAAAATCTTGGTCATGCTCTGGCTTCTCTTCAGAACGAACAAATCTTTCGCCTTTTACTAAAGATTTCCGTGGAGAGGAGCAAAACTGAGTTTTACCTCAATTTTTGCATGCCCCATCTTTTTGGATTTTCTTTTATCGGTTTAAAGATAGAATGAGTGTGCTTTAATGAAAGCTCATTTGCATAGAAATTACAGTAAATGTTTGTTTCTTTTCAAACAGAACTTTCTTGACCATGCTACTTGCTTGAAAGATCTGGGAGCACATGGAATACAGTACAAACCATGCTTATAGCAAGGAGAAGCCAGGTGAGAAATCTGCTTTCTTTCAAATTGGGCGCTCACTTTGATCTGAATGAGGACTGCTGGCATGGCACTCAGGCGACAGGTGGAATCTTGGTCATGCTCTGGTTTCTCTTCAGAATGAACAAATCTTTCGCCATTTATTAAAGATTTCCGTGGAGAGGAGCAAAACTGAGTTTTATCTCAATTTTTGCATGCCCCATATTATTGGGGTTTCTTTTATCAGTTTAAGGACAGAATGAGTGTGCTTTCTTGTTGGCTTTAATGTAAGTTTATTTGTATAACAATGACAGTAAATGTCTGTTTCTTTTCAAACAGAACTTTCTTGACCATGCTACTTGCTTGAAAGATCTGGGAGCACATGGAAAAGAGTACAAACCATGCTTATAGCAAGGGGAAGCCTGGTGAGAAATCTGCTTTCTTTCTTTCAAATTGGGTGCTCACTTTGAGCTGAATGAGGACTGCTGGCATGGCACTCAGGCGACAGGTGGAATCTTGGTCATGCTCTGGTTTCTCTTCAGAACGAACAAATCTTTCGCCTTTTACTAAAGATTTCCGTGGAGAGGAGCAAAACTGAGTTTTATCTCAAATTTTGCATTCCCCATCTTATTGGGGTTTTATTTTATCTGTTTAAAGATAGAACGAGTGTGCTTTAATGTAAGCTCATTTGCATAGAAATGACAGTAAATGTTTGTTTCTTTTCAAACAGAACTTTCTTGACTATACTAATTGCTTGAAAGATCTGGGAACACATGGAAAAGAGTACAAACCATGTTTATAGCTAGGGGAAGCCTGGTGAGAAATCTGCTATCTTTCTTTCAAATTGGGTGCTCACTTTGAGCTCAATGAGAACTGCTGGCATGGCACTCAGGCGACAGGTGGAATCTTGGTCATGCTCTGGTTTCTCTTCAGAACTAACAAATATTTCGCCTTTTATTAAAGATTTCCGTGGAGAGGAGCAAAACTGAGTTTTATCTCAATTTTTGCATGCCCCATATTATTGGGGTTTCTTTTATCAGTTTAAAGACAGAACGAGTGTGCTTTCTTGTTAGCTTTAATGTAAGTTGCCATAGATGCAGTGAAACACACGTGTAGGGCACGGCGTGTCCGCGTGTATTTGACTCATGTGAAATGTTATAAAACAAAAATATATGATTATGATGTTAGCTGTTAGTCTCCACTAATAGGGAATAGAAGCTGAGCTATAAGAAAGGAATACACTAGATATGATGTCACTTAGCAGATACAATGTCTAAAGTGCATACAGATAGCTACTAATAACTCTTGATAAGAAAGTATATCAGTGTGGGTATATTTATATGATGGGATATTGGGACTAGTGAATATATATCACTCCTGCTGTCCAGATTGGCAATAACCAGACAATTATGATAAGAGTAGAGATGTCACATGGGCTGCTATAGATATTAATTTAATGCTGTATGTGTCATTTGTTACAAATGGATACATTTTCTATGAGTCAGCCTAGCAGCTGCATGTTCTAACAGAACACTATCCTCACACAGAATCTGCTAACCTTGAGATAACTAAATGACAGTGTGTAACAGTCTCTTTACTATAAGACTGTTACAAAGTAATATATATATTTGAAGTCAGTCTAGCAGCTGTGTGTTCCAGCAGTTTATAAGACAAAGAAAATCTCCTATTGTGGAATCTAGACACATGGGACTGCTGGCCTGTGTCATACTATTTCTATGTAATACCAGTAACATGTATATAACTGTTACATAATTGTTACAAATGGATAAATCTTTGAGTCAGCCTAGCAGCTGCATGTCCTAACAGGACACCATAAATCCTTTACAGTGTAACAAATTGATTGGTAACACTTAAAGGCTGGAGAGCAGTTATATGCCTTACTAGCATACTCAATATACCACATTATTACACCAGTTACCACGATTATTGACAGCGCATTTGATATATTATATTACCCTCACACTGAGTCTGTTTACCTTTAGATAACTAAGTGACCGAATATGTAACAGTTTCTCTATCATAAGACTGTTACAAAGTGAGATAGATATATTTGGAAGTCAGTCAAACAGCTGTGTGTTTCAGCGGTTTATAAGAAAATTCCTCATTGTGGAATCTGGACCACTAAGGGTTATTATATATATAGCACATGGAATTGCCACATCTCCCTATATGATAATTTCATTACACTGTAACATAATAAGAATTAACTCTTTAACAGTGTAAATAGAGAGTAATGAATCTCTGACACATGGAATATATTATTTCTTAGATGAATTGGATAAACCATTATGACAGACACTTTGCTTCCTAATAAGAATTGAGGTGGCTATACCTCTAAGGAAAGCATTATTGCCTACGCCTAGATCAGATTAAATAAGATCTGGCTGAATATATGAAGGAAGGTTGCTATTTATATGAGAATTGGAATTGCTATATTCCTTAAGGCAACCCCACCGATTGATATATGTTGTCAATTAAGTATATCTGAACGGCTATATCTGGACCAGATTTAATAAGATCTGGCTGATTATATGAAGGAGGGCTGCTATTTATATTGGAATTGCCATATTCCTTAAGGCAACCGCACCTGTTGGTATATCTCGCCAATTAACTATATCTAAACAGCTAAATTAAAGCTATTCATCATTTTTTTAGTTTGGATATTAATAAATATGATCTTTCCATGATGCATAGAGATTTCCCTATCAAGTGATTCCTTATCCGATATAGAAAGCTATCCCCCTGTGGTATTGAATTTAGGAATATAGTCTTAGGGGACACAGAGAAATAAGTGATCCCCATCTACCTAAGCACCCCACAAATTGGAGGTTAGCTTACCGGTTATACTCAATCACCCCCACAAATTCGCCAATGGGGATGGCTTCCCGGGAGGTAACCCCTATTGAGTGAAGGGAGTATATAGGATACGACCCAGTGGTACCTGACGACATAGATACTAACAGCTATTTAATAACATTACGCTAGAAAGTGATTATTAGCAACATATATATCTATATAAACAACCCCGCCAGGGTTGTGCCTTCAAAAATAATCACACACGGACACGCTTTTTAAACCTTTTTTTCACATCTCTTTATTCTTCTTATGCACATGTATGTTAGTTCTGTGATTTTAACCTTTATGTTTCACTGCAGTTTGGGATAATAATATTAATATTTATCCAATTTTAATACATACTTAATAAAGGTTATATTTTATGATTCATTCATTCTGTCCAGTGCGTCAACAGTGCAGATTTCTTCTTGTTTTTTCTCCCAAATTCTATAACAATGACAGTAAATGTTGTTTCTTTTCAAACAGAACTTTCTTGACCATGCTACTTGCTTGAAAGATCTGGGAGCACATGGAAAACAGTACAAACCATGCAGTATCACAAGAGCCTTTATTTGATCTTTCATGAAGATAGAGCAGAATTGAGGACACGTCAACAATTTCTGCCGAAGGTGGTTCATCTTTCCACATGGTGCCTTTGGCCACTGACACCTTCGTTGAGTCAAAGTCTCTGGCTGTGGTCAGAACTTTGAAAATTTATGTCACCAGAACGGTTCAGATTAGGAAAACAGAGGCTCTGTTTGTCCTGTATGCTCCCAACAGGATTGGGTGTCCTGCTTCCATGTAGACCATTATGCGCTGGATCTGTGGTAAGATTCAGCATGCTCATTCCATGGCAGGATTGCCGTTACTGAATTAGGTGAAGACCCATTCTACTAGAAAGGTGGGTTCATCCTGGGCAGCTGGTCGGGGAGTCTCGGCATTGC
The DNA here is from genome assembly GCF_028390025.1 of Pseudophryne corroboree. NCBI lineage: Eukaryota > Metazoa > Chordata > Amphibia > Anura > Myobatrachidae > Pseudophryne > Pseudophryne corroboree. The sequence goes on from NW_026968921.1 coordinate 351,222, forward strand.
AACTTTGCCGAGCAGCTATTTAGTAAACACTTTTGCTAAGTTTTACAAGTTTGATACCTTGGCTGATGATAACCTCAAGTTGGGTCATTCGGTGCTGCAGAGTCGTACGCACTCTCCCACCCGTTCAAGAGCTTTGGTATAACCCCATGGTTCTTAATGTGACCCCAGCATCCTCTAGGTCGTATGAGAAAATAGGATTTTAATACCTACCGGTAAATCCTTTTCTCTTAGTCCGTAGAGGATGCTGGGTACCCGTCCCAGTCCATACTGTGTCTGCAGTTATTACTTGTGGTTATACACATGTTATGTTATGGTTCTGGTCAGCTTTTTGCTGCAATTGTTCATGCCGTTGGCTTGTGTTCTGTTGAATGCCACGTTCTGCGGCATGCTTAAGGTGTGAGCTGGTAAGATGCTCACCTTAGTTTAACAATAAATCCTTTCCTCGAAATGTCCGTCTCCCTGGGCACAGTTCCTATAACTGGAGTCTGGAGGAGGGGCATAGAGGGAGGAGCCAGTTCACACCCTTTGAAAGTCTTAAAGTGCCCATGTCTCTTGCGGATCCCGTCTATACCCCATGGTTCTTAATGTGACCCCAGCATCCTCTACGGACTAAGAGAAAAGGATGCCCTTGCGCACTATCCTGACTTCTCCTCCCGTCTGCTTACTTTGTGCCTTCCAACGCACAATGCGAACTACAGGTGGTGCTGCAGGGCCCACACCCTTTTACTTGCCTTACAGAACAGCTCTGGAGCTGTTACAGTGCCCAGCTGCTGCAAGAAATCAGCTTGAATGCTTCAGGGGATGGGGCATGGCCAACATGAGCCCCACACCAAAGGAGGGTGGGGGTGTTTAATGCGAACTAGGGGTCATCCAAGCACCGCAAAAGGCCGCCATGCCCTGCATGCCCCTTTTCTCTTTTCATATGCAGATGAGGGTTCCAGCCAACTTTGGCCCACATCTTGGATGACATCACCGTATGCAAATCCGTCTTCTGCAGACCTTCCCCCAGGAATGCTTGTACTAGTTGTTGCATATGGTTTGATATTTGATGGTGCTTCAATATTAGGCAGCCTTCCACCCTCCCATGTTCATCTGAACAGATGTGGTCTCCCTGCAGTTGTTGTCCCCAGACGAGAGTTCCCTTGTGCGTCCTCAGTTGAATCTCCTTAACTTGACGGGGGAGGGGCTGCCCGAGCAGCCACCCTCCCCAGCCCTATCCCAACTCATACTTATTTTGCATATGAGATCTCTTGATCATGAAGATTGTTCTCACAGGGTGAGGTTCATCCATTATATTTTAAAATAGGAAGGTACAAATTACATATTTGAATTGCATCTATGTGCTGGATTCAAATGTCCCCCCCCCCCCCCTTCCTTTCTCAATTGTGCCCGTCAGCAGCTATTCTAAGGTTGCTGCCAATGGGTGTGACACATTAATTTCTTCTGTGGGGTACACTGGACTCCACAAGGATTCACATTGGGGTGTAGAGTAGGATCTTGATCTGAGGCACCAACCGGCTCAAAGCTTTTGACTGTTCCCAAGATGCTCAGCGCATCCTCCTCTATAACCCCGCTTCCATGAACAGGGAGCTCAGTTTGTAGTTGGTGCCTTCAGTAGCAGGCCACTTAACAGGGGCCTGCCTCAGGCAGCCTATTCTTAGCTATTAATTTTGACAAGAAAAGAAGAACTTGTTTTATGAGAATCTACAAGGGCTGCAGCAGGCTAGGTCTAATAGACATCTTTACTGCAGCTTCATCACTCCCAGCGGCGCTGTATACTCCCGTGCCCTGGTTGCTGGGTCACTGCAGCGGAGGCTCCAGTTTCTTCCTAAGGTCAGTCACACACACACCGCCCTTCCGGATCACGAGGCCGCTGATGAAGGGGAGCGTGGCCGTAGGGGGTGGACCGTGTGCGCACTGGCGTGGACACTGATTACTGGGCAGCCGCTCCACTAGCCACCAGGTACAGTTAAGGAGCACAGGTCTGGGAGTTTTACTCCTATATTAACCCAATTTTGTACTGCCCGCAGCGCATTGTGATAGGTAATAGGGCCTGATTCAGGTTGGAATGCAATCACAATAAGCGATCCAACTGCAAAAATTGCTAACAGCATACGCATGTGCCTGCATTTTCTGCGGCACCCCGCAGAGAATGCGATCGCCTCTGCCTGTCAATCGGGGCGGGGGGGGGAGAGGGGGGTCAGCAACACTCCATTTCCAAGTCAGGGATGGAGCGGTGCGGGGGCAAGGCTTCAAAATGGGGTCTGCAACGGAGGAGACACAGGGGGCGTGGTCACAGCGGCTGTATGACATCACATTCAGCCGCTGTGATCACAAAAATGGTGGCGGCTTCCTGCGCGCACATACAGTCTGCACCAGCAGGAGGCTACACCATTTTTTATGATCACGCTGAACTGCAGTGCGACTGCAATTACAGCATGGTCAAGAATGGAGGCGTCATGCTGGGTGGCCATGCCCTGTCACTGTGCAGGAGCCAGCACCGCACACACACTAGTCCCCGGGTGCAGCCCCCAACCCCCGGGACACCCGGAGCAACAAAATGTAGATTCAGGCCACCAGGCCACGCCCCTACCTATGAAACCATGCCTCCTTTTTACCATTGCGCTGCTTATCTGCGCGCACTGCATTACAATCTCCTTCGCCACCTGTCTGGGTGTCACCAGTGATAGTGACACCTCTGCCATGCTTGTAGCAGCTGGTCCTAAGATCTACGCCTCAAGCCCTGAGTGTTTGCCCTTGTGACTTGTTGATCATCATAGCGAAGCAGATGCTTACAGAAAACTGCAGGGGCTTAGATTGAAAATAAAAAAATTGATGGGTATAAGGTAGAGAGGAGCGGGTTCGGTTCTCCGAGAACCGAATTCCCGACGAACTCCACGTGGTTTACACTGGTCCGAGGCAGGCTCGGTTGTTCCCGCCTGACTCGGAAAACCTGAACAAGGGAAAATGTCATCATCCCGCTGTCGGATTCTCTCGAGATTCGGATTCCATATAAAGAGCTGCGCGTTGCCGCCATTTTTACTCGTGCATTGAAGAGAGAGCGGAGAGGACGTGGCTATGTTCTCTCAGTGGAAATCTCAATATCAGTGCTCAGTATCAGTGGTTACTTATTGCTGCTCAGTAATACTAGTAGTGTGTCTCTCCTGCTCAGTGTCAGTTCTCAGTAGTATCCTCATCAGTGCTCAGTATCACTGCTCATTGTCTTGTGCTGCATTGTGGTGCTCAGCATACTACAGTACATTACTAATAGTCCAGTGCTGCATCTTGCTGCTCAGTGTCAGTTCTAGTATCCTCATCAGTGCTCACTATCACTGCTCATTACATTGTGGTGTTCTGTATACTACAGTAACATAGTAATATAGTAACATATAGTAACATAGTTTTTGAGGTTGAATAGAGGCAAATTGCCCATCGTGTTCAACCTGTTTTAAGTTGTGATGATTCTACATACTTGCTGAATAATGTTTTATGACTAGTTAGCTACTATAACTCATGTTACCCCCGGATTAACCATGTTGATATTTTAAGTATTATAACATTGGATAGCTTTTTCATTCAGAAATGTATCCATTCCTTTTTTAAATCCAATTACAGAGTCCGCCATTACCACCTTCCCTGGCAGGGAATTCCACATCCTGATTGCCCTAACAGTGAACATCATAGTATCTCACCTGGCAGGTAAGTAGGAGTTGGGCTAGAGCTGTGGAGGATTGCTGCTCGGGCACCCCCTGTCAAGTGAAGGAGATCCAACTGAAGCAGCACAAGGGAACTCTCGAAAGAAGAACAAGGCTAGAGGAAGATCTGAGACAAAGAAATCTGACTTTTACCAGAGCTGACCAGAGGAAAGCACAAACGCAGTCCCCCACTACCACAAATAATGCAGTCGAGTTTCCCACATTTGGGGAAATCACAGGGGTCAGCATACCCAGAGTGCAATGAATGAACCTCACCCTGGGAGAACAATCTTCATGACCATGGTATCTCCTATGCAAAATAAGTATGATTTGGGATAGGGCTGGGGAGGGCCGCTGCTCAGGCACATCTCTGTCAAGTAAAGGAGATTCAACTGAGGCAGCACAAGGGAACTCTCATCTGGGGACAACAACTGCAGGGAGAACACATATTTTCAGATGAACATGGGAGGGCAGAAGGCTGCCTAATACTGAAGCACCCCCAAACAACAAACCAAATGCAACAACTAGTGCAAGCATTCCTGGGGGAAGTTCTGCAGAAGACGGATTTGCATACGGTGATGTCATCCAAGCAGTGGGTCAAAGTTGGCTTCAACCCTCATCTGCATATGAAAAGAGAAAAGGGGCGTGCAGGGCATGGCGGCCTTTTGCGGTGCTTGGATGACCCCTAGTTCGCATTAAACACCCCACCCTCCTTTGGTGTGGGGCTCATGTTGGCCATGCCCCATCCCCTGAAGCATTCAAGCTGATTTATTGCAGCAGCTGGGCACTGTAACAGCTCCAGAGCTGCTCTGAACGGCAAGTAAAAGGGTGTGGGCCCTGCAGCACTACCTGTAGTTTGCATTGTGCATTGGAAGGCACAAAGTAAGCAGACGGGAGAAGTCAGGATAGTGCGCAAGGGCATAGAAGGGAGCGGCTCAAGAAAAGAGAAGTTGAAACAGACAGCAAACTAGGCTGGAGAGAGACCTGAGACAAAGAGATCTGAATTATACGAGAGCCGACCAGGGGAAACACAAATTATGCAGTCAAGTTTCCCACATTTGGGGAAATCGCAGGAGCAGCACACCCAGAGTGCAATGGGTGAGCCTTGCCCTGGGAGAAGCACCTTCATGATCATAGTATCTCACCTGGCAGGTAAGTAGGAGTTGGGCTAGAGCTGGGGAGGGTCGCTGCTCGGGCACCCCTCTGTCAAGTGAAAGAGATCCAACTGAGGCAGCACAAGGAAACTCTCGAAAGAAGAACAAGGCTAGAGGAAGATCTGAGACAAATAAATCTGACTTTTACCAGAGCTGACCAGAGGAAAGCACAAACACAGTCCCCCACTACCACAAATAATGCAGTCGAGTTTCCCACATTTTGGAAATCACAGGGGTCAGCATACCCAGAATGCAATGAATGAACCGCACCCTGGGAGAACAATCTTCATGACCATGGTATCTCCTATGCAAAATAAGTATGATTTGGGATAGGGCTGGGGAGGGCCGCTGCTCAGGCACATCTCTGTCAAGTAAAGGAGATTCAACTGAGGCAGCACAAGGGAACTCTCATCTGGGGACAACAACTGCAGGGAGAACACATATTTTCAGATGAACATGGGAGGGCAGAAGGCTGCCTAATACTGAAGCACCCCCAAACAACAAACCAAATGCAACAACTAGTGCAAGCATTCCTGGGGGAAGGCCTGCAGCAGATGGATTTGCATACGGTGATGTCATCCAAGCAGTGGGTCAAAGTTGGCTTCAACCCTCGTCTGCATATGAAAAGAGAAAAGGGGCGTGCAGGGCATGGCGGCCTTTTGCGGCGCTTGGATGACCCCTAGTTCACATTAAACACCTCCACCCTCCTTCGGTGTGGGGCTCATGTTGGCTGTGCCCCAGCCCCTAAAGCATTCGAGCTGATTTCTTGCAGTAGCTGGGCACTGTAACAGCTCCAGAGCTGCTCTGTACGGCAAGTAAAAGGGTGTGGGCCCTACAGCACTACCTGTAGTTTGCATTGTGCATTGGAAGGCACAAAGTAAGCAGACAGGAGGAGAAGTCAGGATAGTGCACAAGGGTATAAAAGGGAGGGGCTCATGAAAAAAGAAGTGGAAACAGACAGCAAACTAGGCTGGAGAGAGACCTGAGACAAAGAGATCTGAATTATACGAGAGCCGACCAGGGGAAACACAAATTATGCAGTCAAGCTTCCCACATTTGGGGAAATCGCAGGGGCACCACACCCAGAGTGCAATGGGTGAGCCTTGCCCTGGGAGAAGCACCTTCATGATCATAGTATCTCACCTGGCAAGTAAGTAGGAGTTGGGCTAGAGCTGGGGAGGGTCGCTGCTCGGGCACCCCCCTGTCAAGTGAAAGAGATCCAACTGAGGCAGCACAAGGGAACTCTCGAAAGAAGAACAAGGCTAGAGGAAGATCTGAGACAAATAAATCTGACTTTTACCAGAGCTGTCCAGAGGAAAGCACAAACACAGTCCCCCACTACCACAAATAATGCAGTTGAGTTTCCCACATTTGGGGAAATCACAGGGGTCAGCATACCCAGAATGCAATGAATGAACCTCACCCTGGGAGAACAATCTTCATGACCATGGTATCGCCTATGCAAAATAAGTATGATTTGGGATAGGGCTGGGGAGGGCCGCTGCTCAGGCACATCTCTGTTAAGTAAAGGAGATTCAACTGAGGCAGCACAAGGGAACTCTCATCTGGGGACAACAACTGCAGGGAGAACACATATTTTCAGATAAACATGGGAGGGCAGAAGGCAGCCTAATACTGAAGCACCCCCAAACAACAAACCAAATGCAACAACTAGTACAAGCATTCCTGGGGGAAGGCCTGCAGCAGATGGATTTGCATATGGTGATGTCATCCAAGCAGTGGGTCAAAGTTGGCTTCAACCCTCGTCTGCATATGAAAAGAGAAAAGGGGCGTGCAGGGCATGGCGGCCTTTTGCGGCGCTTGGATGACCCCTAGTTCGCATTAAACACCTCCACCCTCCTTCGGTGTGGGGCTCATGTTGGCTATGCCCCAGCCCCTGAAGCATTCAAGCTGATTTCTTGCAGCAGCTGGGCACTGTAACAGCTCCAGAGCTGCTCTAAACGGCAAGTAAAAGGGTGTGGGCCCTGCAGCACTACCTGTAGTTTGCATTGTGCATTGGAAGGCACAAAGTAAGCAGACGGGAGAAGTCAGGATAGTGCGCAAGGGCATAGAAGGGAGCGGCTCAAGAAAAGAGAAGTTGAAACAGACAGCAAACTAGGCTGGAGAGAGACCTGAGACAAAGAGATCTGAATTATACGAGAGCCGACCAGGGGAAACACAAATTATGCAGTCAAGTTTCCCACATTTGGGGAAATCGCAGGAGCAGCACACCCAGAGTGCAATGGGTGAGCCTTGCCCTGGGAGAAGCACCTACATGATCATAGTATCTCACCTGCCAGGTAAGTAGAAGTTGGGCTAGAGCTGGGGAGGGTCGCTGCTCGGGTACCCCCCTGTCAAGTGAAGGAGATTCAACTGAGGCAGCACAAGGGAACTCTCGAAAGAAGAACAAGGCTAGAGGAAGATCTGAGACAAATAAATCTGACTTTTACCAGAGCTGACCAGAGGAAAGCACAAACACAGTCCCCCACTACCACAAATAATGCAGTCGAGTTTCCCACATTTGGGGAAATCACAGGGGTCAGCATACCCAGAATGCAATGAATGAACCTCACCCTGGGAGAACAATCTTCATGACCATGGTATCTCCTATGCAAAATAAGTATGATTTGGGATAGGGCTGGGGAGGGCCGCTGCTCAGGCACATCTCTGTCAAGTAAAGGAGATTCAACTGAGGCAGCACAAGGGAACTCTCATCTGGGGACAACAACTGCAGGGAGAACACATATTTTCAGATGAACATGGGAGGGCAGAAGGCTGCCTAATAATGAAGCACCCCCAAACAACAAACCAAATGCAACAACTAGTGCAAGCATTCCTGGGGGAAGGCCTGCAGCAGATGGATTTGCATACGGTGATGTCATCCAAGCAGTGGGTCAAAGTTGGCTTCAACCCTCGTCTGCATATGAAAAGAGAAAAGGGGCGTGCAGGGCATAGCGGCCTTTTGCGGCGCTTGGATGACCCCTAGTTCGCATTAAACACCTCCACCCTCCTTCGGTGTGGGGCTCATGTTGGCTATGCCCCAGCCCCTGAAGCATTCAAGCTGATTTCTTGCAGCAGCTGGGCACTGTAACAGCTCCAGAGCTGCTCTGTACGGCAAGTAAAAGGGTGTGGGCCCTGCAGCACTACCAGTAGTTTGCATTGTGCATTGGAAGGCACAAAGTAAGCAGACAAGAGGAGAAGTCAGGATAGTGCACAAGGGTATAAAAGGGAGGGGCTCATGAAAAAAGAAGTGGAAACAGACAGCAAACTAGGCTGGAGAGAGACCTGAGACAAAGAGATCTGAATTATACGAGAGCCGACCAGGGGAAACACAAATTATGCAGTCAAGCTTCCCACATTTGGGGAAATCGCAGGGGCACCACACCCAGAGTGCAATGGGTGAGCCTTGCCCTGGGAGAAGCACCTTCATGATCATAGTATCTCACCTGGCAGGTAAGTAGGAGTTGGGCTAGAGCTGGGGAGGGTCGCTACTCGGGCACCCCCCTGTCAAGTGAAAGAGATCCAACTGAGGCAGCACAAGGGAACTCTCGAAAGAAGAACAAGGCTAGAGGAAGATCTGAGACAAATAAATCTGACTTTTACCAGAGCTGACCAGAGGAAAGCACAAACACAGTCCCCCACTACCACAAATAATGCAGTCGAGTTTCCCACATTTGGGGAAATCACAGGGGTCAGCATACCCAGAATGCAATGAATGAACCTCACCCTGGGAGAACAATCTTCATGACCATGGTATCGCCTATGCAAAATAAGTATGATTTGGGATAGGGCTGGGGAGGGCCGCTGCTCAGGCACATCTCTGTCAAGTAAAGGAGATTCAGCTGAGGCAGCACAAGGGAACTCTCATCTGGGGACAACAACTGCAGGGAGAACACATATTTTCATATAAAAATCTTGGTCATGCTCTGGTTTCTCTTCAGAACGAACAAATCTTTCGCCTCTTACTAAAGATTTCCGTGGAGAGGAGCAAAACCGAGTTTTATCTCAATTTTTGCATGCCCCATCTTTTTGGGGTTTCTTTTACCGGTTTAAAGATAGAATGAGTGTGCTTTAATGTAAGCTCATTTGCATAGAAATGACAGTAAATGTTTATTTATGTTCAAACAGAACTTTCTTGACCATGCTACTTGCTTTAAAGATCTGGGAGCACATGGAATACAGTACAAACCATGCTTATAGCAAGGAGAAGCCAGGTGAGAAATCTGCTTTCTTTCAAATTGGGCGCTCACTTTGATCTGAATGAGGACTGCTGGCATGGCACTCAGGCGACAGGTGGAATCTTGGTCATGCTCTGGTTTCTCTTCAGAACGAACAAATCTTTCGCCTTTTACTAAAGATTTCCGTGGAGAGGAGCAAAACTGAGTTTTATCTCAATTTTTGCATGCCCCATATCATACCTCCCAACTGTCCCGATTTTCGCGGGACAGTCCCGTTTTTTGGGGACTGTCCCGCTGTCCCACCTGCGGGCCGCAGTGTCCCGCGGTGGGGAGGACAATTGGGAGGCTCTGTCTGACGCTGCCCTGCTTAGCAGAGCAGCGGTGAATAGACGCTGTGCGCATGCGCACAGCGTCTATTCACTGAAGTCAGAGGGAGAGGTGGCATGCCAGCGGCTCACAGAGCGCTGGGCATGCCCGCTCAGTGCCGAAAACGGGGGCGTGACTCGCGATCGCGGGTCCTCCCGCGAAGCCACGCCCCCTTTTACTTAGGCCACACCCTTTTTGGGAGCGCGCGCGACTTCGCCGCGCGTGTGTCCCTCTTTGCGAGCCGACAAAGTTGGGAGGTATGCCCATATTATTGGGGTTTCTTTTATCAGTTTAAAGACAGAACGAGTTTGCTTTCTTGTTAGCTTTAATGTAAGTTTATTTGCATAACAATGACAGTAAATGTTTGTTTCTTTTCAAACAGAACTTTCTTGACCATGCTACTTGCTTGAAAGATCTGGGAGCACATGGAAAACAGTACAAACCATGCAGTATCACAAGAGCCTTTATTTGATCTTTCATGAAGATAGAGCAGAATTGAGGACACGTCAACAATTTCTGCCGAAGGTGGTTCATCTTTCCACATGGTGCCTTTGGCCACTGACACCTTCGTTGAGTCAAAGTCTCTGGCTGTGGTCAGAACTTTGAAAATTTATGTCACCAGAACGGTTCAGATTAGGAAAACAGAGGCTCTGTTTGTCCTGTATGCTCCCAACAGGATTGGGTGTCCTGCTTCCATGTAGACCATTATGCGCTGGATCTGTGGTAAGATTCAGCATGCTCATTCCATGGCAGGATTGCCGTTACTGAATTAGGTGAAGACCCATTCTACTAGAAAGGTGGGTTCATCCTGGGCAGCTGGTCGGGGAGTCTTGGCATTGCAACTTTGCCGAGCAGCTATTTAGTAAACACTTTTGCTAAGTTTTACAAGTTTGATACCTTGGCCGATGATAACTTCAAGTTGGGTCATTCGGTGCTGCAGAGTCGTACGCACTCTTCCACCCGTTCAAGAGCTTTGGTATAACCCCATGGTTCTTAATGTGACCCCAGCATCCTCTAGGTCGTATGAGAAAATAGGATTTTAATACCTACCGGTAAATCCTTTTCTCTTAGTCTGTAGAGGATGCTGGGCACCCGTCCCAGTCCATACTGTGTCTGCAGTTATTACTTGTGGTTATACACATGTTGTGTTATGGTTCTGGTCAGCTTTTTGCTGCAATTGTTCATGCCGTTGGCTTGTGTTCTGTTGAATGCCACGTTCTGCGGCATGCTTAAGGTGTGAGCTGGTAAGATGCTCACCTTAGTTTAACAATAAATCCTTTCCTCGAAATGTCCGTCTCCATGGGCACAGTTCCTATAACTGGAGTCTGGAGGAGGGGCATAGAGGGAGGAGCCAGTTCACACCCTTTGATAGTCTTAAAGTGCCCATGTCTCTTGCGGATCCCGTCTATACCCTATGGTTCTTAATGTGACCCCAGCATCCTCTACGGACTAAGAGAAAAGGATGCCCTTGCGCACTATCCTGACTTCTCCTCCCGTCTGCTTACTTTGTGCCTTCCAACGCACAATGCAAACTACAGGTGGTGCTGCAGGGCCCACACCCTTTTACTTGCCTTACAGAACAGCTCTGGAGCTGTTACAGTGCCCAGCTGCTGCAAGAAATCAGCTTGAATGCTTCAGGGGATGGGGCATGGCCAACATGAGCCCCACACCAAAGGAGGGTGGGGGTGTTTAATGAGAACTAGGGGTCATCCAAGCACTGCAAAAGGCCGCCATGCCCTGCACGCCCCTTTTCTCTTTTCATATGCAGATGAGGGTTCCAGCCAACTTTGGCCCACTGCTTGAATAACATCACTGTATGCAAATCCGTCTGCTGCAGACCTTCCCCCAGGAAGGCTTGTACTAGATGTTGCATATGGTTTGATATTTGATGGTGCTTCAGTATTAGGCAGCCTTCCGCCCTCCCATGTTCATCTGAAAAGATGTGGTCTCCCTGCAGTTGTTGTCCCCAGACGAGAGTTCCCTTGTGCTTCCTCAGTTGAATCTCCTTAACTTGACGGGGGAGGGGCTGCCCGAGCAGCCACCCTCCCCAGCCCTATCCCAACTCATACTTATTTTGCATATGAGATCTCTTGATCATGAAGATTGTTATCACAGGGTGAGGTTCATCCATTATATTTTAAAATAGGAAGGTACAAATTACATATTTGAATTGCATTTATGTGCTGGATTCAAATGTCCCCCCCCCCCTTCCTTTCTCAATTGTGCCCGTCAGCAGCTATTCTAAGGTTGCTGCCAATGGGTGTGACACATTAATTTCTTCTGTGGGGTACACTGGACTCCACAAGGATTCACATTGGGGTGTAGAGTAGGATCTTGATCTGAGGCACCAACCGGCTCAAAGCTTTTGACTGTTCCCAAGATGCTCAGTGCATTCTCCTCTATAACCCCGCTTCCATGAACAGGGAGTTCAGTTTGTAGTTGGTGCCTTCAGTAGCAGGCCACTTAACAGGGGCCTGCCTCAGGCAGCCTATTCTTAGCTATAAATTTTGACAAGAAAAGAAGAACTTGTTTTATGAGAATCTACAAGGGCTGCAGCAGGCTAGGTCTAATAGACATCTTTACTGCAGCTTCATCACTCCCAGCGGCGCTGTATACTCCCGTGCCCTGGTTGCTGGGTCACTGCAGCGGAGGGTCCGGTTTCATCCTAAGGTCAGTCACACACACACCACCCTTCCGGATCACGAGGCCGCTGATGAAGGGGAGCGTGGCCGTAGGGGGTGGACCGTGTGCGCACTGGCGTGGACACTGATTACTGGGCAGCCGCTCCACTAGCCACCAGGTACAGTTAAGGAGCACAGGTCTGGGGGTTTTTCTCCTATATTAACCCAATTTTGTACTGCCCGCAGCGCATTGTGATAGGTAATAGGGCCTGATTCAGGTTGGATTGCAATCACAATAAGCGATCCAACTGCAAAAATTGCTAAGAGCATACGCATGTGCCTGCATTTTCTGCGGCACCCCGCAGAGAATGCGATCGCCTCTGCCTGTCAATCGGGGCGGGGGGGGGGATAGGTGGGTCAGCAACACTCCATTTCCAAGTCAGGGATGGAGCGGTGCGGGGGCAAGGCTTCAAAATGGGGTCTGCAACGGAGGAGACACAGGGGGCGTGGTCACAGCGGCTGTATGACATCACATTCAGCCGCTGTGATCACAAAAATGGTGGCGGCTTCCTGCGCGCACATACAGTCTGCACCAGCAGGAGGCTACACCATTTTTTATGATCACGCTGAACTGCAGTGCGACTGCAATTACAGCATGGTCAAGAAGGGAGGCGTCATGCTGGGTGGCCATGCCCTTTCACTGTGCAGGAGCCAGCACTGCTCACACACTAGTCCCCGGGTGCAGCCCCCAACCCCCGGGACACCCGGAGCAACAAAATGTAGATTCAGGCCACCAGGCCACGCCCCTACCTATGAAACCATGCCTCCTTTTTACCATTGCGCTGCTTATCTGCGCGCACTGCATTACAATCTCCCTCGCCACCTCTCTGGGTGTCACCAGTGATAGTGACACCTCTGCCATGCTTGTAGCAGCTGGTCCTAAGATCTACGCCTCAAGCCCTGAGTGTTTGCCCTTGTGACTTGTTGATCATCATAGCGAAGCAGATGCTTACAGAAAACTGCAGGGGCTTAGATTGAAAATAAAAAAATTGATGGGTATAAGGTAGAGAGGAGCGGGTTCGGTTCTCCGAGAACCGAATTCCCCACGAACTCCACGTTGTTTACACTGGTCCGAGGCAGGCTCGGTTGTTCCCGCCTGACTCGGAAAACCTGAACAAGGGAAAATGTCATCATCCCGCTGTCGGATTCTCGCGAGATTCGGATTCCATATAAAGAGCTGCTTGTTGCCGCCATTTTTACTCGTGCTTTGAAGAGAGAGCGGAATGGACGTGGCTATGTTCTCTCAGTGGAAATCTCAATATCAGTGCTCAGTATCAGTGGTTACTTATTGCTGCTCAGTAATACTAGTAGTGTGTCTCTCCTGCTCAGTGTCAGTTCTCAGTAGTATCCTCATCAGTGCTCAGTATCACTGCTCATTGTCTTGTGCTGCATTGTGGTGCTCAGCATACTACAGTACATTACTAATAGTCCAGTGCTGCATCTTGCTGCTCAGTGTCAGTTCTAGTATCCTCATCAGTGCTCACTATCACTGTTCATTGCATTTTGGTTTTCTGTATACTACAGTAACATAGTAATATAGTAACATATAGTAACATAGTTTTTGAGGTTGAATAGAGGCAAATTGCCCATCGTGTTCAACCTGTTTTAAGTTGTGATGATTCTACATACTTGCTGAATAATGTTTTATGACTAGTTAGCTACTATAACTCATGTTACCCCCGGATTAACCATGTTGATATTTTAAGTATTATAACCTTAGATAGCTTTTTCATTCAGAAATGTATCCATTCCTTTTTTAAATCCAATTACAGAGTCCGCCATTACCACCTTCCCTGGCAGGGAATTCCACATCCTGATTGCCCTAACAGTGAAGATCATAGTATCTCACCTGGCAGGTAAGTAGGAGTTGGGCTAGAGCTGTGGAGGATTGCTGCTCGGGCACCCCCTGTCAAGTGAAGGAGATCCAACTGAGGCAGCACAAGGGAACTCTCGAAAGAAGAACAAGGCTAGAGGAAGATCTGAGACAAAGAAATCTGACTTTTACCAGAGCTGACCAGAGGAAAGCACAAACACAGTCCCCCACTACCACAAATAATGCAGTCGAGTTTCCCACATTTGGGGAAATCACAGGGGTCAGCATACCCAGAATGCAATGAATGAACCTCACCCTGGGAGAACAATCTTCATGACCATGGTATCTCCTATGCAAAATAAGTATGATTTGGGATAGGGCTGGGGAGGGCCGCTGCTCAGGCACATCTCTGTCAAGTAAAGGAGATTCAACTGAGGCAGCACAAGGGAACTCTCATCTGGGGACAACAACTGCAGGGAGAACACATATTTTCAGATGAAAATCTTGGTCATGCTCTGGTTTCTCTTCAGAACGAACAAATCTTTCGCCTTTTACTAAAGATTTCCGTGGAGAGGAGCAAAACTGAGTTTTACCTCAATTTTTGCATGCCCCATCTTTTTGGATTTTCTTTTATCGGTTTAAAGATAGAATGAGTGTGCTTTAATGAAAGCTCATTTGCATAGAAATTACAGTAAATGTTTGTTTCTTTTCAAACAGAACTTTCTTGACCATGCTACTTGCTTGAAAGATCTGGGAGCACATGGAATACAGTACAAACCATGCTTATAGCAAGGAGAAGCCAGGTGAGAAATCTGCTTTCTTTCAAATTGGGCGCTCACTTTGATCTGAATGAGGACTGCTGGCATGGCACTCAGGCGACAGGTGGAATCTTGGTCATGCTCTGGTTTCTCTTCAGAATGAACAAATCTTTCGCCTTTTATTAAAGATTTCCGTGGAGAGGAGCAAAACTGAGTTTTATCTCAATTTTTGCATGCCCCATATTATTGGGGTTTCTTTTATCAGTTTAAAGACAGAACGAGTGTGCTTTCTTGTTGGCTTTAATGTAAGTTTATTTGTATAACAATGATAGTAAATGTCTGTTTCTTTTCAAACAGAACTTTCTTGACCATGCTACTTGCTTGAAAGATCTGGGAGCACATGGAAAAGAGTACAAACCATGCTTATAGCAAGGGGAAGCCTGGTGAGAAATCTGCTTTCTTTCTTTCAAATTGGGTGCTCACTTTGAGCTGAATGAGGACTGCTGGCATGGCACTCAGGCGACAGGTGGAATCTTGGTCATGCTCTGGTTTCTCTTCAGAACGAACAAATCTTTCGCCTTTTACTAAAGATTTCCGTGGAGAGGAGCAAAACTGAGTTTTATCTCAAATTTTGCATGCCCCATCTTATTGGGGTTTTATTTTATCTGTTTAAAGATAGAACGAGTGTGCTTTAATGTAAGCTCATTTGCATAGAAATGACAGTAAATGTTTGTTTCTTTTCAAACAGAACTTTCTTGACTATACTAATTGCTTGAAAGATCTGGGAACACATGGAAAAGAGTACAAACCATGTTTATAGCTAGGGGAAGCCTGGTGAGAAATCTGCTTTCTTTCTTTCAAATTGGGTGCTCACTTTGAGCTCAATGAGAACTGCTGGCATGGCACTCAGGCGACAGGTGGAATCTTGGTCATGCTCTGGTTTCTCTTCAGAACTAACAAATATTTCGCCTTTTATTAAAGATTTCCGTGGAGAGGAGCAAAACTGAGTTTTATCTCAATTTTTGCATGCCCCATATTATTGGGGTTTCTTTTATCAGTTTAAAGACAGAACGAGTGTGCTTTCTTGTTAGCTTTAATGTAAGTTTATTTGCATAACAATGACAATAAATGTCTGTTTCTTTTCAAGCAGAACTTTCTTGACCATACTAATTGCTTGAAAGATCTGGGAGCACATGGAAAAGAGTACAAACCATGTTTATAGCAAGGGGAAGCCTGGTGAGAAATCTGCTTTCTTTCTTTCAAATTGGGTGCTCACTTTGAGCTGAATGAGGACTGCTGGCATGGCACTCAGGCGACAGGTGGAATCTTGGTCATGCTCTGGTTTCTCTTCAGAACGAACAAATCTTTCGCCTTTTACTAAAGATTTCCGTGGAGAGGAGCAAAACTGAGTTTTATCTCAATTTTTGCATGCCCCATATCATACCTCTCAACTGTCCCGATTTTCGCGGGACAGTCCCGTTTTTTGGGGACTGTCCCGCTGTCCCACCTGCGGGCCGCAGTGTCCCGCGGTGGGGAGGACAGTTGGGAGGCTCTGTCTGTCGCTGCCCTGCTTAGCAGAGCAGCGGTGAATAGTCGCTGTGCGCACAGCGTCTATTCACTGAAGTCAGAGGGAGAGGTGGCATGCCAGCGGCTCACAGAGCGCTGGGCATGCCCCCTCAGTGCCGAAAACGGGGGCGTGACTCGCGATCGCGGGTCCTCCCGCGAAGCCATGCCCCTTTTTACTTAGGCCACACCCTTTTTGGGAGCGCGTGCGACTTCGCCGCGCGTGTGTCCCTCTTTGCGAGCCGACAAAGTTGGGAGGTATGCCCATATTATTGGGGTTTCTTTTATCAGTTTAAAGACAGAACGAGTGTGCTTTCTGGTTAGCTTTAATGTAAGTTTATTTGCATAACAATGACAGTAAATGTTTGTTTCTTTTCAAACAGAACTTTCTTGACCATGCTACTTGCTTGAAAGATCTGGGAGCACATGGAAAACAGTACAAACCATGCAGTATCACAAGAGCCTTTATTTGATCTTTCATGAAGATAGAGCAGAATTGAGGACACGTCAACAATTTCTGCCGAAGGTGGTTCATCTTTCCACATGGTGCCTTTGGCCACTGACACCTTCGTTGAGTCAAAGTCTCTGGCTGTGGTCAGAACTTTGAAAATTTATGTCACCAGAACGGTTCAGATTAGGAAAACAGAGGCTCTGTTTGTCCTGTATGCTCCCAACAGGATTGGGTGTCCTGCTTCCATGTAGACCATTATGCGCTGGATCTGTGGTAAGATTCAGCATGCTCATTCCATGGCAGGATTGCCGTTACTGAATTAGGTGAAGACCCATTCTACTAGAAAGGTGGGTTCATCCTGGGCAGCTGGTCGGGGAGTCTCGGCATTGCAACTTTGCCGAGCAGCTATTTAGTAAACACTTTTGCTAAGTTTTACAAGTTTGATACCTTGGCCGATGATAACCTCAAGTTGGGTCATTCGGTGCTGCAGAGTCGTACGCACTCTTCCACCCGTTCAAGAGCTTTGGTATAACCCCATGGTTCTTAATGTGACCCCAGCATCCTCTAGGTCGTATGAGAAAATAGGATTTTAATACCTACCGGTAAATCCTTTTCTCTTAGTCTGTAGAGGATGCTGGGCACCCGTCCCAGTCCATACTGTGTCTGCAGTTATTACTTGTGGTTATACACATGTTGTGTTATGGTTCTGGTCAGCTTTTTGCTGCAATTATTCATGCCGTTGGCTTGTGTTCTGTTGAATGCCACGTTCTGCGGCATGCTTAAGGTGTGAGCTGGTAAGATGCTCACCTTAGTTTAACAATAAATCCTTTCCTCGAAATGTCCGTCTCCATGGGCACAGTTCCTATAACTGGAGTCTGGAGGAGGGGCATAGAGGGAGGAGCCAGTTCACACCCTTTGATAGTCTTAAAGTGCCCATGTCTCTTGCGGATCCCGTCTATACCCCATGGTTCTTAATGTGACCCCAGCATCCTCTACGGACTAAGAGAAAAGGATGCCCTTGCGCACTATCCTGACTTCTCCTCCCGTCTGCTTACTTTGTGCCTTCCAACGCACAATGCAAACTACAGGTGGTGCTGCAGGGCCCACACCCTTTTACTTGCCTTACAGAACAGCTCTGGAGCTGTTACAGTGCCCAGCTGCTGCAAGAAATCAGCTTGAATGCTTCAGGGGATGGGGCATGGCCAACATGAGCCCCACACCAAAGGAGGGTGGGGGTGTTTAATGAGAACTAGGGGTCATCCAAACACTGCAAAAGGCCGCCATGCCCTGCACGCCCCTTTTCTCTTTTCATATGCAGATGAGGGTTCCAGCCAACTTTGGCCCACTGCTTGAATAACATCACTGTATGCAAATCCGTCTGCTGCAGACCTTCCCCCAGGAAGGCTTGTACTAGATGTTGCATATGGTTTGATATTTGATGGTGCTTCAGTATTAGGCAGCCTTCCGCCCTCCCATGTTCATCTGAAAAGATGTGGTCTCCCTGCAGTTGTTGTCCCCAGACGAGAGTTCCCTTGTGCTTCCTCAGTTGAATCTCCTTAACTTGACGGGGGAGGGGCTGCCCGAGCAGCCACCCTCCCCAGCCCTATCCCAACTCATACTTATTTTGCATATGAGATCTCTTGATCATGAAGATTGTTCTCACAGGGTGAGGTTCATCCATTATATTTTAAAATAGGAAGGTACAAATTACATATTTGAATTGCATTTATGTGCTGGATTCAAATGTCCCCCCCCCCCTTCCTTTCTCAATTGTGCCCGTCAGCAGCTATTCTAAGGTTGCTGCCAATGGGTGTGACACATTAATTTCTTCTGTGGGGTACACTGGACTCCACAAGGATTCACATTGGGGTGTAGAGTAGGATCTTGATCTGAGGCACCAACCGGCTCAAAGCTTTTGACTGTTCCCAAGATGCTCAGTGCATTCTCCTCTATAACCCCGCTTCCATGAACAGGGAGCTCAGTTTGTAGTTGGTGCCTTCAGTAGCAGGCCACTTAACAGGGGCCTGCCTCAGGCAGCCTATTCTTAGCTATAAATTTTGACAAGAAAAGAAGAACTTGTTTTATGAGAATCTACAAGGGCTGCAGCAGGCTAGGTCTAATAGACATCTTTACTGCAGCTTCATCACTCCCAGCGGCGCTGTATACTCCCGTGCCCTGGTTGCTGGGTCACTGCAGCGGAGGGTCCGGTTTCATCCTAAGGTCAGTCACACACACACCACCCTTCCGGATCACGAGGCCGCTGATGAAGGGGAGCGTGGCCGTAGGGGGTGGACCGTGTGCGCACTGGCGTGGACACTGATTACTGGGCAGCCGCTCCACTAGCCACCAGGTACAGTTAAGGAGCACAGGTCTGGGGGTTTTTCTCCTATATTAACCCAATTTTGTACTGCCCGCAGCGCATTGTGATAGGTAATAGGGCCTGATTCAGGTTGGATTGCAATCACAATAAGCGATCCAACTGCAAAAATTGCTAAGAGCATACGCATGTGCCTGCATTTTCTGCGGCACCCCGCAGAGAATGCGATCGCCTCTGCCTGTCAATCGGGGCGGGGGGGGATAGGTGGGTCAGCAACACTCCATTTCCAAGTCAGGGATGGAGCGGTGCGGGGGCAAGGCTTCAAAATGGGGTCTGCAACGGAGTAGACACAGGGGGCGTGGTCACAGCGGCTGTATGACATCACATTCAGCCGCTGTGATCACAAAAATGGTGGCGGCTTCCTGCGCGCACATACAGTCTGCACCAGCAGGAGGCTACACCATTTTTTATGATCACGCTGAACTGCAGTGCGACTGCAATTACAGCATGGTCAAGAAGGGAGGCGTCATGCTGGGTGGCCATGCCCTTTCACTGTGCAGGAGCCAGCACCGCTCACACACTAGTCCCCGGGTGCAGCCCCCAACCCCCGGGACACCCGGAGCAACAAAATGTAGATTCAGGCCACCAGGCCACGCCCCTACCTATGAAACCATGCCTCCTTTTTACCATTGCGCTGCTTATCTGCGCGCACTGCATTACAATCTCCCTCGCCACCTCTCTGGGTGTCACCAGTGATAGTGACACCTCTGCCATGCTTGTAGCAGCTGGTCCTAAGATCTACGCCTCAAGCCCTGAGTGTTTGCCCTTGTGACTTGTTGATCATCATAGCGAAGCAGATGCTTACAGAAAACTGCAGGGGCTTAGATTGAAAATAAAAAAATTGATTGGTATAAGGTAGAGAGGAGCGGGTTCGGTTCTCCGAGAACCGAATTCCCCACGAACTCCACGTTGTTTACACTGGTCCGAGGCAGGCTCGGTTGTTCCCGCCTGACTCGCAAAACCTGAACAAGGGAAAATGTCATCATCCCGCTGTCGGATTCTCGCGAGATTCGGATTCCATATAAAGAGCTGCGCGTTGCCGCCATTTTTACTCGTGCATTGAAGAGAGAGCGGAATGGACGTGGCTATGTTCTCTCAGTGGAAATCTCAATATCAGTGCTCAGTATCAGTGGTTACTTATTGCTGCTCAGTAATACTAGTAGTGTGTCTCTCCTGCTCAGTGTCAGTTCTCAGTAGTATCCTCATCAGTGCTCAGTATCACTGCTCATTGTCTTGTGCTGCATTGTGGTGCTCAGCATACTACAGTACATTACTAATAGTCCAGTGCTGCATCTTGCTGCTCAGTGTCAGTTCTAGTATCCTCATCAGTGCTCACTATCACTGTTCATTGCATTTTGGTTTTCTGTATACTACAGTAACATAGTAATATAGTAACATATAGTAACATAGTTTTTGAGGTTGAATAGAGGCAAATTGCCCATCGTGTTCAACCTGTTTTAAGTTGTGATGATTCTACATACTTGCTGAATAATGTTTTATGACTAGTTAGCTACTATAACTCATGTTACCCCCGGATTAACCATGTTGATATTTTAAGTATTATAACCTTAGATAGCTTTTTCATTCAGAAATGTATCCATTCCTTTTTTAAATCCAATTACAGAGTCCGCCATTACCACCTTCCCTGGCAGGGAATTCCACATCCTGATTGCCCTAACAGTGAAGATCATAGTATCTCACCTGGCAGGTAAGTAGGAGTTGGGCTAGAGCTGTGGAGGATTGCTGCTCGGGCACCCCCTGTCAAGTGAAGGAGATCCAACTGAGGCAGCACAAGGGAACTCTCGAAAGAAGAACAAGGCTAGAGGAAGATCTGAGACAAAGAAATCTGACTTTTACCAGAGCTGACCAGAGGAAAGCACAAACACAGTCCCCCACTACCACAAATAATGCAGTCGAGTTTCCCACATTGGGGAAATCACAGGGGTCAGCATACCCAGAATGCAATGAATGAACCTCACCCTGGGAGAACAATCTTCATGACCATGGTATCTCCTATGCAAAATAAGTATGATTTGGGATAGGGCTGGGGAGGGCCGCTGCTCAGGCACATCTCTGTCAAGTAAAGGAGATTCAACTGAGGCAGCACAAGGGAACTCTCATCTGGGGACAACAACTGCAGGGAGAACACATATTTTCAGATGAAAATCTTGGTCATGCTCTGGCTTCTCTTCAGAACGAACAAATCTTTCGCCTTTTACTAAAGATTTCCGTGGAGAGGAGCAAAACTGAGTTTTACCTCAATTTTTGCATGCCCCATCTTTTTGGATTTTCTTTTATCGGTTTAAAGATAGAATGAGTGTGCTTTAATGAAAGCTCATTTGCATAGAAATTACAGTAAATGTTTGTTTCTTTTCAAACAGAACTTTCTTGACCATGCTACTTGCTTGAAAGATCTGGGAGCACATGGAATACAGTACAAACCATGCTTATAGCAAGGAGAAGCCAGGTGAGAAATCTGCTTTCTTTCAAATTGGGCGCTCACTTTGATCTGAATGAGGACTGCTGGCATGGCACTCAGGCGACAGGTGGAATCTTGGTCATGCTCTGGTTTCTCTTCAGAATGAACAAATCTTTCGCCATTTATTAAAGATTTCCGTGGAGAGGAGCAAAACTGAGTTTTATCTCAATTTTTGCATGCCCCATATTATTGGGGTTTCTTTTATCAGTTTAAGGACAGAATGAGTGTGCTTTCTTGTTGGCTTTAATGTAAGTTTATTTGTATAACAATGACAGTAAATGTCTGTTTCTTTTCAAACAGAACTTTCTTGACCATGCTACTTGCTTGAAAGATCTGGGAGCACATGGAAAAGAGTACAAACCATGCTTATAGCAAGGGGAAGCCTGGTGAGAAATCTGCTTTCTTTCTTTCAAATTGGGTGCTCACTTTGAGCTGAATGAGGACTGCTGGCATGGCACTCAGGCGACAGGTGGAATCTTGGTCATGCTCTGGTTTCTCTTCAGAACGAACAAATCTTTCGCCTTTTACTAAAGATTTCCGTGGAGAGGAGCAAAACTGAGTTTTATCTCAAATTTTGCATTCCCCATCTTATTGGGGTTTTATTTTATCTGTTTAAAGATAGAACGAGTGTGCTTTAATGTAAGCTCATTTGCATAGAAATGACAGTAAATGTTTGTTTCTTTTCAAACAGAACTTTCTTGACTATACTAATTGCTTGAAAGATCTGGGAACACATGGAAAAGAGTACAAACCATGTTTATAGCTAGGGGAAGCCTGGTGAGAAATCTGCTATCTTTCTTTCAAATTGGGTGCTCACTTTGAGCTCAATGAGAACTGCTGGCATGGCACTCAGGCGACAGGTGGAATCTTGGTCATGCTCTGGTTTCTCTTCAGAACTAACAAATATTTCGCCTTTTATTAAAGATTTCCGTGGAGAGGAGCAAAACTGAGTTTTATCTCAATTTTTGCATGCCCCATATTATTGGGGTTTCTTTTATCAGTTTAAAGACAGAACGAGTGTGCTTTCTTGTTAGCTTTAATGTAAGTTGCCATAGATGCAGTGAAACACACGTGTAGGGCACGGCGTGTCCGCGTGTATTTGACTCATGTGAAATGTTATAAAACAAAAATATATGATTATGATGTTAGCTGTTAGTCTCCACTAATAGGGAATAGAAGCTGAGCTATAAGAAAGGAATACACTAGATATGATGTCACTTAGCAGATACAATGTCTAAAGTGCATACAGATAGCTACTAATAACTCTTGATAAGAAAGTATATCAGTGTGGGTATATTTATATGATGGGATATTGGGACTAGTGAATATATATCACTCCTGCTGTCCAGATTGGCAATAACCAGACAATTATGATAAGAGTAGAGATGTCACATGGGCTGCTATAGATATTAATTTAATGCTGTATGTGTCATTTGTTACAAATGGATACATTTTCTATGAGTCAGCCTAGCAGCTGCATGTTCTAACAGAACACTATCCTCACACAGAATCTGCTAACCTTGAGATAACTAAATGACAGTGTGTAACAGTCTCTTTACTATAAGACTGTTACAAAGTAATATATATATTTGAAGTCAGTCTAGCAGCTGTGTGTTCCAGCAGTTTATAAGACAAAGAAAATCTCCTATTGTGGAATCTAGACACATGGGACTGCTGGCCTGTGTCATACTATTTCTATGTAATACCAGTAACATGTATATAACTGTTACATAATTGTTACAAATGGATAAATCTTT
The DNA here is from genome assembly GCF_028390025.1 of Pseudophryne corroboree. Taxonomy (NCBI): domain Eukaryota; kingdom Metazoa; phylum Chordata; class Amphibia; order Anura; family Myobatrachidae; genus Pseudophryne; species Pseudophryne corroboree. The sequence continues at coordinate 374,494 of NW_026968921.1, forward strand.
GAGTCAGCCTAGCAGCTGCATGTCCTAACAGGACACCATAAATCCTTTACAGTGTAACAAATTGATTGGTAACACTTAAAGGCTGGAGAGCAGTTATATGCCTTACTAGCATACTCAATATACCACATTATTACACCAGTTACCACGATTATTGACAGCGCATTTGATATATTATATTACCCTCACACTGAGTCTGTTTACCTTTAGATAACTAAGTGACCGAATATGTAACAGTTTCTCTATCATAAGACTGTTACAAAGTGAGATAGATATATTTGGAAGTCAGTCAAACAGCTGTGTGTTTCAGCGGTTTATAAGAAAATTCCTCATTGTGGAATCTGGACCACTAAGGGTTATTATATATATAGCACATGGAATTGCCACATCTCCCTATATGATAATTTCATTACACTGTAACATAATAAGAATTAACTCTTTAACAGTGTAAATAGAGAGTAATGAATCTCTGACACATGGAATATATTATTTCTTAGATGAATTGGATAAACCATTATGACAGACACTTTGCTTCCTAATAAGAATTGAGGTGGCTATACCTCTAAGGAAAGCATTATTGCCTACGCCTAGATCAGATTAAATAAGATCTGGCTGAATATATGAAGGAAGGTTGCTATTTATATGAGAATTGGAATTGCTATATTCCTTAAGGCAACCCCACCGATTGATATATGTTGTCAATTAAGTATATCTGAACGGCTATATCTGGACCAGATTTAATAAGATCTGGCTGATTATATGAAGGAGGGCTGCTATTTATATTGGAATTGCCATATTCCTTAAGGCAACCGCACCTGTTGGTATATCTCGCCAATTAACTATATCTAAACAGCTAAATTAAAGCTATTCATCATTTTTTTAGTTTGGATATTAATAAATATGATCTTTCCATGATGCATAGAGATTTCCCTATCAAGTGATTCCTTATCCGATATAGAAAGCTATCCCCCTGTGGTATTGAATTTAGGAATATAGTCTTAGGGGACACAGAGAAATAAGTGATCCCCATCTACCTAAGCACCCCACAAATTGGAGGTTAGCTTACCGGTTATACTCAATCACCCCCACAAATTCGCCAATGGGGATGGCTTCCCGGGAGGTAACCCCTATTGAGTGAAGGGAGTATATAGGATACGACCCAGTGGTACCTGACGACATAGATACTAACAGCTATTTAATAACATTACGCTAGAAAGTGATTATTAGCAACATATATATCTATATAAACAACCCCGCCAGGGTTGTGCCTTCAAAAATAATCACACACGGACACGCTTTTTAAACCTTTTTTTCACATCTCTTTATTCTTCTTATGCACATGTATGTTAGTTCTGTGATTTTAACCTTTATGTTTCACTGCAGTTTGGGATAATAATATTAATATTTATCCAATTTTAATACATACTTAATAAAGGTTATATTTTATGATTCATTCATTCTGTCCAGTGCGTCAACAGTGCAGATTTCTTCTTGTTTTTTCTCCCAAATTCTATAACAATGACAGTAAATGTTGTTTCTTTTCAAACAGAACTTTCTTGACCATGCTACTTGCTTGAAAGATCTGGGAGCACATGGAAAACAGTACAAACCATGCAGTATCACAAGAGCCTTTATTTGATCTTTCATGAAGATAGAGCAGAATTGAGGACACGTCAACAATTTCTGCCGAAGGTGGTTCATCTTTCCACATGGTGCCTTTGGCCACTGACACCTTCGTTGAGTCAAAGTCTCTGGCTGTGGTCAGAACTTTGAAAATTTATGTCACCAGAACGGTTCAGATTAGGAAAACAGAGGCTCTGTTTGTCCTGTATGCTCCCAACAGGATTGGGTGTCCTGCTTCCATGTAGACCATTATGCGCTGGATCTGTGGTAAGATTCAGCATGCTCATTCCATGGCAGGATTGCCGTTACTGAATTAGGTGAAGACCCATTCTACTAGAAAGGTGGGTTCATCCTGGGCAGCTGGTCGGGGAGTCTCGGCATTGCAACTTTGCCGAGCAGCTATTTAGTAAACACTTTTGCTAAGTTTTACAAGTTTGATACCTTGGCTGATGATAACCTCAAGTTGGGTCATTCGGTGCTGCAGAGTCGTACGCACTCTCCCACCCGTTCAAGAGCTTTGGTATAACCCCATGGTTCTTAATGTGACCCCAGCATCCTCTAGGTCGTATGAGAAAATAGGATTTTAATACCTACCGGTAAATCCTTTTCTCTTAGTCCGTAGAGGATGCTGGGTACCCGTCCCAGTCCATACTGTGTCTGCAGTTATTACTTGTGGTTATACACATGTTATGTTATGGTTCTGGTCAGCTTTTTGCTGCAATTGTTCATGCCGTTGGCTTGTGTTCTGTTGAATGCCACGTTCTGCGGCATGCTTAAGGTGTGAGCTGGTAAGATGCTCACCTTAGTTTAACAATAAATCCTTTCCTCGAAATGTCCGTCTCCCTGGGCACAGTTCCTATAACTGGAGTCTGGAGGAGGGGCATAGAGGGAGGAGCCAGTTCACACCCTTTGAAAGTCTTAAAGTGCCCATGTCTCTTGCGGATCCCGTCTATACCCCATGGTTCTTAATGTGACCCCAGCATCCTCTACGGACTAAGAGAAAAGGATGCCCTTGCGCACTATCCTGACTTCTCCTCCCGTCTGCTTACTTTGTGCCTTCCAACGCACAATGCGAACTACAGGTGGTGCTGCAGGGCCCACACCCTTTTACTTGCCTTACAGAACAGCTCTGGAGCTGTTACAGTGCCCAGCTGCTGCAAGAAATCAGCTTGAATGCTTCAGGGGATGGGGCATGGCCAACATGAGCCCCACACCAAAGGAGGGTGGGGGTGTTTAATGCGAACTAGGGGTCATCCAAGCACCGCAAAAGGCCGCCATGCCCTGCATGCCCCTTTTCTCTTTTCATATGCAGATGAGGGTTCCAGCCAACTTTGGCCCACATCTTGGATGACATCACCGTATGCAAATCCGTCTTCTGCAGACCTTCCCCCAGGAATGCTTGTACTAGTTGTTGCATATGGTTTGATATTTGATGGTGCTTCAATATTAGGCAGCCTTCCACCCTCCCATGTTCATCTGAACAGATGTGGTCTCCCTGCAGTTGTTGTCCCCAGACGAGAGTTCCCTTGTGCGTCCTCAGTTGAATCTCCTTAACTTGACGGGGGAGGGGCTGCCCGAGCAGCCACCCTCCCCAGCCCTATCCCAACTCATACTTATTTTGCATATGAGATCTCTTGATCATGAAGATTGTTCTCACAGGGTGAGGTTCATCCATTATATTTTAAAATAGGAAGGTACAAATTACATATTTGAATTGCATCTATGTGCTGGATTCAAATGTCCCCCCCCCCCCCCTTCCTTTCTCAATTGTGCCCGTCAGCAGCTATTCTAAGGTTGCTGCCAATGGGTGTGACACATTAATTTCTTCTGTGGGGTACACTGGACTCCACAAGGATTCACATTGGGGTGTAGAGTAGGATCTTGATCTGAGGCACCAACCGGCTCAAAGCTTTTGACTGTTCCCAAGATGCTCAGCGCATCCTCCTCTATAACCCCGCTTCCATGAACAGGGAGCTCAGTTTGTAGTTGGTGCCTTCAGTAGCAGGCCACTTAACAGGGGCCTGCCTCAGGCAGCCTATTCTTAGCTATTAATTTTGACAAGAAAAGAAGAACTTGTTTTATGAGAATCTACAAGGGCTGCAGCAGGCTAGGTCTAATAGACATCTTTACTGCAGCTTCATCACTCCCAGCGGCGCTGTATACTCCCGTGCCCTGGTTGCTGGGTCACTGCAGCGGAGGCTCCAGTTTCTTCCTAAGGTCAGTCACACACACACCGCCCTTCCGGATCACGAGGCCGCTGATGAAGGGGAGCGTGGCCGTAGGGGGTGGACCGTGTGCGCACTGGCGTGGACACTGATTACTGGGCAGCCGCTCCACTAGCCACCAGGTACAGTTAAGGAGCACAGGTCTGGGAGTTTTACTCCTATATTAACCCAATTTTGTACTGCCCGCAGCGCATTGTGATAGGTAATAGGGCCTGATTCAGGTTGGAATGCAATCACAATAAGCGATCCAACTGCAAAAATTGCTAACAGCATACGCATGTGCCTGCATTTTCTGCGGCACCCCGCAGAGAATGCGATCGCCTCTGCCTGTCAATCGGGGCGGGGGGGGGAGAGGGGGGTCAGCAACACTCCATTTCCAAGTCAGGGATGGAGCGGTGCGGGGGCAAGGCTTCAAAATGGGGTCTGCAACGGAGGAGACACAGGGGGCGTGGTCACAGCGGCTGTATGACATCACATTCAGCCGCTGTGATCACAAAAATGGTGGCGGCTTCCTGCGCGCACATACAGTCTGCACCAGCAGGAGGCTACACCATTTTTTATGATCACGCTGAACTGCAGTGCGACTGCAATTACAGCATGGTCAAGAATGGAGGCGTCATGCTGGGTGGCCATGCCCTGTCACTGTGCAGGAGCCAGCACCGCACACACACTAGTCCCCGGGTGCAGCCCCCAACCCCCGGGACACCCGGAGCAACAAAATGTAGATTCAGGCCACCAGGCCACGCCCCTACCTATGAAACCATGCCTCCTTTTTACCATTGCGCTGCTTATCTGCGCGCACTGCATTACAATCTCCTTCGCCACCTGTCTGGGTGTCACCAGTGATAGTGACACCTCTGCCATGCTTGTAGCAGCTGGTCCTAAGATCTACGCCTCAAGCCCTGAGTGTTTGCCCTTGTGACTTGTTGATCATCATAGCGAAGCAGATGCTTACAGAAAACTGCAGGGGCTTAGATTGAAAATAAAAAAATTGATGGGTATAAGGTAGAGAGGAGCGGGTTCGGTTCTCCGAGAACCGAATTCCCGACGAACTCCACGTGGTTTACACTGGTCCGAGGCAGGCTCGGTTGTTCCCGCCTGACTCGGAAAACCTGAACAAGGGAAAATGTCATCATCCCGCTGTCGGATTCTCTCGAGATTCGGATTCCATATAAAGAGCTGCGCGTTGCCGCCATTTTTACTCGTGCATTGAAGAGAGAGCGGAGAGGACGTGGCTATGTTCTCTCAGTGGAAATCTCAATATCAGTGCTCAGTATCAGTGGTTACTTATTGCTGCTCAGTAATACTAGTAGTGTGTCTCTCCTGCTCAGTGTCAGTTCTCAGTAGTATCCTCATCAGTGCTCAGTATCACTGCTCATTGTCTTGTGCTGCATTGTGGTGCTCAGCATACTACAGTACATTACTAATAGTCCAGTGCTGCATCTTGCTGCTCAGTGTCAGTTCTAGTATCCTCATCAGTGCTCACTATCACTGCTCATTACATTGTGGTGTTCTGTATACTACAGTAACATAGTAATATAGTAACATATAGTAACATAGTTTTTGAGGTTGAATAGAGGCAAATTGCCCATCGTGTTCAACCTGTTTTAAGTTGTGATGATTCTACATACTTGCTGAATAATGTTTTATGACTAGTTAGCTACTATAACTCATGTTACCCCCGGATTAACCATGTTGATATTTTAAGTATTATAACATTGGATAGCTTTTTCATTCAGAAATGTATCCATTCCTTTTTTAAATCCAATTACAGAGTCCGCCATTACCACCTTCCCTGGCAGGGAATTCCACATCCTGATTGCCCTAACAGTGAACATCATAGTATCTCACCTGGCAGGTAAGTAGGAGTTGGGCTAGAGCTGTGGAGGATTGCTGCTCGGGCACCCCCTGTCAAGTGAAGGAGATCCAACTGAGGCAGCACAAGGGAACTCTCGAAAGAAGAACAAGGCTAGAGGAAGATCTGAGACAAAGAAATCTGACTTTTACCAGAGCTGACCAGAGGAAAGCACAAACGCAGTCCCCCACTACCACAAATAATGCAGTCGAGTTTCCCACATTTGGGGAAATCACAGGGGTCAGCATACCCAGAGTGCAATGAATGAACCTCACCCTGGGAGAACAATCTTCATGACCATGGTATCTCCTATGCAAAATAAGTATGATTTGGGATAGGGCTGGGGAGGGCCGCTGCTCAGGCACATCTCTGTCAAGTAAAGGAGATTCAACTGAGGCAACACAAGGGAACTCTCATCTGGGGACAACAACTGCAGGGAGAACACATATTTTCAGATGAACATGGGAGGGCAGAAGGCTGCCTAACACTGAAGCACCCCCAAACAACAAACCAAATGCAACTACTAGTGCAAGCATTCCTGGGGGAAGGCCTGCAGCAGATGGATTTGCATATGGTGATGTCATCCAAGCAGTGGGTCAAAGTTGGCTTCAACCCTCGTCTGCATATGAAAATAAAAAAGGGGTGTGCAGGGCATGGCGGCCTTTTGCGGCGCTTGGATGACCCCTAGTTTGCATTAAACACCTCCACCTTCCTTCGGTGTGGGGCTCATGTTGGCTATGCCCCAGCCCCTGAAGCATTCAAGCTGATTTCTTGCAGCAGCTGGGCACTGTAACAGCTCCAGAGCTGCTCTGTAAAGCAAGTAAAAGGGTGTGGGCCCTGCAGCACTACCTGTAGTTTGCATTGTGCGTTGGAAGGCACAAAGTAAGCAGACGGGAGAAGTCAGGATAGTGCACAAGGGCATAGAAGGGAGCGGCTCAAGAAAAGAGAAGTGGAAACAGACAGCAAACTAGGCTGGAGAGAGACCTGAGACAAAGAGATCTGAATTATACGAGAGCCGACCAGAGGAAACACAAATTATGTAATCAAGTGTCCCACATTTGGGGAAATCGTAGGAGCAGCACACCCAGAGTGCATTGGGTGAGCCTTGCCCTGGGAGAAGCACCTTCCTGATCATAGTATCTCACCTGGCAGGTAAGTAGGAGTTGGGCTAGAGCTGGGGAGGGTCGCTGTTCGGGCACCCCCCTGTCAAGTGAAGGAGATCCAACTGAGGCAGCACAAGGAAACTCTCGAAAAAAGAACAAGGCTAGAGGAAGATCTGAGACAAAGAAATCTGACTTTTACCAGAGCTGACCAGAGGAAAGCACAAACACAGTCCCCCACTACCACAAATAATGCAGTCGAGTTTCCCACATTTGGGGAAATGACAGGGGTCAGCATACCCAGAATGCAATGAATGAACCTCACCCTGGGAGAACAATCTTCATGACAATGGTATCTCCTATGCAAAATAAGTATGATTTGGGATAGGGCTGGGGAGGGCCGCTGCTCAGGCACATCTCTGTCAAGTAAAGGAGATTCAACTGAGGCAGCACAAGGGAACTCTCATCTGGGGACAACAACTGCAGGGAGAACACATATTTTCAGATGAACATGGGAGAGCAGAAGGCTGCCTAATACTGAAGCACCCCCAAACAACAAACCAAATGCAACAACTAGTACAAGCATTCCTGGGAAAAGGTCTGCAGAAGACGGATTTGCATACGGTGATGTCATCCAAGCAGTGGGCCAAAGTTGGCTGGAACCCTCATCTGCATATGAAAAGAGAAAAGGGGTATGCAGGGCATGGCGGCCTTTTGCGGCGCTTGGATGACCCTTAGTTCGCATTAAACACCTCCACCCTCCGTCGGTGTGGGGCTCATGTTGGCTATGCCCCAGCCCCTGAAGCATTCAAGCTGATTTCTTGCAGCAGCTGGGCACTGTAACAGCTCCAGAGCTGCTCTGTAAGGCAAGTAAAAGGGTGTTGGCCCTGCAGCACTACCTGTAGTTTGCATTGTGCGTTGGAAGGCACAAAGTAAGCAGACAGGAGAAGTCAGGAGAGTGCACAAGGGCAAGGGCAGGGGCTCAAGAAAAGAGAAGTGGAAACAGACAGCAAACTAGGCTGGAGAGAGACCTGAGACAAAGAGATCTGAATTATACGAGTAGCCGACCAGAGGAAACACAAATTATGTAGTCAAGTGTCCCACATTTGGGGAAATCGTAGGAGCAGCACACCCAGAGTGCAATGGGTGAGCCTTGCCCTGGGAGAAGCACCTTCCTGATCATAGTATCTCACCTGGCAGGTAAGTAGGAGTTGGGCTAGAGCTGGGGAGGGTCGCTGCTCGGGCACCCCCCTGTCAAGTGAAGGAAATCCAACTGAGGCAGCACAAGGAAACTCTCAAAAAAAGAACAAGGCTAGAGGAAGATCTGAGACAAAGAAATCTGACTTTTACCAGAGCTGACCAGAGGAAAGCACAAACACAGTCCCCCACTACCACAAATAATGCAGTCGAGTTTCCCACATTTGGGGAAATCACAGGGGTCAGCATACCCAGAATGCAATGAATGAACCTCACCCTGGAAGAACAATCTTCATGACCATGGTATCTCCTATGCAAAATAAGTATGATTTGGGATAGGGCTGGGGAGGGCCGCTGCTCAGGCACATCTCTGTCAAGTAAAGGAGATTCAACTGAGGCAGCACAAGAGAACTCTCATCTGGGGACAACAACTGCAGGGAGAACACATATTTTCAGATGAACATGGGAGAGCAGAAGGCTGCCTAATACTGAAGCACCCCAAACAACAAACCAAATGCAACAACTAGTACAAGCATTCCTGGGGGAAGGTCTGCAGAAGACGTATTTGCATACGGTGATGTCATCCAAGCAGTGGGCCAAAGTTGGCTGGAACCCTCATCTGCATATGAAAAGAGAAAAGGGGTATGCAGGGCATGGCGGCCTTTTGCGGCGCTTGGATGACCCTTAGTTCGCATTAAACACCTCCACCCTCCGTCGGTGTGGGGCTCATGTTGGCTATGCCCCAGCCCCTGAAGCATTCAAGCTGATTTCTTGCAGCAGCTGGGCACTGTAACAGCTCCAGAGCTGCTCTGAAAGGCAAGTAAAAGGGTGTGGGCCCTGCAGCACTACCTGTAGTTTGCATTGTGCGTTGGAAGGCACAAAGTAAGCAGACAGGAGAAGTCAGGAGAGTGCACAAGGGCATAGAAGGCAGCGGCTCAAGAAAAGAGAAGTGGAAACAGACAGCAAACTAGGCTGGAGAGAGACCTGAGACAAAGAGATCTGAATTATACGAGAGCCGACCAGGGGAAACACAAATTATGCAGTCAAGTTTCCCACATTTGGGGAAATCGCAGGAGCAGCACACCCAGAGTGCAATGGGTGAGCCTTGCCCTGGGAGAAGCACCTTCATGATCATAGTATCTCACCTGGCAGTTATGTAGGAGTTGGGCTAGAGCTGGGGAGGGTCGCTGCTCGGGTACCCCCCTGTCAAGTGAAGGAGATCAAACTGAGGCAGCACAATGGAACTCTCGAAAGAAGAACAAGGCTAGAGGAAGATCTGAGACAAAGAAATCTGACTTTTACCAGAGCTGACCAGAGGAAAACACAAACACAGTCCCCCACTACCACAAATAATGCAGTTGAGTTTCCCACATTTGGGGAAATCACAGGGGTCAGCATACCCAGAATGCAATTAAATGAACCTCACCCTGGGAGAACAATCTTTATGACCATGGTATCTCCTATGCAAAATAAGTATGATTTGGGATAGGGCTGGGGAGGGCCGCTGCTCAGGCACATCTCTGTCAAGTAAAGGAGATTCAACTGAGGCAGCACAAGGGAACTCTCATCTGGGGACAACAACTGCCGGGAGAACACATATTTTCAGATGAACATGGGAGGGCAGAAGGCTGCCTAATACTGAAGCACCCCCAAACAACAAACCAAATGCAACAACTAGTACAAGCATTCCTGGGGGAAGGTCTGCAGAAGACGGATTTGCATACAGTGATGTCATCCAAGCAGTGGGCCAAAGTTGGCTGGAACCCTCATCTGCATATGAAAAGAGAAAAGGGGTATGCAGGGCATGGCGGCCTTTTGCGGCGCTTGGATGACCCTTAGTTCGCATTAAACACCCCCACCCTACTTCGGTGTGGGGCTCATGTTGGCCATGCCCCAGCCCCTGAAGCATTCAAGCTGATTTCTTGCAGCAGCTTGGCACTGTAACAGCTCCAGAGCTGCTCTGTAAGGCAAGTAAAAGGGTGTGGGCCCTGCAGCACTACCTGTAGTTTGCATTGTGCATCGGAAGGCACAAAGTAAGCAGACAGGAGGAGAAGTCAGGATAGTGCACAAGGGTATAGAAGGGAGGGGCTCAAGAAAAAAGAAGTGGAAACAGACAGCAAACTAGGCTGGAGAGAGACCTGAGACAAAGAGATCTGAATTATATGAGAGCCGACTAGGGGAAACACAAATTATGCAATCAAGTTTCCCATATTTGGGGAAATCGCAGGGGCAGCACACCCAGAGTGCAATGGGTGAGCCTTGCCCTGGGAGAAGCAACTTCATGATCATAGTATCTCACCTGGCAGGTAAGTAGGAGTTGGGCTAGAGCTGGGGAGGGTCGCTGCTCGGGCACCCCCCTGTCAAGTGAAGGAGATCCAACTGAGGCAGCACAAGGGAACTCTTGAAAGAAGAACAAGGCTAGAGGAAGATCTGAGACAAAGAAATCTGACTTTTACCAGAGCTGACCAGAGGAAAGCACAAACACAGTCCCCCACTACCACAAATAATGCATTTGAGTTTCCCACATTTGGGGAAATCACAGAGGTCAGCATACCCAGAACGCAATGAATGAACCTAACCCTGGGAGAACAATCTTCATGACCATGGTATCTCCTATGCAAAATAAGTATGATTTGGGATAGGGCTGGGGAGGGCCGCTGCTCAGGCACATCTCTGTCAAGTAAAGGAGATTCAACTGAGGCAGCACAAGGGAACTCTCATCTGGGGACAACAACTGCAGGGAGAACACATATTTTCAGATGAACATGGGAGGGCAGAAGGCTGCCTAATACTGAAGCACCCCCAAACAACAAACCAAATGCAACAACTAGTGCAAGCATTCCTGGGGGAAGGCCTGCCGCAGATGGATTTGCATATGGTGATGTCATCCAAGCAGTGGGTCAAAGTTGGCTTCAACCCTCGTCTGCATATGAAAAGAGAAAAGGGGCATGCAGGGCATGGCGGCCTTTTGCGGCGCTTGGCTGACCCCTAGTTTGCATTAAACACCTCCACCCTCCGACGGTGTGGGGCTCATGTTGGCTATGCCCCAGCCCCTGAAGCATTCAAGCTGATTTCTTGCTGCAGCTGGGCACTGTAACAGCTCCAGAGCTGCTCTGTAAGGCAAGTAAAAGGGTGTGGGCCCTGCAGCACTACCTGTAGTTTGCATTGTGCGTTGGAAGGCACAAAGTAAGCAGACAGGAGAAGTCTGGAGAGTGCACAAGGGCATAGAAGGCAGTGGCTCAAGAAAAGAGAAGTGGAAACAGACAGCAAACTAGGCTGGAGAGAGACCTGAGACAAAGAGATCTGAATTATACGAGAGCCGACCAGGGGAAACACAAATTATGCAGTCAAGTTTCCCACAGGAGTATATAGGATACGACCCAGTGGTACCTGACGACATAGATACTAACAGCTATTTAATAACATTACGCTAGAAAGTGATTATTAGCAACATATAAATCTATATAAACAACCCCGCCAGGGTTGTGCCTTCAAAAATAATCACACACGGACACGCTTTTTAAACCTTTTTTTCACATCTCTTTATTCTTCTTATGCACATGTATGTTAGTTCTGTGATTTTAACCTTTATGTTTCACTGCAGTTTGGGATAATAATATTAATATTTATCCAATTTTAATACATACTTAATAAAGGTTATATTTTATGATTCATTCATTCTGTCCAGTGCGTCAACAGTGCAGATTTCTTCTTGTTTTTTCTCCCAAATTCTATAACAATGACAGTAAATGTTGTTTCTTTTCAAACAGAACTTTCTTGACCATGCTTCTTGCTTGAAAGATCTGGGAGCACATGGAAAACAGTACAAACCATGCAGTATCACAAGAGCCTTTATTTGATATTTCATGAAGATAGAGCAGAATTGAGGACACGTCAACTATTTCTGCCGAAGGTGGTTCATCTTTCCACATGGTGCCTTTGGCCACTGACACCTTCGTTGAGTCAAAGTCTCTGGCTGTGGTCAGAACTTTGAAAATTTATGTCACCAGAACGGTTCAGATTAGGAAAACAGAGGCTCTGTTTGTCCTGTATGCTCCCAACAGGATTGGGTGTCCTGCTTCCATGTAGACAATTATGCGCTGGATCTGTGGTAAGATTCAGCATGCTCATTCCACGGCAGGATTGCCGTTACTGAATTAGGTGAAGACCCATTCTACTAGAAAGGTGGGTTCATCCTGGGCAGCTGGTCGGGGAGTCTCGGCATTGCAACTTTGCCGAGCAGCTATTTAGTAAACACTTTTGCTAAGTTTTACAAGTTTTAGAGTAAAGGAGATTCAACTGAGGCAGCACAAGGGAACTCTCATCTGGGGACAACAACTGCAGTGAGAACACATATTTTCAGATGAACATGGGAGGGCAGAAGGCTGCCTAATACTGAAGCACCCCCAAACAACAAACCAAATGCAACAACTAGTACAAGCATTCCTGGGGGAAGGTCTGCAGAAGACGGATATGCATATAGTGATGTCATCCAAGCAGTGGGCCAAAGTTGGCTGGAACCCTCATCTGCATATGAAAAGAGAAAAGGGGTATGCAGGGCATGGCGGCCTTTTGCGGCGCTTGGATGACCCTTAGTTCGCATTAAACACCCCCACCCTCCTTCGGTGTGGGGCTCATGTTGGCCATGCCCCAGCCCCTGAAGCATTCAAGCTGATTTCTTGCAGCAGCTTGGCACTGTAACAGCTCCAGAGCTGCTCTGTAAGGCAAGTAAAAGGGTGTGGGCCCTGCAGCACTACCTGTAGTTTGCATTGTGCATTGGAAGGCACAAAGTAAGCAGACAGGAGGAGAATTCAGGATAGTCCACAAGGGTATAGAAGGGAGGGGCTCAAGAAAAAAGAAGTGGAAACAGACAGCAAACTAGGCTGGAGAGAGACCTGAGACAAAGAGATCTGAATTATATGAGAGCCGACCAGGGGAAACACAAATTATGCAGTCAAGTTTCCCACATTTGGGGAAATCGCAGGGGCAGCACACCCAGGTGAGATACTATAATCAGGAAGGTGCTTCTCCCAGGGCAAGGCTCACCCATTGCACACTGGGTGTGCTGCTCCTACGATTTCCCCAAATGTGGGACACTTGACTGCATAATTTGTGTTTCCTCTGGTCGGCTCTCGTATAATTCAGATCTCTTTGTCTCAGGTCTCTCTCCAGCCTAGTTTGCTCTCTGTTTCCACTTCTTTTTTCTTGAGCCCCTCCCTTCTATACCCTTGTGGACTATCCTGACTTCTCCTCCCGTCTGCTTACTTTGTGCCTTCCAATGCACAATGCAAACTACAGGTAGTGCTGCAGGGCCCACACCCTTTTACTTGCCTTACAGAGCAGCTCTGGAGCTGTTACAGTGCCCAGCTGCTGCAATAAATCAGCTTGAATGCTTCATGGGATGGGGCATGGCCAACATGAGCCCCACACCAAAGGAGGGTGGGGGTGTTTAATGCGATCTAGGGGTCATCCAAGCACCGCAAAAGGCCGCCATGCCCTGCACGCCCCTTTTCTCTTTTCATATGCAGATGAGGGTTGAAGCCAACTTTGACCCACTGCTTGGATAACATCACCATATGCAAATCCATCTGCTGCAGGCCTTCCCCCAGGAATGCTTGCACTAGTTGTTGCATTTGGTTTGTTGTTTGGGGGTGCTTCAGTATTAGGCAGCCTTCTGCCCTCCCATGTTCATCTGAAAATATGTGTTCTCCCTGCAGTTGTTGTCCCCATATGAGAGTTCCCTTGTGCTGCCTCAGTTGAATCTCCTTTACTTGACAGAGATGTGCCTGAGCAGCGGCCCTCCCCAGCCCTATCCCAAATCATACTTATTTTGCATAGGAGACACCATGGTCATGAAAATTGTTCACCCAGGGTGAGGTTCATTCATTGCATTCTGGGTATGCTGACCCCTGTGATTTACCCAAATGTGGGAAACTCGCCTGCATTATTTGTGGTAGTTGGGGACTGTGTTTGTGTTTTCCGCTGGTCAGCTCTGGTAAAAGTCAGATTTCTTTGTCTCAGATCTTCCTCTAGCCTTGTTCTTCTTTCGAGAGTTCCATTGTGCTGCCTCAGTTGGATCTCCTTCACTTGACAGGGGGGTGCCCGAGCAGCGACCCTCCCCAGCTCTAGCCCAACTCCTACTTACCTGCCAGGTGAGATACTATGATCTTGAAGGTGCTTCTCCCAGGGCAAGGCTCAACCATTGCACTCTGGGTGTGCTGCCCCTGCGATTTCCCCAAATATGGGAAACTTGACTGCATAATTTGTGTTTCCCCTGGTCGGCTCTCGTATAATTCAGATCTCTTTGTCTCAGGTCTCTCTCCAGCCTAGTTTGCTGTCTGTTTCCACTTCTCTTTTCTTGAGCCGCTCCCTTCTATGCCCTTGCGCACTATCCTGACTTCTCCCGTCTGCTTACTTTGTGCCTTCCAACGCACAATGCGAACTACAGGTAGTGCTGCAGGGCCCACACCCTTTTATTTGCCTTACAGAGCAGCTCTGGAGCTGTTACAGTGCCCAGCTGCTGCAAGAAATCAGCTTGAATGCTTCAGGGGCTGGGGCATAGCCAACATGAGCCCCACACCGAAGGAGGGTGGAGGTGTTTAATGCGAACTAGGGGTCATCCAAGCGCCGCAAAAGGCCGCCATGCCCTGCATAACCCTTTTCTCTTTTCATATGCAGATGAGGGTTCCAGCCAACTTTGGCCCACTGCTTGGATGACATCACCGTATGCAAATTCGTCTCCTGCAGACCTTCCCCCAGGAATGCTTGTACTAGTTATTGCATATGGTTTGATATTTGATGGTGCTTCAGTATTAGGCAGCCTTCCGCCCTCCCATGTTCATCTGAAAAAATGTGGTCTCCCTGCAGTTGTTGTCCCCAGACGAGAGTTCCCTTGTGCTTCCTCAGTTGAATCTCCTTTACTTGACGGGGAAGGGGCTTGCCCGAGCAGCCACCCTCCCCAGCCCTATCCCAACTCATACTTATTTTGCATATGAGATCTCTATATCATGAAGATTGTTATCACAGGGTGAAGTTCATCCATTATATTTTAAAATAGGAAGGTTCAAATTACATATTTGAATTGCATCTATGTGCTGGATTCAAATGTCCCCCCCCCCTTCCTTTCTCAATTGTGCCCGTCAGCAGCTATTCTAAGGTTGCTGCCAATGGGTGTGACACATTAATTTCTTCTGTGGGGTACACTGGACTCCACAAGGATTCACATTGGGGTGTAGAGTAGGATCTTGATCTGAGGCACCAACCGGCTCAAAGCTTTTGACTGTTCCCAAGATGCTCAGCGCATTCTCCTCTATAACCCCGCTTCCATGAACAGGGAGCTCAGTTTGTAGTTGGTGCCTTCAGTAGCAGGCCACTTAACAGGGGCCTGCCTCAGGCAGCCTATTCTTAGCTATTAATTTTGACAAGAAAATAAGAACTTTTTTTATGAGAATCTACAAGGGCTGCAGCAGGCTAGGTCTAATAGACATCTTTACTGCAGCTTCATCACTCCCAGCGGCGCTGTATACTCCCGTGCCCTGGTTGCTGGGTCACTGCAGCGGAGGCTCCGGTTTCTTCCTAAGGTCAGTCACACACGCACCGCCCTTCCGGATCACGAGGCAGCTGATGAAGGGGAGCGTGGCCGTAGGGGGTGGACCGTGTGCGCACTGGCGTGGACACTGATTACTGGGCAGCCGCTCCACGAGCCACCAGGTACAGTTAAGGAGCACAGGTCTGGGGTTTTTTCTCCCATATTAAACCAATTTTGTACTGCCCGCAGCGCATTGTGATAGGTAATAGGGCCTGATTCAGGTTGGATTGCAATCACAGTAAGCGATCCAACTGCAAAAATTGCTAAGAGCATACGCATGTGCCTGCATTTTCTGCGGCACCCCGCAGAGAATGCGATCGCCTCTGCCTGTCAATCGGGGCAGGGGGGGAGAGGGGGGTCAGCAACACTCCATTTCCAAGTCAGGGATGGAGCGGTGCGGGGGCAAGGCTTCAAAATGGGGTCTGCAACGGAGGAGACACAGGGGGCGTGGTCACAGCGGCTGTATGACATCACATTCAGCCGCTGTGATCACAAAAATGGTGGCGGCTTCCTGCGCGCACATACAGTCTGCACCAGCAGGAGGCTACACCATTTTTTATGATCACGCTGAACTGCAGTGCGACTGCAATTACAGATTGGTCAAGAAGGGAGGCGTCATGCTGGGTGGCCATGTCCTGTCACTGTGCAGGAGCCAGCACCGCTCACACACTAGTCCCCGGGTGCAGCCCCCAACCCCCGGGACACCCGGAGCAACAAAATGTAGATTCAGGCCACCAGGCCACGCCCCTACCTATGAAACCATGCCTCCTTTTTACCATTGCGCTGCTTATCTGCGCGCACTGCATTACAATCTCCTTCGCCACCTCTCTGGGTGTCACCAGTGATAGTGACACCTCTGCCATGCTTGTAGCAGCTGGTCCTAAGATCTACGCCTCAAGCCCTGAGTGTTTGCCCTTGTGACTTGTTGATCATCATAGCGAAGCAGATGCTTACAGAAAACTGCAGGGGCTTAGATTGAAAATAAAAAAATTGATGGGTATAAGGTAGAGAGGAGCGGGTTCGGTTCTCCGAGAACCGAATTCCCCACGAACTCCACGTGGTTTACACTGGTCCGAGGCAGGCTCGGTTGTTCCCGCCTGACTCGGAAAACCTGAACAAGGGAAAATGTCATCATCCCGCTGTCGGATTCTCGCGAGATTCGGATTTCATATAAAGAGCTGCGCGTTGCCGCCATTTTTACTCGTGCATTGAAGAGGGAGCGGAGAGGACGTGGCTATGTTCTCTCAGTGGAAATCTCAATATCAGTGCTCAGTATCAGTGGTTACTTATTGCTGCTCAGTAATACTAGTAGTGTGTCTCTCCTGCTCAGTGTCAGTTCTCAGTAGTATCCTCATCAGTGCTCAGTATCACTGCTCATTGTCTTGTGCTGCATTGTGGTGCTCAGCATACTACAGTACATTACTAATAGTCCAGTGCTGCATCTTGCTGCTCAGTGTCAGTTCTAGTATCATAATCAGTGCTCACTATCACTGCTCATTACATTGTGGTGTTCTGTATACTACAGTAACATAGTAATATAGTAACATATAGTAATATAGTTTTTGAGGTTGAAAAGAGGCAAATTGCCCATCGTGTTCAACCTGTTTTAAGTTGTGATGATTCTACATACTTGCTGAATAATGTTTTATGACTAGTTAACTACTACAACTCATGTTACCCCCGGATTAACCATGTTGATATTTTAAGTATTATAACCTTGGATAGCTTTTTCATTCAGAAATGTATCCATTCCTTTTTTAAATCCAATTACAGAGTCCGCCATTACCACCTTCCCTGGCAGGGAATTCCACATCCTGATTGCCCTAACAGTGAAGATCATAGTATCTCACCTGGCAGGTAAGTAGGAGTTAGGCTAGAGCTGTGGAGGATTGCTGCTTGGGCACCCCCTGTCAAGTGAAGGAGATCCAACTGAGGCAGCACAAGGGAACTCTCGAAAGAAGAACAAGGCTAGAGGAAGATCTGAGACAAAGAAATCTGACTTTTACCAGAGCTGACCAGAGGAAAGCACAAACACAGTCCCCCACTACCACAAATAATGCAGTCGAGTTTCCCACATTTGGGGAAATCACAGGGGTCAGCATACCCAGAATGCAATGAATGAACCTCACCCTGGGAGAACAATCTTCATGACCAAGGTATCTCCTATGCAAAATAAGTATGATTTGGGATAGGGCTGGGGAGGGCCGCTGCTCAGGCACATCTCTGTCAAGTAAAGGAGATTCAACTGAGGCAGCACAAGGGAACTCTCATCTGGGGACAACAACTGCAGGGAGAACACATATTTTCAGATGAACATGGGAGGGCAGAAGGCTGCCTAAAACTGAAGCACCCCCAAACAACGAACCAAATGCAACTACTAGTGCAAGCATTCCTGGGGGAAGGCCTGCAGCAGATGGATTTGCATATGGTGATGTCATCCAAGCAGTGGGTCAAAGTTGGCTTCAACCCTCGTCTGCATATGAAAAGAAAAAAGGGGTGTGCAGGGCATGGCGGCCTTTTGCGGCGCTTGGATGACCCCTAGTTCGCATTAAACACCTCCACCCTCCTTCGGTGTGGGGCTCATGTTGGCTATGCCCCAGCCCCTGAAGCATTCAAGCTGATTTCTTGCAGCAGCTGGGCACTGTAACAGCTCCAGAGCTGCTCTGTAAAGCAAGTAAAAGGGTGTGGGCCCTGCAGCACTACCTGTAGTTTGCATTGTGCGTTGGAAGGCACAAAGTAAGCAGATGGGAGAAGTCAGGATAGTGCACAAGGGTATAGAAGGGAGGGGCTCAAGAAAAAAGAAGTGGAAACAGACAGCAAACTAGGCTGGAGAGAGACCTGAGACAAAGAGATCTGAATTATATGAGAGCCGACCAGGGGAAACACAAATTATGCAGTCAAGTTTCCCACATTTGGGGAAATCGCAGGGGCAGCACACCCAGAGTGCAATGGGTGAGCCTTGCCCTGGGAGAAGCATCTTCATGATCATAGTATCTCACCTGGCAGGTAAGTAGGAGTTGGGCTAGAGCTGGGGAGGGTCGCTGCTCGGGCACCCCCCTGTCAAGTGAAGGAGATCCAACTGAGGCAGCACAAGGGAACTCTCGAAAGAAGAACAAGGCTAGAGGAAGATCTGAGACAAAGAAATCTGACTTTTACCAGAGCTGACCAGAGGAAAGCACAAACACAGTCCCCCACTACCACAAATAATGCAGTTGAGTTTCCCACATTTGGGGAAATCACAGGGGTCAGCATACCCAGAATGCAATGAATGAACCTAACCCTGGGAGAACAATCTTCATGACCATGGTATCTCCTATGCAAAATAAGTATGATTTGGGATAGGGCTGGGGAGGGCCGCTGCTCAGGCACATCTCTGTCAAGTAAAGGAGATTCAACTGAGGCAGCACAAGGGAACTCTCATCTGGGGACAACAACTGCAGGGAGAACACATATTTTCAGATGAACATGGGAGGGCAGAAGGCTGCCTAATACTGAAGCACCCCCAAACAACAAACCAAATGCAACAACTAGTGCAAGCATTCCTGGGGGAAGGCCTGCAGCAGATGGATTTGAATATGGTGATGTCATCCAAGCAGTGGGTCAAAGTTGGCTTCAACCCTCGTCTGCATATGAAAAGAATAAAGGGGTGTGCAGGGCATGGCGGCCTTTTGCGGCGCTTGGATGACCCCTAGTTCGCATTAAACACCTCCACCCTCCTTCGGTGTGGGGCTCATGTTGGCTATGCCCCAGCCCCTGAAGCATTCAAGCTGATCTCTTGCAGCAGCTGGGCACTGTAACAGCTCCAGAGCTGCTCTGTAAAGCAAGTAAAAGGGTGTGGGCCCTGCAGCACTACCTGTAGTTTGTATTGTGCGTTGGAAGGCACAAAGTAAGCAGACGGGAGAAGTCAGGATAGTGCACAAGGGTATAGAAGGGAGGGGCTCAAGAAAAAAGAAGTGGAAACAGACAGCAAACTAGGCTGGAGAGAGACCTGAGACAAAGAGATCTGAATTATATGAGAGCCGACCAGGGGAAACACAAATTATGCAGTCAAGTTTCCCACATTTGGGGAAATCGCAGGGGCAGCACACCCAGAGTGCAATGGGTGAGCCTTGCCCTGGGAGAAGCATCTTCATGATCATAGTATCTCACCTGGCAGGTAAGTAGGAGTTGGGCTAGAGCTGGGGAGGGTCGCTGCTCGGGCACCCCCCTGTCAAGTGAAGGAGATCCAACTGAGGCAGCACAAGGGAACTCTCGAAAGAAGAACAAGGCTAGAGGAAGATCTGAGACAAAGAAATCTGACTTTTACCAGAGCTGACCAGAGGAAAGCACAAACACAGTCCCCCACTACCACAAATAATGCAGTTGAGTTTCCCACATTTGGGGAAATCACAGGGGTCAGCATACCCAGAATGCAATGAATTAACCTAACCCTGGGAGAACAATCTTCATGACCATGGTATCTCCTATGCAAAATAAGTATGATTTGGGATAGGGCTGGGGAGGGCCGCTGCTCAGGCACATCTCTGTCAAGTAAAGGAGATTCAACTGAGGCAGCACAAGGGAACTCTCATCTGGGGACAACAACTGCAGGGAGAACACATATTTTCAGATGAACATGGGAGGGCAGAAGGCTGCCTAAAACTGAAGCACCCCCAAACAACAAACCAAATGCAACAACTAGTGCAAGCATTCCTGGGGGAAGGCCTGCCGCAGATGGATTTGCATATGGTGATGTCATCCAAGCAGTGGGTCAAAGTTGGTTCAAACACCTTTGCAAAGTTCTATAAGTTTGATACCCTGGCTGAGGAGGACCTCCTGTTTGCTCAATCGGTGCTGCAAAGTCATCCGCACTCTCCTGCCCGTTTGGGAGCTTTGGTATAATCCCCATGGTCCTTACGGAGTCCCCAGCATCCTCTAGGACGTAAGAGAAAATAAGATTTTAAACCTACCGGTAAATCTTTTTCTCGTAGTCCGTAGAGGATGCTGGGTGCCCGTCCCAAGTGCGGTCTACTTCTGCAAGACTTGTATATAGTTATTGCTTACATAAGGGTTATATGTTAGTTTTCATCGGTCTTGGACTGATGCTATGTTGTTTTCATACTGTTAACTGGGTAGTATATCACAAGTTATACGGTGTGATTGGTGTGGCTGGTATGAATCTTGACCTTGGATTAACAAAAATCCTTTCCTCGTACTGTCCGTCTCCTCTGGGCACAGTTTCTCTAACTGAGGTATGGAGGAGGGGCATAGAGGGAGGAGCCAGTGCACACCCAGATCTAAAGTCTTTCTTAAAGTGCCCATGTCTGCTGCGGAGCCCGTCTATCCCCCATGGTCCTTACGGAGTCCCCATCATCCTCTACGGACTACGAGAAAAAAAAATTACCGGTAGGTTTAAAATGTTATTTTTTTCTCTGCAACCCACTGCTAAATTGTGCTTCCTAGCTGTTTTTTTATAAAATCACTTAATTAAATCTAACTCTGATTACGTCAGAGAAGGCCAGGTACCCTACACCATAAGAGGGGGTTTGAAATTTTGACTTGTCTACTTAAAGATCACCAAAATCTGATGACAAGGTCAATTACATCCCTGGGTGGGATTGAACCACCAACCTTTTGGTTAATAGCCCATGTAAGTGCAAGAAATCCTGAAGCACTCACTCATCATGGGAAAGTACCAATGTGTTTCTTACAAAAATTCTCCAGATTATTGACTTTTTAAAGTTTTTCTAGGAAACGTTCTAGATGAATGCTTATTAGCCTTTGTCAGTATTGACTTTCGCAAGGTGTCTCTGTGGCGCAATCGGTTAGCATGTTTGGCTATTAACCAAAAGGTTGGTGGTTCAATCCCACCCAGGGATGTAATTGACCTTGTAATCAGATTTTGGTGATCTTTAAGTAGACAAGTCAAAATTTCAAAAACCCCCCTTATGGTGTAGGGTACCTGGCCTTCTCTGATGTAATCAGAGTTAGATTTGATTAAGTGATTTTATAAAAAAACAGCTAGGAAGCACAATTTAGCAGTGAGTTGCAGAGAAAAAAAATTATGC
Organism: Pseudophryne corroboree; assembly: GCF_028390025.1. NCBI lineage: Eukaryota > Metazoa > Chordata > Amphibia > Anura > Myobatrachidae > Pseudophryne > Pseudophryne corroboree. Next base: position 396,126 of record NW_026968921.1, read on the forward strand.
TGGCAGAAAAGTCCAATTGAGTGATTAAACAGCTCTTCATTTTCTGATTTTATGTTTATGCTAACAAATTTGCTCTCTGAAAAGTGTCCACAAAGCCAAGTCTCTGATTAACACCTTTGTAGGAATGGTTTTTCACCTATTACTGAATTAAACTTGCTTCATTGGAAAGGCATCAAAGATGCATCCTCATTTCAATGTCTACTGAAATAATACAGGTTGACACCAGGAAACGTCACTGCATCCTTGCTGCTTCCTCATGGGGAAGTCTGTTTAATGTGAAAACAAGGTGATATCTAATCAGCACACAGGTAAGGAATTAAGAAAATCTTTCTTTATGGGTGAAGATGTTTCTCACAAATTGTTGTCCCAATGCATCATTGAAATTCAAGATGGAAGATGATTTTCATATATCACTTGTACATTTTGCATTGCTCTTCTGGTGACAATGTAGTTTGTTTTTGTCAATTACCATTTCAGTAATAGGGTAAAGAAAATTAAGTGGATTTTTTAAAGAAAACAATGCTGTCAATATACTATTAAAACAAATTAAAATGATAAAAGTTATTGTACTTTAAGTAAAAATAAAAGTGCCAAAATATCAATCCCAGTTTTTGATTACTTTAATTATAAAAAAAAAAATGCACATAGCAGAGGATAGTTTCGATCAATCGACCTCTGGGTTATGGGCCCAGCATGCTTCCATTGCACTACTCTGCTGCTCATGGAAGTGTCAGAGATCCTGAAGACTAAATTGATTAAAGGCCTTAAAGTAATGGACTATAAGGAAAGACTTACTAGGCTGAATATTTATACACTAGAAAAGAGGTGCCTAAGAGGAGATATTATTAATATCTTCAAATATGTAAAGATACATAACAAAGAGTTATCAGAGGAATTATTTATTAAAAGAACACGTGGTCACTCGCTGCGACTGGAGGAAAGTTCAGAACGCAATGGAGGAAAGGTTTCTTCACTGTTAGGGCAATCAGGATGTGGAATTCCCTGCCAGGGAAGGTGGTAATGGCGGACTCTGTAATTGGATTTAAAAAAGGAATGGATACATTTCTGAATGAAAAAGCTATCCAAGGTTATAATACTTAAAATATCAACATGGTTAATCCGGGGGTAACATGAGTTATAGTAGCTAACTAGTCATAAAACATTATTCAGCAAGTATGTAGAATCATCACAACTTAAAACAGGTTGAACACGATGGGCAATTTGCCTCTATTCAACCTCAAAAACTATGTTACTATATTACTATGTTATTGTAGTATACAGAACACCACAATGCAATGAGCAGTGATAGTGAGCACTGATGAGGATACTAGAACTGACACTGAGCAGCAAGATGCAGCACTGGACTATTAGTAATGTACTGTATTATGCTGAGCAACACAATGCAGCACAAGACAATGAACAGTGATACTGAGCACTGATGAGGATACTACTGAGAACTGACACTGAGCAGGAGAGACACACTACTAGTATTACTGAGCAGCAATAAGTAACCACTGATACTGAGCACTGATATTGAGATTTCCACTGAGAGAACATAGCCACGTCCTCTCCGCTCTCTCTTCAATGCACGAGTAAAAATGGCAGCAACGCGCAGCTCTTTATATGGAATCCGAATCTCGCGAGAATCCGAGAGCGGGATGATGACATTTTCCCTTGTTCAGGTTTTCCGAGTCAGGCGGGAACAACCGAGCCTGCCTCGGACCAGTGTAAACCACGTGGAGTTCGTGGGGAATTCGGTTCTCGGAGAACCGAACCCGCTCCTCTCTACCTTATACCCTATCAATTTTTTTATTTTCAATCTAAGCCCCTGCAGTTTTCTGTAAGCATCTGCTTCGCTATGATGATCAACAAGTCACAAGGGCAAACACTCAGGGTTTGAGGCGTAGATCTTAGGACCAGCTGCTACAAGCATGGCAGAGGTGTCACTATCACTGGTGACACCCAGAGAGGTGGCGAGGGAGATTGTAATGCAGTGCGCGCAGATAAGCAGTGCAATGGTAAAAAGGAGGCATGGTTTCATAGGTAGGGGCGTGGCCTGGTGGCCTGAATCTACATTTTGTTGCTCCGGGTGTCCCGGGGGTTGGGGGCTGCACCCGGGGACTAGTGTGTGAGCGGTGCTGGCTCCTGCAAAGTGACAGGGCATGGCCACCCAGCATGACGCCTCCCTTCTTGACCATGCTGTAATTGCAGTCGCACTGCAGTTCAGCGTGATCATAAAAAATGGTGTAGGCTCCTGCTGGTGCAGACTGTATGTGCGCGCAGGAAGCCGCCACCATTTTTGTGATCACAGCGGCTGAATGTGATGTCATACAGTCGCTGTGACCACGCCCCCTGTGTCTCCTCCGTTGCAGACCCCATTTTGAAGCCTTGCCCCCGCACCGCTCCATCCCTGACTTGGAAATGGAGTGTTGCTGACCCACCTCTCCCCCCCTTCCCCGCCCCGATTGACAGGCAGAGGCGATCACATTCTCTGCGGGGTGCCGCAGAAAATGCAGGCACATGCGTATGCTCTTAGCAATTTTTGCAGTTGGATCGCTTATTGTGATTGCAATCCAACCTGAATCAGGCCCTATTACCTATCACAATGCGCTGCGGGCAGTACAAAATTGGGTTAATATAGGAGAAAAACTCCCAGACCTGTGCTCCTTAACTGTACCTGGTGGCTAGTGGAGCGGCTGCCCAGTAATCAGTGTCCACCGCAGTGCGCACACGGCCCACCCCCTACGGCCTCGCTCCCCTTCAGCAGCGGCCTCGTGATCCGGAAGGGTGGTGTGTGTGTGACTGACCTTAGGATGAAACCGGAGCCTCCGCTGCAGTGACCCAGCAACCAGGGCACGGGAGTATACAGCGCCGCTGGGAGTGATGAAGCTGCAGTAAAGATGTCTATTAGACCTAGCCTGCTGCAGCCCTTGTAGATTCTCATAAAACAAGTTCTTCTTTTCTTGTCAAAATTAATAGCTAAGAATAGGCTGCCTGAGGCAGGCCCCTGTTAATTGGCCTGCTACTGAAGGCACCAACTACAAACTGAGCTCCCTGTTCATGGAAGCGGGGTTATAGAGGAGAATGCACTGAGCTTCTTGGGAACAGTCAAAAGCTTTGAGCCGGTTGGTGCCTCAGATCAAGATCCTACTCTACACCCCAATGTGAATCCTTGTGGAGTCCAGTGTACCCCACAGAAGAAATTAATGTGTCACACCCATTGGCAGCAACCTTAGAATAGCTGCTGACGGGCACAATTGAGAAAGGAAGGGGGGGGGGGACATTTGAATCCAGCACATAGATGCAATTCAAATATGTAATTCGTACCTTCCTATTTTAAAATATAATGGATGAACCTCACCCTGTGAGAACAATCTTCATGATCAAGAGATCTCATATGCAAAATAAATATGAGTTGGGATAGGGCTGGGGAGGGCTGCTCGGGCAGCACCTCCCCCGTCAAGTTAAGGAGATTCAACTGAGGAAGCACAAGGGAACTCTCGTCTGGGGACAACAACTGCAGGGAGACCACATCTTTTCAGATGAACATGGGAGGGCGGAAGGCTGCCTAATACTGAAGCACCATATGCAACAACTAGTACAAGCATTCCTGGGGGAAGGTCTGCAGCAGACGGATTTGCATACGGTGATGTTATCCAAGCAGTGGGCCAAAGTTGACTGGAACCCTCATCTGCATATGAAAAGAGAAAAGGGGCATGCAGGGCATGGCGGCCTTTTGCAGTGCTTGGATGACCCCTAGTTCACATTAAACACCCCCACCCTCCTTTGGTGTGGGGCTCATGTTGGCCATGCCCCATCCCCTGAAGCATTCAAGCTGATTTCTTGCAGCAGCTGGGCACTGTAACAGCTCCAGAGCTGTTCTGTAAGGCAAGTAAAAGGGTGTGGGCCCTGCAGCACCACCTGTAGTTCGCATTGTGCGTTGGAAGGCACAAAGTAAGCAGACGGGAGGAGAAGTCAGGATAGTGCGCAAGGGCATTCTTTTCTCTTAGTCCGTAGAGGATGCTGGGGTCACATTAAGAACCATGGGGTATAGACGGGATCCGCAAGAGACATGGGCACTTTAAGACTTTCAAAGGGTGTGAACTGGCTCCTCCCTCTATGCCCCTCCTCCAGACTCCAGTTATAGGAACTGTGCCCAGGGAGACGGACATTTCGAGGAAAGGATTTATTGTTAAACTAAGGTGAGCATCTTACCAGCTCACACCTTAAACATGCCGCAGAACGTGGCATTCAACAGAACACAAGCCAACGGCATGAACAATTGCAGCAAAAAGCTGACCAGAACCATAACACAACATGTGTATAACCACAAGTAATAACTGCAGACACAGTATGGACTGGGACGGGTGCCCAGCATCCTCTACAGACTAAGAGAAAAGGATTTACCGGTAGGTATTAAAATCCTATTTTCTCATACGACCTAGAGGATGCTGGGGTCACATTAAGAACCATGGGGTTATACCAAAGCTCTTGAACGGGTGGGAGAGTGCGTACGACTCTGCAGCACCGAATGACCCAACTTAAGGTTATCATCAGCCAAGGTATCAAACTTGTAAAACTTAGCAAAAGTGTTTACTAAATAGCTGCTCGGCAAAGTTGCAATGCCGAGACTCCCCGACCAGCTGCCAAGGATGAACCCACCTTTCTAGTAGAATGGGTCTTCACCTACTTCAGTAACGGCAATCCTGCCGTGGAACGAGCATGCTGAATCTTACCACAGATCCAGCGCATAATGGTCTGCATGGAAGCAGGACACCAAATCCTGTTGGGAGCATACAGGACAAACAGAGCCTCTGTTTTCCTAATCTGAACCGTTCTGGTGACATACATTTTCAAAGTTCTGACCACAGCCAGAGACTTTGACTCAACGAAGGTGTCAGTGGCCAAAGGCACCATGTGGAAAGATGAACCACCTTCGGCAGAAATTGTTGACGTGTCCTCAATTCTGCTCTATCTTCATGAAAGATCAAATAAAGGCTCTTGTGATACTGCATGGTTTGTACTGTTTTCCATGTGCTCCCAGACCTTTAAGCAAGTAGCATGGTCAAGAAAGTTCTGTTTGAAAAGAAACAACATTTACTGTCATTGTTATGCAAATAAACTTACATTAAAGCTAACAAGAAAGCACACTCGTTCTGTCTTTAAACTGATAAAAGAAACCCCAATAATATGGGGCATGCAAAAATTGAGATAAAACTCAGTTTTGCTCCTCTCCACGGAAATCTTTAATAAAAGGCGAAATATTTGTTAGTTCTGAAGAGAAACCAGAGCATGACCAAGATTCCACCTGTCGCCTGAGTGCCATGCCAGCAGTTCTCATTCAGCTGAAAGTGAGCACCCAATTTGAATGAAAGAAAGCAGATTTCTCACCAGGCTTCCCCTTGCTATAAACATGGTTTGTACTCTTTTCCATGAGCTCCCAGATCTTTCAAGCAATTAGTGTGGTCAAGAAAGTTCTGTTTGAAAAGAAACAAACATTTACTGTCATTTCTATGCAAATGAGCTTACATTAAAGCACACTCGTTCTATCTTTAAACCGATAAAAGAAACCCCAATAAGACGGAGCATGCAAAAATTGAGATAAAACTCAGTTTTGCTCCTCTCCACGGAAATCTTTAGTAAAAGGCGAAAGATCTGTTCGTTTTGAAGAGAAACCAGAGCATGACCAAGATTCCACCTGTCGCCTGAGTGCCATGCCAGCAATCCTCATTCAGCTCAAAGTGAGCACCCAATTTGAAAGAAAGAAAGCAGATTTCTCACCAGGCTTCCCCTTGCTATAAACATGGTTTGTACTCTTTTCCATGTGCTCCCAGATCTTTCAAGCAATTAGTGTGGTCAAGAAAGTTCTGTTTGAAAAGAAACAAACATTTACTGTCATTTCTATGCAAATGAGCTTACATTAAAGCACACTCGTTCTATCTTTAAACCGATAAAATAAAATCCCAATAAGATGGGGCATGCAAAAATTGAGATAAAACTCAGTTTTGCTCCTCTCCACGGAAATCTTTAGTAAAAGGCGAAAGATTTGTTCGTTCTGAAGAGAAACCAGAACATGACCAAGATTCCACCTGTCGCCTGAGTGCCATGCCAGCAGTCCTCATTCAGCTCAAAGTGAGCACCCAATTTGAAAGAAAGAAAGCAGATTTCTCACCAGGCTTCCCCTTGCTATAAACATGGTTTGTACTCTTTTCCATGTGCTCCCAGATCTTTCAAGCATTTAGTATAGTCAAGAAAGTTCTGTTTGAAAAGAAACAAACATTTACTGTCATTTCTATGCAAATGAGCTTACATTAAAGCACACTCGTTCTATCTTTAAACCGATAAAAGAAACCCCAATAAGACGGAGCATGCAAAAATTGAGATAAAACTCAGTTTTGCTCCTCTCCACGGAAATCTTTAGTAAAAGGCGAAAGATCTGTTCGTTTTGAAGAGAAACCAGAGTATGACTAAGATTCCACCTGTCGCCTGAGTGCCATGCCAGCAGTCCTCATTCAGCGCAAAGTGAGCACCCAATTTGAAAGAAAGAAAGCAGATTTCTCACCAGGCTTCCCCTTGCTATAAGCATGGTTTGTACTCTTTTCCATGTGCTCCCAGATCTTTCAAGCAATTAGAATGGTCAAGAAAGTTCTGCTTGAAAAGAAACAGACATTTATAGTCATTGTTATGCAAATAAACTTACATTAAAGCTAACAAGAAACTGATAAAAGAAACCCCAATAATATGGGGCATGCAAAAATTGAGATAAAACTCAGTTTTGCTCCTCTCCACAGAAATCTTTAATAAAAGGCGAAAGATTTGTTCGTTCTGAAGAGAAACCAGAGCATGACCAAGATTCCACCTGTCGCCTAAATGCTGTGCCAGCAGTCCTCATTCTGATCAAAGTGAGCGCCCAACTTGAAAGTAAGCAGATTTCTCACCTGGCTTCTCCTTGCTATAAGCATGGTTTGTACTGTATTCCATGTGCTCCCAGATCTTTCAAGCAAGTAGCATGGTCAAGAAAGTTCTGTTTGAAAAGAAACAAACATTTACTGTCATTTCTATGCAAATGAGCTAACATTAAAGCACACTCATTCTATCTTTAAACCGATAAAAGAAACCCCAAAAAGATGGGGCATGCAAAAATTGAGATAAAACTCGGTTTTGCTCCTCTCCACGGAAATCTTTAATAAAAGGCGAAAGATTTGTTCGTTCTGAAGAGAAACCAGAGCATGACCAAGATTTTTATCTGAAAATATGTGTTCTCCCTGCAGTTGTTGTCCCCAGATGAGAGTTCCCTTGTGCTGCCTCAGTTGAATCTCCTTTACTTGACAGAGATGTGCCTGAGCAGCGGCCCTCCCCAGCCCTATCCCAAATCATACTTATTTTGCATAGGAGATACCATGGTCATGAAGATTGTTCTCCCAGGGTGAGGTTCATTCATTGCATTCTGGGTATGCTGACCCCTGTGATTTTCCCAAATGTGGGAAACTCGCTTTTAAACCCTTGTGCACTATCCTGACTTCTCCTCCTGTCTGCTTACTTTGTGCCTTCCAATGCACAATGCAAACTACAGGTAGTGCTGCAGGGCCCACACCCTTTTACTTGCCTTACAGAGCAGCTCAGGAGCTGATACAGTGCCAAGCTGCTGCAAGAAATCAGCTTGAATGCTTCAGGGGATGGGGCATGGCCAACATGAGCCCCACACCGAAGGAGGGTGGGGGTGTTTAATGCGAACTAAGGGTCATCCAAGCGCCGCAAAAGGCCGCCATGCCCTGCATACCCCTTTTCTCTTTTCATATGCAGATGAGGGTTCCAGCCAACTTTGGCCCACTGCTTGGATGACATCACCGTATGCAAATCCGTCTTCTGCAGAACTTCCCCCAGGAATGCTTGCACTAGTTGTTGCATTTGGTTTGTTGTTTGGGGGTGCTTCAGTATTAGGCAGCCTTCTGCCCTCCCATGTTCATCTGAAAATATGTGTTCTCCCTGCAGTTGTTGTCCCCAGATGAGAGTTCCCTTGTGCTGCCTCAGTTGAATCTCCTTTACTTGACAGAGATGTGCATGAGCATAGGCCCTCCCCAGCCCTATCCCAAATCATACTTATTTTGCATAGGAGATACCATGGTCATGAAGATTGTTCTCCCAGGGTGAGGTTCATTCATTGCATTTTGGGTATGCTGACCCCTGTGATTTACCCAAATGTGGGAAACTCGACTGCATTATTTGTGGTAGTGGGGGACTGTGTTTGTGCTTTCCTCTGGTCAGCTCTGTTAAAACTCAGATTTCTTTGTCTCAGATTTTCCTCTAGCCTTGTTCTTCTTTCGAGAGTTCCCTTGTGCTGCCTCAGGTGGATCTCCTTCACTTGACAGGGGGGTGCCCGAGCAGCAACCCTCCCCAGCTCTAGCCCAACTCCTACTTACCTGCCAGGTGAGATACTATGATCAGGAAGGTGCTTCTCCCAGGGCAAGGCTCACCCATTGCACTCTGGGTGTGCTGCTCCTACGATTTCCCCAAATGTGGGACACTTGACTGCATAATTTGTGTTTCCTCTGGTCGGCTCTCGTATAATTCAGATCTCTTTGTCTCAGGTCTTTCTCCAGCCTAGTTTGCTGTCTGTTTCCACTTCTTTTATCTTGAGCCCCTCCCTTCTATACCCTTGTGCACTATCCTGACTTCTCCTCCCGTCTGCTTACTTTGTGCCTTCCAATGCACAATGCAAACTACAGGTAGTGCTGCAGGGCCCACACAATCTTTTACTTGCCTTAAAGAGCAGCTCTGGAGCTGTTACAGTGCCCAGCTGCTGCAAGAAATCAGCTTGAATGCTTCAGGGGATGGGGCATGGCCAACATGAGCCCCACACCAAAGGTGGGTGGGGGTGTTTAATGCGAACTAGGGGTAATCCAAGCACCGCAAAAGGCCGCCATGCCCTGCACGCCCCTTTTCTCTTTTCATATGCAGATGAGGGTTGAAGCCAACTTTGACCCACTGCTTGGATGACATCACCATATGCAAATCCATCTGCTGCAGGCCTTGCCCCAGGAATGCTTGCACTAGTTGTTGCATTTGGTTTGTTGTTTGGGGGTGCTTCAGTATTAGGCAGCCTTCTGCCCTCCCATGTTCATCTGAAAATATGTGTTCTCCCTGCAGTTGTTGTTCCCAGATGAGAGTTCCCTTGTGCTGCCTCAGTTGAATCTCCTTTACTTGACAGAGATGTGCCTGAGCAGCGGCCCTCCCAGCCCTATCCCAAATCATACTTATTTTGCATAGGAGACACCATGGTCATGAAGATTGTTCACCCAGGGTGAGGTTCATTCATTGCATTCTGGGTATGCTGACCCCTGTGATTTCCCCAAATGTGGGAAACTCGCCTGCATTTTTTGTGGTAGTGGGGGACTGTGTTTGTGTTTTCCTCTGGTCAGCTCTGGTAAAAGTCAGATTTCTTTGTCTCATATATTCCTCTAGCCTTGTTCTTCTTTCGAGAGTTCCCTTGTGCTGCCTCAGTTGGATCTCATTCACTTGACAGGGGGGTGCCCGAGCAGTGACCCTCCCCAGCTCTAGCCCAACTCCTACTTACCTGCCAGGTGAGATACTATGATCATGAAGGTGCTTCTCCCAGGGCAAGGCTCACCCATTGCACTCTGGGTGTGCTGCTCCTGTGATTTCCCCAAATGTGGGAAACTTGTTTGCATAATTTGTGTTTCCCCTGGTCGGCTCTCGTATAATTCAGATCTCTTTGTCTCAGGTCTCTCTCCAGCCTAGTTTGCTGTCTGTTTCCACTTCTCTTTTCTGGAGCCACTCCCTTCTATGCCCTTGCGCACTATCCTGACTTCTCCCGTCTGCTTACTTTGTGCCTTCCAACGCACAATGCGAACTACAGGTAGTGCTGCAGGGCCCACACCCTTTTAGTTGCCTTACAGAGCAGCTCTGGAGCTGTTACAGTGCCCAGCTGCTGCAAGAAATCAGCTTGAATGCTTCAGGGGCTGGGGCATAGCCAACATGAGCCCCACACCAAAGGAGGGTGGGGGTGTTTAATGCGAACTAGGGGTCATCCAAGCACCGCAAAAGGCCGCCATGCCCTGCATGCCCCTTTTCTCTTTTCATATGCAGATGAGGGTTCCAGCCAACTTTGGCCCACTGCTTGGATGACATCACCGTATGCAAATCCGTCTGCTGCAGACCTTCCCCCAGGAATGCTTGTACTAGTTGTTGCATATGGTTTGATATTTGATGGTGCTTCAGTATTAGGCAGCCTTCCGCCCTCCCATGTTCATCTGAAAAGATGTGGTCTCCCTGCAGTTGTTGTCCCCAGACGAGAGTTCCCTTGTGCTTCCTCAGTTGAATCTCCTTAACTTGATGGGGGAGGGGCTGCCCGAGCAGCCACCCTCCCCAGCCCTATCCCAACTCATACTTATTTTGCATATGAGATCTCTTGATCATGAAGATTGTTCTCACAGGGTGAAGTTCATCCATTATATTTTAAAATAGGAAGGTACAAATTACATATTTGAATTGCATCTATGTGCTGGATTCAAATGTCCCCCCCCCCCTTCCTTTCTCAATTGTGCCCATCAGCAGCTATTCTAAGGTTGCTGCCAATGGGTGTGACACATTAATTTCTTCTGTGGGGTACACAGGACTCCACAAGGATTCACATTGGGGTGTAGAGTAGGATCTTGATCTGAGGCACCAACCGACTCAAAGCTTTTGACTGTTCCCAAGATGCTCAGCGCATCCTCCTCTATAACCCCGCTTCCATGAACAGGGAGCTCAGTTTGTAGTTGGTGCCTTCAGTAGCAGGCCACTTAACAGGGGCCTGCCTCAGGAAGCCAATTCTTAGCTATTCATTTTGACAAGAAAAGAAGAACTTGTTTTATGAGAATCTACAAGGGCTGCAGCAGGCTAGGTCTAATAGACATCTTTACTGCAGCTTCATCACTCCCAGCGGCGCTGTATACTCCCGTGCCCTGGTTGCTGGGTCACTGCAGCGGAGGCTCCGGTTTCTTCCTAAGGTCAGTCACACACACACCGCCCTTCCGGATCACGAGGCCGCTGATGAAGGGGAGCGTGGCCGTAGGGGGTGGACCGTGTGCGCACTGGCGTGGACACTGATTACTGGGCAGCCGCTCCACTAGCCACCAGGTACAGTTAAGGAGCACAGGTCTGGGGGTTTTTCTCCTATATTAAACCAATTTTGTACTGCCCGCAGCGCATTGTGATAGGTAATAGGGCCTGATTCAGGTTGGATTGCAATCACAATAAGTGATCCAACTGCAAAAATTGCTAAGAGCATACGCATGTGCCTGCATTTTCTGCGGCACCCCGCAGAGAATGCGATCGCCTCTGCCTGTCAATCGGGGCAGGGGGGGAGAGGGGGGTCAGCAACACTCCATTTCCAAGTCAGGGATGGAGCGGTGCGGGGGCAAGGCTTCAAAATGGGGTCTGCAATGGAGGAGACACAGGGGGCGTGGTCACAGCAGCTGTATGACATCACATTCAGCCGCTGTGATCACAAAAATGGTGGCGGCTTCCTGCGCGCACATACAGTCTGCACCAGCAGGAGGCTACACCATTTTTTATGATCACGCTGAACTGCAGTGCGACTGCAATTACAGCATGGTCAAGAAGGGAGGCGTCATGCTGGGTGGCCATAAGAGATGAGCGGGTTCGGTTCCTCGGAATCCGAACCCGCCCGAACTTCACCCTTTTTTGCTCGGGTCCGAGCAGACTCGGATCCTCTCGCCTTGCTCGGTTAACCCGAGCGCGCCCGAACGTCATCATCCCGCTGTCGGATTCTCACGAGACTTGGATTCTATATAAGGAGCCGCGCGTCGCCGCCATTTTCACACGTGCATTGAGATTGATAGGGAGAGGACGTGGCTGGCGTCCTCTCCGTTTAGATTAGAAGATAGAGACGAGTGACATTTGATTTACTACTAATTTGGGGAGCAGTTGAACTTGTCAGGAGTACTCAGTAGTGCAGAGTTTTGCTGATAGTGACCACCAGTTTTATTATTTATAATCCGTTCTCTGCCTGAAAAAAAACGATACACATACCATATCTGTGCTCAGCCTCAGTGTGCTGCATGATATATCATCTATGTATATCTGACTGTGCTGAGTGCTCACTGCTCACACAGCTTAATTGTGGGGGAGACTGGGGAGCAGTTATAGCAGGAGTACAGTGCACACTTTTGCTGCCAGTGTGACCACCAGTATATTGTCTGCCTGAAAAAGTTAAACACTCCTGTGGTGTTTTTTTTTTATTCTATAAATGCATTCTGCTGACAGTGTCCAGCAGGTCCGTCATACATATATTATATAAATATTTACCTGCAGTAGTGTTATATTTTTTTTTTCATCTTTATCATCTCTATATTAGCAGACGCAGTACGGTAGTCCACGGCTGTGGCTATCTCTGTGTCGTCAGTGCTCGTCCATAATTGTATACCTACCTACCTGTGGTGGTTTTTTTTTTTCTATCTTCTTCATACTAGTAGTTTAGGAGTCTACTGACAGTGTCCACCAGGTCCATCATTATATTATATACCTACAGTAGTAATATATTTATTATATTATCTATACTAGCAGACGCAGTACGGTAGTCCACGGCTGTGGCTATCTCTGTGTCGTCAGTGCTCGTCCATAATTGTATACCTACCTACCTGTGGTGGGTTTTTTTTTTTATCTTCTTCATACTAGTAGTTTAGCAGTCTGCTGACAGTGTCCACCAGGTCCGTCATTATATTATATACCTACAGTAGTAATATATTTATTATATTATCTATACTAGCAGATGCAGTACGGTAGTCCACGGCTGTACCTACCTCTGTGTCGTCAGTGCTCGTCCATAATTGTATACCTACCTGTGGTGGGGTTTTTTTTTCTATCTTCTTCATACTAGTAGTTTAGGAGTCTGCTGACAGTGTCCACCAGGTCCGTCATTATATTATATACCTACAGTAGTAATATATTTAGTATATTATCTATACTAGCAGACGCAGTACGGTAGTCCACGGCTGTACCTACCTCTGTGTCGTCACTCGTCCATAATTGTATACCTAACTGTGGTGGTTTTTTTTTTCTATCTTCTTCATACTAGTAGTTTAGCAGTCTGCTGACAGTGTCCACCAGGTCCGTCATTATATTATATATACCTACAGTAGTTATATATATTTTTTTTTATATCATTAATTATCATCTCTATACTAGCAGACGCAGTACGGTAGGCCACGGCTGTGGCTATCTCTGTGTCGTCAGTGCTCGTCCATAATTGTATACCTACCTACCTGTGGTGGAAGTTTTTTTCTATCTTCTTCATACTAGTAGTTTAGCAGTCTGCTGACAGTGTCCACCAGGTCCGTCATTATATTATATATACCTACAGTAGTTATATATATATATTTTTTTATATCATTAATTATCATCTCTATACTAGCAGACGCAGTACGGTAGTCCACGGCTGTAGCTACCTCTGTGTCGTCAGTCACTCGTCATCCATAAGTATACTAGTATCCATCCATCTCCATTGTTTACCTGAGGTGCCTTTTAGTTGTGCCTATTAAAATATGGAGAACAAAAATGTTGAGGTTCCAAAAATAGGGAAAGATCAAGATCCACTTCCACCTCGTGCTGAAGCTGCTGCCACTAGTCATGGCCGAGACGATGAAATTCCATCAACGTCGTCTGCCAAGGCCGATGCCCAATGTCATAGTACAGAGCATGTAAAATCCAAAACACAAAAGATCAGTAAAAAAATGACTCAAAAATCTAAATAAAAATCGTCGGAGGAGAAGCGTAAACTTGCCAATATGCCATTTACCACACGGAGTGGCAAGGAACGGCTGAGGCCCTGGCCTATCTTCATGGCTAGTGGTTCAGCTTCACATGAGGATGGAAGCACTCAGCCTCTCGCTAGAAAAATGAAAAGACTTAAGCTGGCAAAAGCACAGCAAAGAACTGTGCGTTCTTCAAAATCACAAATCCACAAGGAGAGTCCAATTGTGTCGGTTGCGATGCCTGACCTTCCCAACACTGGACGTGAAGAGCATGCACCTTCCACCATTTGCACGCCCCCTGCAAGTGCTGGAAGGAGCACCCGCAGTCCAGTTCCTGATAGTCAGATTGAAGATGTCAGTGTTGAAGTACACCAGGATGAGGAGAATATGGGTGTTGCTGGCACTGGGGAGGAAATTGACAAGGAGGATTCTGATGGTGAGGTGGTTTGTTTAAGTCAGGCACCCGGCGAGACACCTGTTGTCCGTGGGAGGAATATGGCCATTGACATGCCTGGTGAAAATACCAAAAAAATCAGCTCTTCGGTGTGGAAGTATTTCAACAGAAATGCGGACAACAGGTGTCAAGCCGTGTGTTGCCTTTGTCAAGCTGTAATAAGTAGGGGTAAGGACGTTAACCACCTCGGAACATCCTCCCTTATACGTCACCTGCAGCGCATTCATCATAAGTCAGTGACAAGTTCAAAAACTTTGGGCGACAGCGGAAGCAGTCCACTGACCAGTAAATCCCTTCCTCTTGTAACCAAGCTCACGCAAACCACCCCACCAACTCCCTCAGTGTCAATTTCCTCCTTCCCCAGGAATGCCAATAGTCCTGCAGGCCATGTCACTGGCAATTCTGACGAGTTCTCTCCTGCCTGGGATTCCTCCGATGCATCCTTGAGTGTAACGCCTACTGCTGCTGGCGCTGCTGTTGTTGCTGCTGGGAGTCGATGGTCATCCCAGAGGGGAAGTCGTAAGACCACTTTTACTACTTCCACCAAGCAATTGACTGTCCAACAGTCCTTTGCGAGGAAGATGAAATATCACAGCAGTCATCCTGCTGCAAAGCGGATAACTGAGGCCTTGGCATCCTGGGCAGTGAGAAACGTGGTTCCGGTATCCATCATTACTTCAGAGCCAACTATAGACTTGATTGAGGTACTGTGTCCCCGGTACCAAATACTATCTAGGTTCCATTTCTCTAGGCAGGCGATACCGAAAATGTACACAGACCTCAGAAAAAGACTCACCAGTGTCCTAAAAAATGCAGTTGTACCCAATGTCCACTTAACCACGGACATGTGGACAAGTGGAGCAGGGCAGACTCAGGACTATATGACTGTGACAGCCCACTGGGTAGATGTATTGACTCCCGCCGCAAGAACAGCAGCGGCGGCACCAGTAGCAGCATCTCGCAAACGCCAACTCTTTCCTAGGCAGGCTACGCTTTGTATCACCGCTTTCCAGAATACGCACACAGATGAAAACCTCTTACGGCAACTGAGGAAGATCATCACAGAATGGCTTACCCCAATTGGACTCTCCTGTGGATTTGTGGCATCGGACAACGCCAGCAATATTGTGCGTGCATTATATCTGGGCAAATTCCAGCACGTCCCATGTTTTGCACATACCTTGAATTTGGTGGTGCAGAATTATTTAAAAAACGACAGGGGCGTGCAAGAGATGCTGTCGGTGGCCACAAGAATTGCGGGACACTTTCGGCGTACAGGCACCACGTACAGAAGACTGGAGCAACACCAAAAACGCCTGAACCTGCCCTGCCATCATCTGAAGCAAGAAGTGGAAACGAGGTGGAATTCAACCCTCTATATGCTTCAGAGGATGGAGGAGCAGCAAAAGGCCATTCAAGCCTATACATCTGACCACGATATAGGAGGTGGAATGCACCTGTCTCAAGCGCAGTGGAGAATGATTTCAACGTTGTGCAAGGTTCTGCAACCTTTTGAACTTGCCACACGTGAAGTCAGTTCAGACACTGCCAGCCTGAGTCAGGTCATTCCCATCATCAGGCTTTTGCAGAAGAAGCTGGAGACATTGAAGGAGGAGCTAAGACAGAGCGATTCCGCTAGGCATGTGGGACTTGTGGATGGAGCCCTTCATTCGCTTAACCAGGATTCACGGGTGGTCAATCTGTTGAAATCAGAGCACTACATTTTGGCCACCGTGCTCGATCCTAGATTTAAAACCTACGTTGTATCTCTCTTTCCGGCAGACACAAGTCTGCAGGGGTTCAAAGACCTGCTGGTGAGAAAATTATCAAGTCAAGCGGAACTTGATCGGTCAACAGCTCCTCCTTCACAGTCTCCCGCAATTGGGGGTGCGAGGAAAAGGCTCAGAATTCCGAGCCCACCCGCTGGCGGTGATGCAGGGCAGTCTGGAGCGACTGCTGATGCTGACATCTGGTCCGGACTGAAGGACCTGCCAACGATTACGGACATGTCGTCTACTGTCACTGCATATGATTCTCTCACCATTGAAAGAATGGTGGAGGATTATATGAGTGACCGCATCCAAGTAGGCACGTCAGACAGTCCGTACGTATACTGGCAGGAAAAAGAGGCAATTTGGAGGCCCTTGCACAAACTGGCTTTATTCTACCTAAGTTGCCCTCCCACAAGTGTGTACTCCGAAAGAGTGTTTAGTGCCGCCGCTCACCTTGTCAGCAATCGGCGTACGAGGTTACTTCCAGAAAATGTGGAGAAGATGATGTTCATTAAAATGAATTATAATCAATTGCTCCGTGGAGACATTGACCAGCAGCAATTGCCTCCACAAAGTATACAGGGAGCTGAGATGGTGGATTCCAGTGGGGACGAATTGATAATCTGTGAGGAGGGGGATGTACACGGTGATGAATCGGAGGATGATGATGAGGTGGACATCTTGCCTCTATAGAGCCAGTTTGTGCAAGGAGAGATTTATTGCTTCTTTTTTGGTGGGGGTCCAAACCAACCCGTCATTTCAGTCACAGTCGTGTGGCAGACCCTGTCACTGAAATGATGGGTTGGTTAAAGTGTGCATGTCCTGTTTATACAACATAAGGGTGGGTGGGAGGGCCCAAGGCAATTCCACCTTGCACCTCTTTTTTCCTTTATTTTTCTTTGCGTCATGTGCTGTTTGGGGAGTGTTTTTTGGAAGGGCCATCCTGCGTGACACTGCAGTGCCACTCCTAGATGGGCCAGGTGTTTGTGTCGGCCACTTGGGTCGCTGAGCTTAGTCACACAGCTACCTCATTGCGCCTCTTTTTTTCTTTGCGTCATGTGCTGTTTGGGGAGTGTTTTTTGGAAGGGCCATCCTGCGTGACACTGCAGTGACACTCCTAGATGGGCCAGGTGTTTGTGTCGTCCACTTGGGTCGCTGAGCTTAGTCACACAGCTACCTCATTGCGCCACTTTTTTTCTTTGCGTCATGTGCTGTTTGGGGAGTGTTTTTTGGAAGGGCCATCCTGCGTGACACTGGAGTGCCACTCCTAGATGGGCCAGGTGTTTGTGTCGGCCACTTGGGTCGCTGAGCTTAGTCACACAGCTACCTCATTGCGCCTCTTTTTTTCTTTGCGTCATGTGCTGTTTGGGGAGTGTTTCTGGAAGGGCCATCCTGCGTGACACTGCAGTGCCACTCCTAGATGGGCCAGGTGTTTGTGTCGGCCACTTGGGTCGCTGAGCTTAGTCACACAGCTACCTCATTGCGCCTCTTTTTTTCTTTGCGTCATGTGCTGTTTGGGGAGTGTTTTTTGGAAGGGCCATCCTGCGTGACACTGCAGTGCCACTCCTAGATGGGCCAGGTGTTTGTGTCGGCCACTTGGGTCGCTGAGCTTAGTCACACAGCTACCTCATTGCGCCTCTTTTTTTCTTTGCGTCATGTGCTGTTTGGGGAGTGTTTTTTGGAAGGGCCATCATGCGTGACACTGCAGTGCCACTCCTAGATGGGCCAGGTGTTTGTGTCGGCCACTTGGGTCACTGAGCTTAGTCATCCAGCGACCTCGGTGCAAATTTTAGGACTAAAAATAATATTGTGAGGTGTGAGGTGTTAAGAATAGACTGAAAATTAGTGGAAATTATGGTTATTGAGGTTAATAATACTTTGGGATCAAAATGACTCCCAAATTCTATGATTTAAGCTGTTTTTTAGGGTTTTTTGAAAAAAACACCCGAATCCAAAACACACCCGAATCCGACAAAAAAAATTCGGTGAGGTTTAGCCAAAACGCGTTCGAACCCAAAACACGGCCGCGGAACCGAACCCAAAACCAAAACACAAAACCCGAAAAATTTCCGGTGCACATCTCTAGTGGCCATGCCATGTCACTGTGCAGGAGCCAGCACCGCTCACACACTAGTCCCCGGTGCAGCCCCCAACCCCCGGGACACCCGGAGCAACAAAATGTAGATTCAGGCCACCAGGCCACGCCCCTACCTATGAAACCATGCCTCCTTTTTACCATTGCGCTGCTTATCTGCGCGCACTGCATTACAATCTCCCTCGCCACCTCTCTGGGTGTCACCAGTGATAGTGACACCTCTGCCATGCTTGTAGCAGCTGGTCCTAAGATCTACACCTCAAGCCCTGAGTGTTTGCCCTTGTGACTTGTTGATCATCATAGCAAAGCAGATGCTTACAGAAAACTGCAGGGGCTTAGATTGAAAATAAAAAAAATTGATGGGTATAAGGTAGAGAGGAGCGGGTTCGGTTCTCCGAGAACCGAATTCCCCACGAACCCCACGAACTCCTCCTCCGAGGCAGGCTCGGTTGTTCCCGCCTGACTCGGAAAACCTGAACAAGGGAAAATGTCATCATCCCGCTGTCGGATTCTCGCGAGATTCGGATTCCATATAAAGAGCTGCGCGTTGCCGCCATTTTTACTCGTGCATTGAAGAGAGAGCGGAGAGGACGTGGCTATGTTCTCTCAGTGGAAATCTCAATATCAGTGCTCAGTATCAGTGGATACTTATTGCTGCTCAGTAATACTAGTAGTGTGTCTCTCCTGCTCAGTGTCAGTTCTCAGTAGTATCCTCATCAGTGCTCAGTATCACTGCTCATTGTCTTGTGCTGCATTGTTGTGCTCAGCATACTACAGTACATTACTAATAGTCCAGTGCTGCATCTTGCTGCTCATTGTCAGTTCTAGTATCCTCATCAGTGCTCACTATCACTGCTCATTGCATTGTGATGTTCTGTATACTACATTAACATAGTAATATAGTAACATATAGTAACATAGTTTTTGAGGTTGAATAGAGGCAAATTGCCCATCGTGTTCAACCTGTTTTAAGTTGTGATGATTCTACATACTTGCTGAATAATGTTTTATGACTAGTTAGCTACTACAACTCATGTTACCCCCGGATTAACCATGTTGATATTTTAAGTATTATAACCTTGGATAGCTTTTTCATTCAGAAATGTATCCATTCCTTTTTTAAATCCAATTACAGAGTCCGCCATTACCACCTTCCCTGGCAGGGAATTCCACATCCTGATTGCCCTAACAGTGAAGATCATAGTATCTCACCTGGCAGGTAAGTAGGAGTTGGGCCAGAGCTGTGGAGGATTGCTGCTCGGGCACCCCCTGTCAAATGAAGGAGATCCAACTGAGGCAGCACAAGGGAACTCTCGAAAGAAGAACAAGGCTAGAGGAAGATCTGAGACAAAGAAATCTGACTTTTACCAGAGCTGACCAGAGGAAAGCACAAACACAGTCCCCCACTACCACAAATAATGCAGTCGAGTTTCCCACATTTGGGGAAATCACAGGGGTCAGCATACCCAGAATGCAATGAATGAACCTCACCCTGGGAGAACAATCTTCATGACCATGGTATCGCCTATGCAAAATAAGTATGATTTGGGATAGGGCTGGGGAGGGCCGCTGCTCAGGCACATCTCTGTCAAGTAAAGGAGATTCAACTGAGGCAGCACAAGGGAACTCTCATCTGGGGACAACAACTGCAGGGAGAACACATATTTTCAGATGAACATGGGAGGGCAGAAGGCTGCCTAATACTGAAGCACCCCCAAACAACAAACCAAATGCAACAACTAGTACAAGCATTCCTGGGGGAAGTTCTGCAGAAGACGGATTTGCATACGGTGATGTCATCCAAGCAGTGGGCCAAAGTTGGCTGGATCCCTCATCTGCATATGAAAAGAGAAAAGGGGTATGCAGGGCATGGCGGCCTTTTGCGGCGCTTGGATGACCCTTAGTTCGCATTAAACACCCCCACCCTCCTTCGGTGTGGGGCTCATGTTGACAATGCCCCAGCCCCTGAAGCATTCAAGCTGATTTCTTACAGCAGCTTGGCACTGTAACAGCTCCAGAGCTGCTCTGTAAGGCAAGTAAAAGGGTGTGTAGTTTGCATTGTGCATTGGAAGGCACAAAGTAAGCAGACAGGAGGAGAAGTCAGGATAGTGCACAAGGGTATAAAAGGGAGGGGCTCAAGAAAAAAGAAGTGGAAACAGACAGCAAACTAGGCTGGAGAGAGACCTGAGACAAAGAGATCTGAATTATACGAGAGCCGACCAGGGGAAACACAAATTATGCAGTCAAGTTTCCCACATTTGGGGAAATCGCAGGGGCAGCACACCCAGAGTGCAATGGGTGAGCCTTGCCCTGGAAGAAGCACCTTCATGATCATAGTATCTCACCTGGCAGGTAAGTAGGAGTTGGGCTTGAGCTGGGGAGGGTCGCTGCTCGGGCACCCCCCTGTCAAGTGAAGGAGATCCAACTGAGGCAGCACAAGGGAACTCTCGAAAGAAGAACAAGGCTAGAGGAAGATCTGAAACAAAGAAATCTGACTTTTACCAGAGCTGACCAGAGGAAAACACAAACACAGTCCCCCACTACCACAAATAATGCAGTCGAGTTACCCACATTTGGGGAAATCACAGGGGTCAGCATACCCAGAATGCAATGAATGAACCTCACCCTGGGAGAATAATCTTCATGACCATGGTATCTCCTATGCAAAATAAGTATGATTTGGGATAGGGCTGGGAGGGCCGCTGCTCAGGCACATCTCTGTCAAGTAAAGGAGATTCAACTGAGGCAGCACAAGGGAACTCTCATCTGGGGACAACAACTGCAGGGAGAACACATATTTTCAGATGAACATGGGAGGGCAGAAGGCTGCCTAATACTGAAGCACCCCCAAACAACAAACCAAATGCAACAACTAGTGCAAGCATTCCTGTTTGTTTCTGAAGCCAACTTTGACCCACTGCTTGGATGACATCACCATATGCAAATCCATCTGCTGCAGGCCTTCCCCCAGGAATGCTTGCACTCTTTATATGAAATCCGAATCTCGCGAGAATCCGACAGCGGGATGATGACATTTTCCCTTGTTCAGGTTTTCCGAGTCAGGCGGGAACAACCGAGCCTGCCTCGGAGGAGGAGTTCGTGGGGTTCGTGGGGAATTCGGTTCTCGGAGAACCGAACCCGCTCCTCTCTACCTTATACCCATCAATTTTTTTTATTTTCAATCTAAGCCCCTGCAGTTTTCTGTAAGCATCTGCTTTGCTATGATGATCAACAAGTCACAAGGGCAAACACTCAGGGCTTGAGGTGTAGATCTTAGGACCAGCTGCTACAAGCATGGCAGAGGTGTCACTATCACTGGTGACACCCAGAGAGGTGGCGAGGGAGATTGTAATGCAGTGCGCGCAGATAAGCAGCGCAATGGTAAAAAGGAGGCATGGTTTCATAGGTAGGGGCGTGGCCTGGTGGCCTGAATCTACATTTTGTTGCTCCGGGTGTCCCGGGGGTTGGGGGCTGCACCGGGGACTAGTGTGTGAGCGGTGCTGGCTCCTGCACAGTGACATGGCATGGCCACTAGAGATGTGCACCGGAAATTTTTCGGGTTTTGTGTTTTGGTTTTGGGTTCGGTTCCGCGGCCGTGTTTTGGGTTCGAACGCGTTTTGGCTAAACCTCACCGAATTTTTTTTGTCGGATTCGGGTGTGTTTTGGATTCGGGTGTTTTTTTCAAAAAACCCTAAAAAACAGCTTAAATCATAGAATTTGGGAGTCATTTTGATCCCAAAGTATTATTAACCTCAATAACCATAATTTCCACTAATTTTCAGTCTATTCTTAACACCTCACACCTCACAATATTATTTTTAGTCCTAAAATTTGCACCGAGGTCGCTGGATGACTAAGCTCAGTGACCCAAGTGGCCGACACAAACACCTGGCCCATCTAGGAGTGGCACTGCAGTGTCACGCATGATGGCCCTTCCAAAAAACACTCCCCAAACAGCACATGACGCAAAGAAAAAAAGAGGCGCAATGAGGTAGCTGTGTGACTAAGCTCAGCGACCCAAGTGGCCGACACAAACACCTGGCCCATCTAGGAGTGGCACTGCAGTGTCACGCAGGATGGCCCTTCCAAAAAACACTCCCCAAACAGCACATGACGCAAAGAAAAAAAGAGGCGCAATGAGGTAGCTGTGTGACTAAGCTCAGCGACCCAAGTGGCCGACACAAACACCTGGCCCATCTAGGAGTGGCACTGCAGTGTCACGCAGGATGGCCCTTCCAAAAACACTCCCCAAACAGCACATGACGCAAAGAAAAAAAGAGGCGCAATGAGGTAGCTGTGTGACTAAGCTCAGCGACCCAAGTGGCCGACACAAACACCTGGCCCATCTAGGAGTGGCACTGCAGTGTCACGCAGGATGGCCCTTCCAAAAAACACTCCCCAAACAGCACATGACGCAAAGAAAAAAAGTGGCGCAATGAGGTAGCTGTGTGACTAAGCTCAGCGACCCAAGTGGACGACACAAACACCTGGCCCATCTAGGAGTGTCACTGCAGTGTCACGCAGGATGGCCCTTCCAAAAAACACTCCCCAAACAGCACATGACGCAAAGAAAAAAAGAGGCGCAATGAGGTAGCTGTGTGACTAAGCTCAGCGACCCAAGTGGCCGACACAAACACCTGGCCCATCTAGGAGTGGCACTGCAGTGTCACGCAGGATGGCCCTTCCAAAAAACACTCCCCAAACAGCACATGACGCAAAGAAAAATAAAAGAAAAAAGAGGTGCAAGGTGGAATTGCCTTGGGCCCTCCCACCCACCCTTATGTTGTATAAACAGGACATGCACACTTTAACCAACCCATCATTTCAGTGACAGGGTCTGCCACACGACTGTGACTGAAATGACGGGTTGGTTTGGACCCCCACCAAAAAAGAAGCAATAAATCTCTCCTTGCACAAACTGGCTCTATAGAGGCAAGATGTCCACCTCATCATCATCCTCCGATTCATCACCGTGTACATCCCCCTCCTCACAGATTATCAATTCGTCCCCACTGGAATCCACCATCTCAGCTCCCTGTATACTTTGTGGAGGCAATTGCTGCTGGTCAATGTCTCCACGGAGCAATTGATTATAATTCATTTTAATGAACATCATCTTCTCCACATTTTCTGGAAGTAACCTCGTACGCCGATTGCTGACAAGGTGAGCGGCGGCACTAAACACTCTTTCGGAGTACACACTTGTGGGAGGGCAACTTAGGTAGAATAAAGCCAGTTTGTGCAAGGGCCTCCAAATTGCCTCTTTTTCCTGCCAGTATACGTACGGACTGTCTGACGTGCCTACTTGGATGCGGTCACTCATATAATCCTCCACCATTCTTTCAATGGTGAGAGAATCATATGCAGTGACAGTAGACGACATGTCCGTAATCGTTGGCAGGTCCTTCAGTCCGGACCAGATGTCAGCATCAGCAGTCGCTCCAGACTGCCCTGCATCACCGCCAGCGGGTGGGCTCGGAATTCTGAGCCTTTTCCTCGCACCCCCAATTGCGGGAGACTGTGAAGGAGGAGCTGTTGACCGATCAAGTTCCGCTTGACTTGATAATTTTCTCACCAGCAGGTCTTTGAACCCCTGCAGACTTGTGTCTGCCGGAAAGAGAGATACAACGTAGGTTTTAAATCTAGGATCGAGCACGGTGGCCAAAATGTAGTGCTCTGATTTCAACAGATTGACCACCCGTGAATCCTGGTTAAGCGAATGAAGGGCTCCATCCACAAGTCCCACATGCCTAGCGGAATCGCTCTGTCTTAGCTCCTCCTTCAATGTCTCCAGCTTCTTCTGCAAAAGCCTGATGATGGGAATGACCTGACTCAGGCTGGCAGTGTCTGAACTGACTTCACGTGTGGCAAGTTCAAAAGGTTGCAGAACCTTGCACAACGTTGAAATCATTCTCCACTGCGCTTGAGACAGGTGCATTCCACCTCCTATATCGTGGTCAGATGTATAGGCTTGAATGGCCTTTTGCTGCTCCTCCATCCTCTGAAGCATATAGAGGGTTGAATTCCACCTCGTTTCCACTTCTTGCTTCAGATGATGGCAGGGCAGGTTCAGGCGTTTTTGGTGTTGCTCCAGTCTTCTGTACGTGGTGCCTGTACGCCGAAAGTGTCCCGCAATTCTTGTGGCCACCGACAGCATCTCTTGCACGCCCCTGTCGTTTTTTAAATAATTCTGCACCACCAAATTCAAGGTATGTGCAAAACATGGGACGTGCTGGAATTTGCCCAGATATAATGCACGCACAATATTGCTGGCGTTGTCCGATGCCACAAATCCACAGGAGAGTCCAATTGGGGTAAGCCATTCTGTGATGATCTTCCTCAGTTGCCGTAAGAGGTTTTCATCTGTGTGCGTATTCTGGAAAGCGGTGATACAAAGCGTAGCCTGCCTAGGAAAGAGTTGGCGTTTGCGAGATGCTGCTACTGGTGCCGCCGCTGCTGTTCTTGCAGCGGGAGTCAATACATCTACCCAGTGGGCTGTCACAGTCATATAGTCCTGAGTCTGCCCTGCTCCACTTGTCCACATGTCCGTGGTTAAGTGGACATTGGGTACAACTGCATTTTTTAGGACACTGGTGAGTCTTTTTCTGAGGTCTGTGTACATTTTCGGTATCGCCTGCCTAGAGAAATGGAACCTAGATAGTATTTGGTACCGGGGACACAGTACCTCAATCAAGTCTATAGTTGGCTCTGAAGTAATGATGGATACCGGAACCACGTTTCTCACTGCCCAGGATGCCAAGGCCTCAGTTATCCGCTTTGCAGCAGGATGACTGCTGTGATATTTCATCTTCCTCGCAAAGGACTGTTGGACAGTCAATTGCTTGGTGGAAGTAGTAAAAGTGGTCTTACGACTTCCCCTCTGGGATGACCATCGACTCCCAGCAGCAACAACAGCAGCGCCAGCAGCAGTAGGCGTTACACTCAAGGATGCATCGGAGGAATCCCAGGCAGGAGAGAACTCGTCAGAATTGCCAGTGACATGGCCTGCAGGACTATTGGCATTCCTGGGGAAGGAGGAAATTGACACTGAGGGAGTTGGTGGGGTGGTTTGCGTGAGCTTGGTTACAAGAGGAAGGGATTTACTGGTCAGTGGACTGCTTCCGCTGTCGCCCAAAGTTTTTGAACTTGTCACTGACTTATGATGAATGCGCTGCAGGTGACGTATAAGGGAGGATGTTCCGAGGTGGTTAACGTCCTTACCCCTACTTATTACAGCTTGACAAAGGCAACACACGGCTTGACACCTGTTGTCCGCATTTCTGTTGAAATACTTCCACACCGAAGAGCTGATTTTTTTGGTATTTTCACCAGGCATGTCAATGGCCATATTCCTCCCACGGACAACAGGTGTCTCGCCGGGTGCCTGACTTAAACAAACCACCTCACCATCAGAATCCTCCTTGTCAATTTCCTCCCCAGCGCCAGCAACACCCATATTCTCCTCATCCTGGTGTACTTCAACACTGACATCTTCAATCTGACTATCAGGAACTGGACTGCGGGTGCTCCTTCCAGCACTTGCAGGGGGCGTGCAAATGGTGGAAGGTGCATGCTCTTCACGTCCAGTGTTGGGAAGGTCAGGCATCGCAACCGACACAATTGGACTCTCCTTGTGGATTTGTGATTTTGAAGAACGCACAGTTCTTTGCTGTGCTTTTGCCAGCTTAAGTCTTTTCATTTTTCTAGCGAGAGGCTGAGTGCTTCCATCCTCATGTGAAGCTGAACCACTAGCCATGAAGATAGGCCAGGGCCTCAGCCGTTCCTTGCCACTCCGTGTGGTAAATGGCATATTGGCAAGTTTACGCTTCTCCTCCGACGATTTTTATTTAGATTTTTGAGTCATTTTTTTACTGATCTTTTGTGTTTTGGATTTTACATGCTCTGTACTATGACATTGGGCATCGGCCTTGGCAGACGACGTTGATGGAATTTCATCGTCTCGGCCATGACTAGTGGCAGCAGCTTCAGCACGAGGTGGAAGTG
Organism: Pseudophryne corroboree; assembly: GCF_028390025.1. Classification (NCBI taxonomy): domain Eukaryota; kingdom Metazoa; phylum Chordata; class Amphibia; order Anura; family Myobatrachidae; genus Pseudophryne; species Pseudophryne corroboree. The sequence goes on from NW_026968921.1 coordinate 422,226, forward strand.
GATCTTGATCTTTCCCTATTTTTGGAACCTCAACATTTTTGTTCTCCATATTTTAATAGGCACAACTAAAAGGCACCTCAGGTAAACAATGGAGATGGATGGATACTAGTATACTTATGGATGACGAGTGACTGACGACACAGAGGTAGCTACAGCCGTGGACTACCGTACTGCGTCTGCTAGTATAGAGATGATAATGAATGATATAAAAAAAAAATATATATATAACTACTGTAGGTATATATAATATAATGACGGACCTGGTGGACACTGTCAGCAGACTGCTAAACTACTAGTATGAAGAAGATAGAAAAAAACTTCCACCACAGGTAGGTAGGTATACAATTATGGACGAGCACTGACGACACAGAGATAGCCACAGCCGTGGCCTACCGTACTGCGTCTGCTAGTATAGAGATGATAATTAATGATATAAAAAAAAATATATATAACTACTGTAGGTATATATAATATAATGACGGACCTGGTGGACACTGTCAGCAGACTGCTAAACTACTAGTATGAAGAAGATAGAAAAAAAAAACCACCACAGTTAGGTATACAATTATGGACGAGTGACGACACAGAGGTAGGTACAGCCGTGGACTACCGTACTGCGTCTGCTAGTATAGATAATATACTAAATATATTACTACTGTAGGTATATAATATAATGACGGACCTGGTGGACACTGTCAGCAGACTCCTAAACTACTAGTATGAAGAAGATAAAAAAAAAAACCCCACCACAGGTAGGTAGGTATACAATTATGGACGAGCACTGACGACACAGAGATAGCCACAGCCGTGGACTACAGTACTGCGTCTGCTAGTATAGATAATATAATAAATATATTACTACTGTAGGTATATAATATAATGATGGACCTGGTGGACACTGTCAGTAGACTCCTAAACTACTAGTATGAAGAAGATAGAAAAAAAAAACCACCACAGGTAGGTAGGTATACAATTATGGACGAGCACTGACGACACAGAGATAGCCACAGCCGTGGACTACCGTACTGCGTCTGCTAATATAGAGATGATAAAGATGAAAAAAAAAATATAACACTACTGCAGGTAAATATTTATATAATATATGTATGACGGACCTGCTGGACACTGTCAGCAGAATGCATTTATAGAATAAAAAAAAAACACCACAGGAGTGTTTAACTTTTTCAGGCAGACAATATACTGGTGGTCACACTGGCAGCAAAAGTGTGCACTGTACTCCTGCTATAACTGCTCCCCAGTCTCCCCCACAATTAAGCTGTGTGAGCAGTGAGCACTCAGCACAGTCAGATATACATAGATGATATATCATGCAGCACACTGAGGCTGAGCACAGATATGGTATGTGTATCGTTTTTTTTCAGGCAGAGAACGGATTATAAATAATAAAACTGGTGGTCACTATCAGCAAAACTCTGCACTACTGAGTACTCCTGACAAGTTCAACTGCTCCCCAAATTAGTAGTAAATCAAATGTCACTCGTCTCTATCTTCTAATCTAAACGGAGAGGACGCCAGCCACGTCCTCTCCCTATCAATCTCAATGCACGTGTGAAAATGGCGGCGACGCGCGGCTCCTTATATAGAATCCAAGTCTCGTGAGAATCCGACAGCGGGATGATGACGTTCGGGCGCGCTCGGGTTAACCGAGCAAGGCGAGAGGATCCGAGTCTGCTCGGACCCGAGCAAAAAAGGGTGAAGTTCGGGCGGGTTCGGATTCCGAGGAACCGAACCCGCTCATCTCTTATGGCCACCCAGCATGACGCCTCCCTTCTTGACCATGCTGTAATTGCAGTCGCACTGCAGTTCAGCGTGATCATAAAAAATGGTGTAGCCTCCTGCTGGTGCAGACTGTATGTGCGCGCAGGAAGCCGCCACCATTTTTGTGATCACAGCGGCTGAATGTGATGTCATACAGCTGCTGTGACCACGCCCCCTGTGTCTCCTCCATTGCAGACCCCATTTTGAAGCCTTGCCCCCGCACCGCTCCATCCCTGACTTGGAAATGGAGTGTTGCTGACCCCCCTCTCCCCCCCTGCCCCGATTGACAGGCAGAGGCGATCGCATTCTCTGCGGGGTGCCGCAGAAAATGCAGGCACATGCGTATGCTCTTAGCAATTTTTGCAGTTGGATCACTTATTGTGATTGCAATCCAACCTGAATCAGGCCCTATTACCTATCACAATGCGCTGCGGGCAGTACAAAATTGGTTTAATATAGGAGAAAAACCCCCAGACCTGTGCTCCTTAACTGTACCTGGTGGCTAGTGGAGCGGCTGCCCAGTAATCAGTGTCCACGCCAGTGCGCACACGGTCCACCCCCTACGGCCACGCTCCCCTTCATCAGCGGCCTCGTGATCCGGAAGGGCGGTGTGTGTGTGACTGACCTTAGGAAGAAACCGGAGCCTCCGCTGCAGTGACCCAGCAACCAGGGCACGGGAGTATACAGCGCCGCTGGGAGTGATGAAGCTGCAGTAAAGATGTCTATTAGACCTAGCCTGCTGCAGCCCTTGTAGATTCTCATAAAACAAGTTCTTCTTTTCTTGTCAAAATGAATAGCTAAGAATTGGCTTCCTGAGGCAGGCCCCTGTTAAGTGGCCTGCTACTGAAGGCACCAACTACAAACTGAGCTCCCTGTTCATGGAAGCGGGGTTATAGAGGAGGATGCGCTGAGCATCTTGGGAACAGTCAAAAGCTTTGAGTCGGTTGGTGCCTCAGATCAAGATCCTACTCTACACCCCAATGTGAATCCTTGTGGAGTCCTGTGTACCCCACAGAAGAAATTAATGTGTCACACCCATTGGCAGCAACCTTAGAATAGCTGCTGATGGGCACAATTGAGAAAGGAAGGGGGGGGGGACATTTGAATCCAGCACATAGATGCAATTCAAATATGTAATTTGTACCTTCCTATTTTAAAATATAATGGATGAACTTCACCCTGTGAGAACAATCTTCATGATCAAGAGATCTCATATGCAAAATAAGTATGAGTTGGGATAGGGCTGGGGAGGGTGGCTGCTCGGGCAGCCCCTCCCCCATCAAGTTAAGGAGATTCAACTGAGGAAGCACAAGGGAACTCTCGTCTGGGGACAACAACTGCAGGGAGACCACATCTTTTCAGATGAACATGGGAGGGCGGAAGGCTGCCTAATACTGAAGCACCATCAAATATCAAACCATATGCAACAACTAGTACAAGCATTCCTGGGGGAAGGTCTGCAGCAGACGGATTTGCATACGGTGATGTCATCCAAGCAGTGGGCCAAAGTTGGCTGGAACCCTCATCTGCATATGAAAAGAGAAAAGGGGCATGCAGGGCATGGCGGCCTTTTGCGGTGCTTGGATGACCCCTAGTTCGCATTAAACACCCCCACCCTCCTTTGGTGTGGGGCTCATGTTGGCTATGCCCCAGCCCCTGAAGCATTCAAGCTGATTTCTTACAGCAGCTGGGCACTGTAACAGCTCCAGAGCTGCTCTGTAAGGCAACTAAAAGGGTGTGGGCCCTGCAGCACTACCTGTAGTTCGCATTGTGCGTTGGAAGGCACAAAGTAAGCAGACGGGAGAAGTCAGGATAGTGCGCAAGGGCATAGAAGGGAGTGGCTCCAGAAAAGAGAAGTGGAAACAGACAGCAAACTAGGCTGGAGAGAGACCTGAGACAAAGAGATCTGAATTATACGAGAGCCGACCAGGGGAAACACAAATTATGCAATCAAGTTTCCCACATTTGGGGAAATCACAGGAGCAGCACACCCAGAGTGCAATGGGTGAGCCTTGCCCTGGGAGAAGCACCTTCATGATCATAGTATCTCACCTGGCAGGTAAGTAGGAGTTGGGCTAGAGCTGGGGAGGGTCACTGCTCGGGCACCCCCCTGTCAAGTGAATGAGATCCAACTGAGGCAGCACAAGGGAACTCTCGAAAGAAGAACAAGGCTAGAGGAATATATGAGACAAAGAAATCTGACTTTTACCAGAGCTGACCAGAGGAAAACACAAACACAGTCCCCCACTACCACAAAAAATGCAGGCGAGTTTCCCACATTTGGGGAAATCACAGGGGTCAGCATACCCAGAATGCAATGAATGAACCTCACCCTGGGTGAACAATCTTCATGACCATGGTGTCTCCTATGCAAAATAAGTATGATTTGGGATAGGGCTGGGAGGGCCGCTGCTCAGGCACATCTCTGTCAAGTAAAGGAGATTCAACTGAGGCAGCACAAGGGAACTCTCATCTGGGGACAACAACTGCAGGGAGAACACATATTTTCAGATGAACATGGGAGGGCAGAAGGCTGCCTAATACTGAAGCACCCCCAAACAACAAACCAAATGCAACAACTAGTGCAAGCATTCCTGGGGCAAGGCCTGCAGCAGATGGATTTGCATATGGTGATGTCATCCAAGCAGTGGGTCAAAGTTGGCTTCAACCCTCATCTGCATATGAAAAGAGAAAAGGGGCGTGCAGGGCATGGCGGCCTTTTGCGGTGCTTGGATTACCCCTAGTTCGCATTAAACACCCCCACCCACCTTTGGTGTGGGGCTCATGTTGGCCATGCCCCATCCCCTGAAGCATTCAAGCTGATTTCTTGCAGCAGCTGGGCACTGTAACAGCTCCAGAGCTGCTCTTTAAGGCAAGTAAAAGATTGTGTGGGCCCTGCAGCACTACCTGTAGTTTGCATTGTGCATTGGAAGGCACAAAGTAAGCAGACGGGAGGAGAAGTCAGGATAGTGCACAAGGGTATAGAAGGGAGGGGCTCAAGATAAAAGAAGTGGAAACAGACAGCAAACTAGGCTGGAGAAAGACCTGAGACAAAGAGATCTGAATTATACGAGAGCCGACCAGAGGAAACACAAATTATGCAGTCAAGTGTCCCACATTTGGGGAAATCGTAGGAGCAGCACACCCAGAGTGCAATGGGTGAGCCTTGCCCTGGGAGAAGCACCTTCCTGATCATAGTATCTCACCTGGCAGGTAAGTAGGAGTTGGGCTAGAGCTGGGGAGGGTCACTGCTCGGGCACCCCCCTGTCAAGTGAAGGAGATCCAACTGAGGCAGCACAAGGGAACTCTCGAAAGAAGAACAAGGCTAGAGGAATATATGAGACAAAGAAATCTGACTTTTACCAGAGCTGACCAGAGGAAAACACAAACACAGTCCCCCACTACCACAAAAAATGCAGGCGAGTTTCCCACATTTGGGGAAATCACAGGGGTCAGCATACCCAGAATGCAATGAATGAACCTCACCCTGGGTGAACAATCTTCATGACCATGGTGTCTCCTATGCAAAATAAGTATGATTTGGGATAGGGCTGGGAGGGCCGCTGCTCAGGCACATCTCTGTCAAGTAAAGGAGATTCAACTGAGGCAGCACAAGGGAACTCTCATCTGGGGACAACAACTGCAGGGAGAACACATATTTTCAGATGAACATGGGAGGGCAGAAGGCTGCCTAATACTGAAGCACCCCCAAACAACAAACCAAATGCAACAACTAGTGCAAGCATTCCTGGGGGAAGTTCTGCAGAAGACGGATTTGCATACGGTGATGTCATCCAAGCAGTGGGCCAAAGTTGGCTGGAACCCTCATCTGCATATGAAAAGAGAAAAGGGGTATGCAGGGCATGGCGGCCTTTTGCGGCGCTTGGATGACCCTTAGTTCGCATTAAACACCCCCACCCTCCTTCGGTGTGGGGCTCATGTTGGCCATGCCCCATCCCCTGAAGCATTCAAGCTGATTTCTTGCAGCAGCTTGGCACTGTATCAGCTCCAGAGCTGCTCTGTAAGGCAAGTAAAAGGGTGTGGGCCCTGCAGCACTACCTGTAGTTTGCATTGTGCATTGGAAGGCACAAAGTAAGCAGACAGGAGGAGAAGTCAGGATAGTGCACAAGGGTATAAAAGCGAGTTTCCCACATTTGGGAAAATCACAGGGGTCAGCATACCCAGAATGCAATGAATGAACCTCACCCTGGGAGAACAATCTTCATGACCATGGTATCTCCTATGCAAAATAAGTATGATTTGGGATAGGGCTGGGGAGGGCCGCTGCTCAGGCACATCTCTGTCAAGTAAAGGAGATTCAACTGAGGCAGCACAAGGGAACTCTCATCTGGGGACAACAACTGCAGGGAGAACACATATTTTCAGATAAAAATCTTGGTCATGCTCTGGTTTCTCTTCAGAACGAACAAATCTTTCGCCTTTTATTAAAGATTTCCGTGGAGAGGAGCAAAACCGAGTTTTATCTCAATTTTTGCATGCCCCATCTTTTTGGGGTTTCTTTTATCGGTTTAAAGATAGAATGAGTGTGCTTTAATGTAAGCTCATTTGCATAGAAATGACAGTAAATGTTTGTTTCTTTTCAAACAGAACTTTCTTGACCATGCTACTTGCTTGAAAGATCTGGGAGCACATGGAATACAGTACAAACCATGCTTATAGCAAGGAGAAGCCAGGTGAGAAATCTGCTTACTTTCAAGTTGGGCGCTCACTTTGATCTGAATGAGGACTGCTGGCACAGCATTTAGGCGACAGGTGGAATCTTGGTCATGCTCTGGTTTCTCTTCAGAACGAACAAATCTTTCGCCTTTTATTAAAGATTTCTGTGGAGAGGAGCAAAACTGAGTTTTATCTCAATTTTTGCATGCCCCATCTTATTGGGGTTTTATTTTATCGGTTTAAAGATAGAACGAGTGTGCTTTAATGTAAGCTCATTTGCATAGAAATGACAGTAAATGTTTGTTTCTTTTCAAACAGAACTTTCTTGACCACACTAATTGCTTGAAAGATCTGGGAGCACATGGAAAAGAGTACAAACCATGTTTATAGCAAGGGGAAGCCTGGTGAGAAATCTGCTTTCTTTCTTTCAAATTGGGTGCTCACTTTGAGCTGAATGAGGATTGCTGGCATGGCACTCAGGCGACAGGTGGAATCTTGGTCATGCTCTGGTTTCTCTTCAAAACGAACAGATCTTTCGCCTTTTACTAAAGATTTCCGTGGAGAGGAGCAAAACTGAGTTTTATCTCAATTTTTGCATGCTCCGTCTTATTGGGGTTTCTTTTATCGGTTTAAAGATAGAACGAGTGTGCTTTAATGTAAGCTCATTTGCATAGAAATGACAGTAAATGTTTGTTTCTTTTCAAACAGAACTTTCTTGACTATACTAATTGCTTGAAAGATCTGGGAGCACATGGAAAAGAGTACAAACCATGTTTATAGCAAGGGGAAGCCTGGTGAGAAATCTGCTTTCTTTCTTTCAAATTGGGTGCTCACTTTGAGCTGAATGAGGACTGCTGGCATGGCACTCAGGCGACAGGTGGAATCTTGGTCATGTTCTGGTTTCTCTTCAGAACGAACAAATCTTTCGCCTTTTACTAAAGATTTCTGTGGAGAGGAGCAAAACTGAGTTTTATCTCAATTTTTGCATGCTCCGTCTTATTGGGGTTTCTTTTATCGGTTTAAAGATAGAACGAGTGTGCTTTAATGTAAGCTCATTTGCATAGAAATGACAGTAAATGTTTGTTTCTTTTCAAACAGAACTTTCTTGACTATACTAATTGCTTGAAAGATCTGGGAGCACATGGAAAAGAGTACAAACCATGTTTATAGCAAGGGGAAGCCTGGTGAGAAATCTGCTTTCTTTCTTTCAAATTGGGTGCTCACTTTGAGCTGAATGAGGACTGCTGGCATGGCACTCAGGCGACAGGTGGAATCTTGGTCATGTTCTGGTTTCTCTTCAGAACGAACAAATCTTTCGCCTTTTACTAAAGATTTCCGTGGAGAGGAGCAAAACTGAGTTTTATCTCAATTTTTGCATGCCCCATCTTATTGGGGTTTTATTTTATCGGTTTAAAGATAGAACGAGTGTGCTTTAATGTAAGCTCATTTGCATAGAAATGACAGTAAATGTTTGTTTCTTTTCAAACAGAACTTTCTTGACCACACTAATTGCTTGAAAGATCTGGGAGCACATGGAAAAGAGTACAAACCATGTTTATAGCAAGGGGAAGCCTGGTGAGAAATCTGCTTTCTTTCATTCAAATTGGGTGCTCACTTTCAGCTGAATGAGAACTGCTGGCATGGCACTCAGGCGACAGGTGGAATCTTGGTCATGCTCTGGTTTCTCTTCAGAACTAACAAATATTTCGCCTTTTATTAAAGATTTCCGTGGAGAGGAGCAAAACTGAGTTTTATCTCAATTTTTGCATGCCCCATATTATTGGGGTTTCTTTTATCAGTTTAAAGACAGAACGAGTGTGCTTTCTTGTTAGCTTTAATGTAAGTTTATTTGCATAACAATGACAGTAAATGTTGTTTCTTTTCAAACAGAACTTTCTTGACCATGCTACTTGCTTAAAGGTCTGGGAGCACATGGAAAACAGTACAAACCATGCAGTATCACAAGAGCCTTTATTTGATCTTTCATGAAGATAGAGCAGAATTGAGGACACGTCAACAATTTCTGCCGAAGGTGGTTCATCTTTCCACATGGTGCCTTTGGCCACTGACACCTTCGTTGAGTCAAAGTCTCTGGCTGTGGTCAGAACTTTGAAAATGTATGTCACCAGAACGGTTCAGATTAGGAAAACAGAGGCTCTGTTTGTCCTGTATGCTCCCAACAGGATTTGGTGTCCTGCTTCCATGCAGACCATTATGCGCTGGATCTGTGGTAAGATTCAGCATGCTCGTTCCACGGCAGGATTGCCGTTACTGAAGTAGGTGAAGACCCATTCTACTAGAAAGGTGGGTTCATCCTTGGCAGCTGGTCGGGGAGTCTCGGCATTGCAACTTTGCCGAGCAGCTATTTAGTAAACACTTTTGCTAAGTTTTACAAGTTTGATACCTTGGCTGATGATAACCTTAAGTTGGGTCATTCGGTGCTGCAGAGTCGTACGCACTCTCCCACCCGTTCAAGAGCTTTGGTATAACCCCATGGTTCTTAATGTGACCCCAGCATCCTCTAGGTCGTATGAGAAAATAGGATTTTAATACCTACCGGTAAATCCTTTTCTCTTAGTCTGTAGAGGATGCTGGGCACCCGTCCCAGTCCATACTGTGTCTGCAGTTATTACTTGTGGTTATACACATGTTGTGTTATGGTTCTGGTCAGCTTTTTGCTGCAATTGTTCATGCCGTTGGCTTGTGTTCTGTTGAATGCCACGTTCTGCGGCATGTTTAAGGTGTGAGCTGGTAAGATGCTCACCTTAGTTTAACAATAAATCCTTTCCTCGAAATGTCCGTCTCCCTGGGCACAGTTCCTATAACTGGAGTCTGGAGGAGGGGCATAGAGGGAGGAGCCAGTTCACACCCTTTGAAAGTCTTAAAGTGCCCATGTCTCTTGCGGATCCCGTCTATACCCCATGGTTCTTAATGTGACCCCAGCATCCTCTACGGACTAAGAGAAAAGAATGCCCTTGCGCACTATCCTGACTTCTCCTCCCGTCTGCTTACTTTGTGCCTTCCAACGCACAATGCGAACTACAGGTGGTGCTGCAGGGCCCACACCCTTTTACTTGCCTTACAGAACAGCTCTGGAGCTGTTACAGTGCCCAGCTGCTGCAAGAAATCAGCTTGAATGCTTCAGGGGATGGGGCATGGCCAACATGAGCCCCACACCAAAGGAGGGTGGGGGTGTTTAATGTGAACTAGGGGTCATCCAAGCACTGCAAAAGGCCGCCATGCCCTGCATGCCCCTTTTCTCTTTTCATATGCAGATGAGGGTTCCAGTCAACTTTGGCCCACTGCTTGGATAACATCACTGTATGCAAATCCGTCTGCTGCAGACCTTCCCCCAGGAATGCTTGTACTAGTTGTTGCATATGGTGCTTCAGTATTAGGCAGCCTTCCGCCCTCCCATGTTCATCTGAAAAGATGTGGTCTCCCTGCAGTTGTTGTCCCCAGACGAGAGTTCCCTTGTGCTTCCTCAGTTGAATCTCCTTAACTTGACGGGGGAGGTGCTGCCCGAGCAGCCCTCCCCAGCCCTATCCCAACTCATATTTATTTTGCATATGAGATCTCTTGATCATGAAGATTGTTCTCACAGGGTGAGGTTCATCCATTATATTTTAAAATAGGAAGGTACGAATTACATATTTGAATTGCATCTATGTGCTGGATTCAAATGTCCCCCCCCCCTTCCTTTCTCAATTGTGCCCGTCAGCAGCTATTCTAAGGTTGCTGCCAATGGGTGTGACACATTAATTTCTTCTGTGGGGTACACTGGACTCCACAAGGATTCACATTGGGGTGTAGAGTAGGATCTTGATCTGAGGCACCAACCGGCTCAAAGCTTTTGACTGTTCCCAAGAAGCTCAGTGCATTCTCCTCTATAACCCCGCTTCCATGAACAGGGAGCTCAGTTTGTAGTTGGTGCCTTCAGTAGCAGGCCAATTAACAGGGGCCTGCCTCAGGCAGCCTATTCTTAGCTATTAATTTTGACAAGAAAAGAAGAACTTGTTTTATGAGAATCTACAAGGGCTGCAGCAGGCTAGGTCTAATAGACATCTTTACTGCAGCTTCATCACTCCCAGCGGCGCTGTATACTCACGTGCCCTGGTTGCTGGGTCACTGCAGCGGAGGCTCCGGTTTCATCCTAAGGTCAGTCACACACACACCACCCTTCCGGATCACGAGGCCGCTGCTGAAGGGGAGCGAGGCCGTAGGGGGTGGGCCGTGTGCGCACTGCGGTGGACACTGATTACTGGGCAGCCGCTCCACTAGCCACCAGGTACAGTTAAGGAGCACAGGTCTGGGGGTTTTTCTCCTATATTAACCCAATTTTGTACTGCCCGCAGCGCATTGTGATAGGTAATAGGGCCTGATTCAGGTTGGATTGCAATCACAATAAGCGATCCAACTGCAAAAATTGCTAAGAGCATACGCATGTGCCTGCATTTTCTGCGGCACCCCGCAGAGAATGTGATCGCCTCTGCCTGTCAATCGGGGCGGGGAAGGGGGGGAGAGGTGGGTCAGCAACACTCCATTTCCAAGTCAGGGATGGAGCGGTGCGGGGGCAAGGCTTCAAAATGGGGTCTGCAACGGAGGAGACACAGGGGGCGTGGTCACAGCGACTGTATGACATCACATTCAGCCGCTGTGATCACAAAAATGGTGGCGGCTTCCTGCGCGCACATACAGTCTGCACCAGCAGGAGCCTACACCATTTTTTATGATCACGCTGAACTGCAGTGCGACTGCAATTACAGCATGGTCAAGAAGGGAGGCGTCATGCTGGGTGGCCATGCCCTGTCACTTTGCAGGAGCCAGCACCGCTCACACACTAGTCCCCGGGTGCAGCCCCCAACCCCCGGGACACCCGGAGCAACAAAATGTAGATTCAGGCCACCAGGCCACGCCCCTACCTATGAAACCATGCCTCCTTTTTACCATTGCACTGCTTATCTGCGCGCACTGCATTACAATCTCCCTCGCCACCTCTCTGGGTGTCACCAGTGATAGTGACACCTCTGCCATGCTTGTAGCAGCTGGTCCTAAGATCTACGCCTCAAACCCTGAGTGTTTGCCCTTGTGACTTGTTGATCATCATAGCGAAGCAGATGCTTACAGAAAACTGCAGGGGCTTAGATTGAAAATAAAAAAATTGATAGGGTATAAGGTAGAGAGGAGCGGGTTCGGTTCTCCGAGAACCGAATTCCCCACGAACTCCACGTGGTTTACACTGGTCCGAGGCAGGCTCGGTTGTTCCCGCCTGACTCGGAAAACCTGAACAAGGGAAAATGTCATCATCCCGCTGTCGGATTCTCGCGAGATTCGGATTCCATATAAAGAGCTGCGCGTTGCTGCCATTTTTACTCGTGCATTGAAGAGAGAGCGGAGAGGACGTGGCTATGTTCTCTCAGTGGAAATCTCAATATCAGTGCTCAGTATCAGTGGTTACTTATTGCTGCTCAGTAATACTAGTAGTGTGTCTCTCCTGCTCAGTGTCAGTTCTCAGTAGTATCCTCATCAGTGCTCAGTATCACTGTTCATTGTCTTGTGCTGCATTGTGTTGCTCAGCATAATACAGTACATTACTAATAGTCCAGTGCTGCATCTTGCTGCTCAGTGTCAGTTCTAGTATCCTCATCAGTGCTCACTATCACTGCTCATTGCATTGTGGTGTTCTGTATACTACAATAACATAGTAATATAGTAACATAGTTTTTGAGGTTGAATAGAGGCAAATTGCCCATCGTGTTCAACCTGTTTTAAGTTGTGATGATTCTACATACTTGCTGAATAATGTTTTATGACTAGTTAGCTACTATAACTCATGTTACCCCCGGATTAACCATGTTGATATTTTAAGTATTATAACCTTGGATAGCTTTTTCATTCAGAAATGTATCCATTCCTTTTTTAAATCCATTTACAGAGTCCGCCATTACCACCTTCCCTGGCAGGGAATTCCACATCCTGATTGCCCTAACAGTGATGAAACCTTTCCTCCATTGCGTTCTGAACTTTCCTCCAGTCGCAGCGAGTGACCACGTGTTCTTTTAATAAATAATTCCTCTGATAACTCTTTGTTATGTATCTTTACATATTTGAAGATATTAATAATATCTCCTCTTAGGCACCTCTTTTCTAGTGTATAAATATTCAGCCTAGTAAGTCTTTCCTTATAGTCCAGTACTTTAAGGCCTTTAATCAATTTAGTCTTCAGGATCTCTGACACTTCCATGAGCAGCAGAGTAGTGCAATGGAAGCATGCTGGGCCCATAACCCAGAGGTCGATTGATCGAAACTATCCTCTGCTATGTGCATTTTTTTTTTTATAATTAAAGTAATCAAAAACTGGGATTGATATTTTGGCACTTTTATTTTTACTTAAAGTACAATAACTTTTATCATTTTAATTTGTTTTAATAGTATATTGACAGCATTGTTTTCTTTAAAAAATCCACTTAATTTTCTTTACCCTATTACTGAAATGGTAATTGACAAAAACAAACTACATTGTCACCAGAAGAGCAATGCAAAATGTACAAGTGATATATGAAAATCATCTTCCATCTTGAATTTCAATGATGCATTGGGACAACAATTTGTGAGAAACATCTTCACCCATAAAGAAAGATTTTCTTAATTCCTTACCTGTGTGCTGATTAGATATCACCTTGTTTTCACATTAAACAGACTTCCCCATGAGGAAGCAGCAAGGATGCAGTGACGTTTCCTGGTGTCAACCTGTATTATTTCAGTAGACATTGAAATGAGGATGCATCTTTGATGCCTTTCCAATGAAGCAAGTTTAATTCAGTAATAGGTGAAAAACCATTCCTACAAAGGTGTTAATCGGAGACTTGGCTTTGTGGACACTTTTCAGAGAGCAAATTTGTTAGCATAAACATAAAATCAGAAAATGAAGAGCTGTTTAATCACTCAATTGGACTTTTCTGCCAGCATAATTTTTTTTCTCTGCAACTCACTGCTAAATTGTGCTTCCTAGCTGTTTTTTTATAAAATCACTTAATCAAATCTAACTCTGATTACATCAGAGAAGGACAGGTACCCTACACCATAAGGGGGGTTTTTGAAATTTTGACTTGTCTACTTAAAGATCACCAAAATCTGATTACAAGGTCAATTACATCCCTGGGTGGGATTGAACCACCAACCTTTTGGTTAATAGCCAAACATGCTAACCGATTGCGCCACAGAGACACCTTGCGAAAGTCAATACTGACAAAGGCTAATAAGCATTCATCTAGAACGTTTCCTAGAAAAACTTTAAAAAGTCAATAATCTGGAGAATTTTTGTAAGAAACACATTGGTACTTTCCCATGATGAGTGAGTGCTTCAGGATTTCTTGCACTTACATGGGCTATTAACCAAAAGGTTGGTGGTTCAATCCCACCCAGGGATGTAATTGACCTTGTCATCAGATTTTGGTGATCTTTAAGTAGACAAGTCAAAATTTCAAACCCCCTCTTATGGTGTAGGGTACCTGGCCTTCTCTGACGTAATCAGAGTTAGATTTAATTAAGTGATTTTATAAAAAACAGCTAGGAAGCACAATTTAGCAGTGGGTTGCAGAGAAAAAAATAACATTTTAAACCTACCGGTAATTTTTTTTTCTCGTAGTCCGTAGAGGATGATGGGGACTCCGTAAGGACCATGGGGGATAGACGGGCTCCGCAGCAGACATGGGCACTTTAAGAAAGACTTTAGATCTGGGTGTGCACTGGCTCCTCCCTCTATGCCCCTCCTCCATACCTCAGTTAGAGAAACTGTGCCCAGAGGAGACGGACAGTACGAGGAAAGGATTTTTGTTAATCCAAGGTCAAGATTCATACCAGCCACACCAATCACACCGTATAACTTGTGATATACTACCCAGTTAACAGTATGAAAACAACATAGCATCAGTCCAAGACCGATGAAAACTAACATATAACCCTTATGTAAGCAATAACTATATACAAGTCTTGCAGAAGTAGTCCGCACTTGGGACGGGCACCCAGCATCCTCTACGGACTACGAGAAAAAGATTTACCGGTAGGTTTAAAATCTTATTTTCTCTTACGTCCTAGAGGATGCTGGGGACTCCGTAAGGACCATGGGGATTATACCAAAGCTCCCAAACGGGCAGGAGAGTGCGGATGACTTTGCAGCACCGATTGAGCAAACAGGAGGTCCTCCTCAGCCAGGGTATCAAACTTATAGAACTTTGCAAAGGTGTTTGAACCAACTTTGACCCACTGCTTGGATGACATCACCATATGCAAATCCATCTGCGGCAGGCCTTCCCCCAGGAATGCTTGCACTAGTTGTTGCATTTGGTTTGTTGTTTGGGGGTGCTTCAGTATTAGGCAGCCTTCTGCCCTCCCATGTTCATCTGAAAATATGTGTTCTCCCTGCAGTTGTTGTCCCCAGATGAGAGTTCCCTTGTGCTGCCTCAGTTGAATCTCCTTTACTTGACAGAGATGTGCCTGAGCAGCGGCTCTCCCCAGCCCTATCCCAAATCATACTTATTTTGCATAGGAGATACCATGGTCATGAAGATTGTTCTCCCAGGGTTAGGTTAATTCATTGCATTCTGGGTATGCTGACCCCTGTGATTTCCCCAAATGTGGGAAACTCAACTGCATTATTTGTGGTAGTGGGGGACTGTGTTTGTGCTTTCCTCTGGTCAGCTCTGGTAAAAGTCAGATTTCTTTGTCTCAGATCTTCCTCTAGCCTTGTTCTTCTTTCGAGAGTTCCCTTGTGCTGCCTCAGTTGGATCTCCTTCACTTGACAGGGGGGTGCCCGAGCAGCGACCCTCCCCAGCTCTAGCCCAACTCCTACTTACCTGCCAGGTGAGATACTATGATCATGAAGATGCTTCTCCCAGGGCAAGGCTCACCCATTGCACTCTGGGTGTGCTGCCCCTGCGATTTCCCCAAATGTGGGAAACTTGACTGCATAATTTGTGTTTCCCCTGGTCGGCTCTCATATAATTCAGATCTCTTTGTCTCAGGTCTCTCTCCAGCCTAGTTTGCTGTCTGTTTCCACTTCTTTTTTCTTGAGCCCCTCCCTTCTATACCCTTGTGCACTATCCTGACTTCTCCCGTCTGCTTACTTTGTGCCTTCCAACGCACAATACAAACTACAGGTAGTGCTGCAGGGCCCACACCCTTTTACTTGCTTTACAGAGCAGCTCTGGAGCTGTTACAGTGCCCAGCTGCTGCAAGAAATCAGCTTGAATGCTTCAGGGGCTGGGGCATAGCCAACATGAGCCCCACACCGAAGGAGGGTGGAGGTGTTTAATGCGAACTAGGGGTCATCCAAGCGCCGCAAAAGGCCGCCATGCCCTGCACACCCCTTTTTTTTTTTTTTTAAATATATTTATTGAAGAGTTTTCAAGCACATACATGTAAATACATAAAATGTAAGATGAAATGTACATACAACAAATGAGTAATACGTATTAGGTCTGAGAAATATGCGCATGGAGGGGGGGAAACACATAAGGGTAACTGAGATGGGAGGGGGGGGGGCGGGGAGATGAGACCAGCAGAGAGTGAGTATTAGGGCCTGCCCATAACACTCTTAACCACACCATGTTACTAGTGCCATTAAAGATAATAAATAATAGATAAAAGAAATAAAGATATAATGATATGCAACTTTTAAAGGTAGCCAGGTATAACAGTGTACTTAAACCTTAATAAATGATTCATAAGCTAGTATAGAGCAGTCCAAGGTTTCCAAGATATGACGTTTAGTAGGTACTGCCAGCGATTCTATGAGTGGGCTCCATTTGCGACAAAACTTTCGCGTATTGTAAGATGGAGATGATAAAACCGATTTTCTATCATAAAACAATAACTGTAAAAGCTTCTGCTTGACTTCCGCGAGGGAAGGAGCAGAACGTTTGACCCACCTAATCAATATACATTTTTTCCCAAGCGTGAGGATCACACTGAGGAGCGGGATATGAACAGCCTTGATCTGCCAGTTTGTGAAGTTTAATGTGAGGCAGGCTAGCTTATCAGGTGTTAAGTTTATTAAAAATATACTATTGATATATGCAAAAAGTTTACACCAGAATTTTCTGATTTTTCTGCATTCCCAAACGCAATGTGCAAAAGAAGCAGAGGCTTTCCCACATTTAAGGCATTCACCAGATTCGGCATTTAACATATGTGATCGTTGTGCCGGTGTAATATAAGCCCTGTGCAAAAATCGCAGGTGGACTTCCTGGAAGTAAGCTGATGACAAAAATTTCAGTGATTTTTCGCAGGGTTGTGTAATGTCTGAAATGGAAACTAAATCAGGAATGTCACCTTTCCATTTCAACATTAAATTATCCCATTGCACAGTGGGTAGGCAGGATATCAAAATGGCATAGATATATTTTATCTTAAATGGACGCGACTGGGAGGAATGCAGGAGAGTTTCAATATCTTGGGATGCGGAGTTGACCTTAGAGGGAGATATTGCCTGGGTCGAGGCATCAAATGAAAGAACAAAGTGACGCACCTGGAAGTACATGTATAAGTGTCGAGGCGATAAATCGTATTTTTGACACAGCGCAGAGAAGGAGAGCAAAACTCCTCCTGGGTCAAACACCTTGTGAAAGGAATCAAGACCTTTTTCCTTCCAGAGGGAGTACGTGGCATTGTGGAGCGAGGGCGGGAAATTTGGGTTGCCCCACAACGGGATAAATTTAGAGAAATGAGGGTCTCGGTGACATTTTTTGCTTATGGCCAACCATGCATAGTAAGTGTCTTTGAATAGTATATGATTTTTTAATTGAGGCGGTATCTGGGAGTGATGCGTAAGTATTAGCGCACTAGGGGCGTATGGAGAGAATATTGCTAGGTCAAGATCGTAATCCACATAGTGGGATGTTGCATGGAGCCAATCGACAATATAGCGGAACTGGACAGATAAAGAATATGCTTGAATATCAGGGGCCGCAAAACCTCCTTTTGCTTTAGGGTATTTTAATTTCTGTCTGGCTATACGTGGTCTCTTGCCTTGCCAAAGAAACTTAGAGAAAAGTGCTTCAAGCCTGAGGGTATCTTTACCAGTCAACGAAATAGGAAGCATTTGCATTAAGTAAAATAACTTGGGGAAGATGACGCTTTTTAACACTTCTAGCCTACCCATGAGGGATAATGGTAGATCCATCCAGGAATCTAATTTCAGGGCCAGGTTCTTTATGATAGGAGAGTAATTAATTTTGTAAAGATTAAGGAGATCTGAGCAAATGTTAATACCTAGATATTTAAAATGGGAAAGGGTTATTTTAAAGGATGGGATATCAGGATGGGACAATATGGAAGGAGTTAAATTACCTAGTAACAGAAGTTCCGATTTACTAACGTTTATTCTGTAACCTGCTAATTTTCCAAAGGAGTAAATCAATTGTAGTAGGGATGGTAGTGATTGTTCTGGGTTTGATAAAAACAGAAGTGTGTCATCCGCAAATAATGCTATTTTCAAAACTTGTGATCCGATTGTGATACCATTTATTAGTGGGGAATTACGAACAGCTATAGCGAGAGGTTCTATTGACAGATCAAAAAGGAGTGGGGAAAGAGGACAGCCTTGTCTCGTCCCCCTCTGTAAGACAAAGGCATCTGAGAGAAGGCCATTGCAAGAAATGGAGGAAGACGGAGTTGTGTACAGTGTACGGATAACAGAAATGAAGGAGTCGGGGAAACCAAATCTGTGTAATATTTGGAAGAGATAGGGCCATAGTAAAAGGTCGAAAGCCTTTTCTGCGTCTATCGATAAGATAAGCGCTGGAGGGGGGGTTGAAGGAGAGTTGGCATGTTGGATGTCGGATTGTTGGATGACCGAGAGGACCCTTCTCAGGTTCACTACAGAGTGTCGACCATTTATAAATCCTGTTTGGTCTTTGTGGATAAGTATAGGCATGACTGGTTTTAGTCTCTGCGTGATAATAGATGTAAAAATGTTAAAATCCACGTTTAATAATGAAATCGGCCTATATGAGCCTGGTAAGGAGAGGTCTCTGCCAGCTTTGGGTAACACCTTGATTACTGCGTCAGTGAATCTATCAGGAAGAATCCCCTCGGTCATGATTTTGTTAAAAACCGCCTGTAATAGGGGGCTAATCTTATGTGACAGAAGTTTATAGAATTCGTTTGTGTAGCCATCTGGGCCTGGGGCTTTGCAAGGTTTAAGCCTTTTTATAGCCGTTAAGATTTCAGAGAGAGTAATAGGAGAAGTTAATGTATGTATCATTTTCTCTGGTACTTGGGGTAGTGGGAGACTATCCCAAAAATGTGGGGGGTATTTATCATGTGGGGAAAGTGCATCTCTTTGATCAGGCGAAGAATACAAGGATATGTAATATTCACGCATAATGGCTGCAATCTGGGCATTAGAGGAGGTATGAGAGGTATCCGGATTTTTTAGAGGATGGACCACCATTGGCTTCCTGGTTCCCTGCAATAGTGAGGTAAGGAGTTTGCCTGTTTTGTTTCCGTATCGGTGAAATTTATAGCTAACATTAAACTGATACTTTTCCCCATTTAAATGTAGGATATCATTAAAGGTAGTTTTGGCTAAGTTATAGGCTGTCCTGGATTCCAGCGAGGGTTTTGTTTTAAAAGACTGATACGCCGCTGATAGATTGCTTTGGGCATCCAAGAATGACTGGTTAAGCTTTCTCTTAAGATGTGAGTAATAAGAAATCACTTCGCCTCTGAGAACTACTTTGGCGGTTTGCCAGAAAAGAGAGGGATCCTCTCTTTCATGCATTGAGTTATCTTGTCGAAAATTCTCCCAGACTTCTTCGCATTTACTTTTGAATTTATCAGATTTCGCTAAATGCGAAGGGAATTTCCACAAAGGGGGAGAAGACTTTTCCACAGTATAAGCCAACTCAACCCAGACCAATCCATGGTCCGAGATAACAGTCGGTTCAATGGAGGCCTGGCGAATATTAGGAAATAAAAGGGAAGCAACCAAAACATAGTCTATGCGAGACCAAGAGTTGTGCACCATGGAAAGGCATGTAAACTCTTTTTCTGTGGGATTTAGGGCTCTCCAGGCATCTACCAGGCTTAGCCTTTTGGCTAACCACGGCACACCTAACGTGGGAAGAGGACGGGATCTACTTGTAGGGTGGGATTTATCAAGATATAGGGAGGATACTAAATTTAAATCTCCACACAATATCAGGGAAGAGAGATCACAGGAGTGGAGTCTGGCCATGAGTTTTGTAAAAAAGATTTTTTTATAAGTATTAGGAGCATAAACGGAGCATATGTGATAACTTTTATTGCCCAATTTACATTGCACTAACACGTACCTGCCCTCTGGGTCAGCCTCCATCGACATTACTTCGATTGGGAGGGATCGTCTTGCTAAAATCGCTACACCACAAGATTTTGAGTTCAAAGATGCTGCTCCTAATAAGGACCAATTCAGCATCTGTAGTTTTTTAGTTTCATTTAGAACCAGGTGCGTCTCTTGTAAACATGCAATGTCAATATGTTTTTTGTTCAGATAAGACAATATTTTTCTCCTTTTGGCAGGTGTATTAATGCCTCCTACATTTAGTGTACATACCTTAATCGTAGCCATATATCAAGTAAAAAGGGTATATCGTCTGGCACATGTAGATTGTAACATCATTTCTCCTCTCTGAAGGAATAGAAAGGAAATGGGGGGGAGGGGGAAACACATGAGGAAAAAAGACAACGACAATGACAGGGGAGACAGACTTAAAGAAAATGGAAAAAATAATATTAGACAGCAAAAACACGTGTAATGAATAAAACATTACAAAAATATTTAGAACTAGTAATAGTAACCGACTTCGGGTGAAACTGTAACAGAAGCTGGTTACAATGATAGGAAAACAAAATGGCGGCGGGGGCTTCTCCGCTGCCATCAGCAACTTTTTTTAACATACAGTAACATTAATGAAATATTTTTCCAAGCTCACCAAAAGATTACCAAACCATATATTATACGGCACCTCTGAATGTATCTCCTAAGCTTTGCTCTAGCTAGAGATCACCATATTATTTAGCATAACTGAAACCTGAATGTGGTATTAAGCCAGAAACAATCAAAGAGTCACCCAGGTGGATCATCTGTAATATCCTGAGCCAGCGAGTCGTCTTCTTCTTTGAGATATGCTTCAGCATCATCGGGGTTAGTAAAGTCCTTGAAAGAGGATCCCTGAAAAATTCTGAGACGAGCTGGGTATAGCATAGCAAATTTCCGTTTATCTTTGGCTAGAAAGGCACAAACAGGATTGAAGGCTTTGCGAAGGCGAGAGAGTTCAGCCGAGTAATCTTGAAAGATCCTCAAAGGGGTGCCCTCCCATCGGAGATCTACTTTACGCGAGGCCCTCCATATAGCATCTTTGTGAAGAAAGTTCAAGGTTTTAAAGATGACCACACGTGGTTTATTAATTCCTGCGCGTGTCTGGTCCCCCATTCTATGCACACGTTCTATCACCATGTCAGCACAAACGCCTTCCACGTTAAGCATTTTAGGAAGAGTATTCCTGACAAATTGCTCCAGACTGGGACCTTTAAAAGATTCGGGTAGGCCAATTATTCGTAAGTTGCACCTACGCGTGCGGTTTTCTATATTGTCCATTTTGTCGCTGAGAAGCCTATTGTCTTTCTCCAGACGCCCTACCGTGGCTTTTAGTTGTTCAACTTCATCTATGGTAACTCCTAAGCTATTCTCCGTGGTAGAAACTCTGCTTGAGAGTTGCTGCAATTGTAGAGAAATGTCCCCCACCGCTTTCTTCAGCAGAGGGGCCATCGTATCCTGTATTGCGGTTACCATATCTTTATAAGTTAGGGGGGTGCCCGGAGTTGCAACATTGTCATGTACCTGTATTTGGGAGACGTCAGAGGTGTCTTTGCTTGCTTTTTTTGCTGCAGGTTTTACTGGGCTAGAGTCAGAACTGGACGGGGGAGTCTGGTCTGCCCTCCTTTTGTCCTGCCTAGGGGGTAGTGCTGGGGGATGAATCTTAGCAGTAACTGGTGGGCCCAGGAATTTCTCCATGATGCTGCTTGTAGATCGTGTAGCCTGATGGGGTTGCCGTTGGTGTCTGGTCCTGTATTATATTAGGCAGGGTATTGGGTTTTTCTTGTCGCCTTCTTTCTCTCCGTCGTTAACGAAATTAGGACAGGAGATCAGGGAGCGTTATAAACGGAGTATTAAAGTGCCTAGCACTATGCAGGGAGCCTGTGCTGTGGTGCTCTCATCCACCGGGACTTCACTGCCAGCCGCCGCGTGGGTCTGCTCCTTAACACTCACAGCGCGTGAGGGTGGTAAGCTGGACGGGAGAGAGCCCGCTGCGGGAGGTATCAGACAGCCTGTGTGGTATACTGCGGAGATCTCAGCCACCGGAACGCCTCCGTCAGCCGCAGTACTCCGTGCTAACGCGCCCAGCGTGTACGGGTGACGAGCTGGTCGTGAGAGAGAGAGTCCGGTGTGTGGGATAACTATTAGGGAGCCTGAGTTTTGTGCTGCGGTGTTTCCAGCTACCAGGGCACCACTACCGGCCGCCGCGTAGGCCCGGACCTCAGCACGCCGTGTAACTACTCACCGCGTGTGCGGGTGACGGGTGGCGGTCCGATCTGGCAGGGGCTCTCTGCAGGAGGTGTCAAATGCCGGTTAGTGAGATTCTGGAAGATCCTTCGGTGTGCGTTGGGCGGTAAAGGCTGATGGCAACGGAGGAGCACACTGGAGTTGCTGCTTACTCCGCCATGCCGGAACCGGAAGTCCCCCCTGCACACCCCTTTATTCTTTTCATATGCAGACGAGGGTTGAAGCCAACTTTGACCCACTGCTTGGATGACATCACCATATTCAAATCCATCTGCTGCAGGCCTTCCCCCAGGAATGCTTGCACTAGTTGTTGCATTTGGTTTGTTGTTTGGGGGTGCTTCAGTATTAGGCAGCCTTCTGCCCTCCCATGTTCATCTGAAAATATGTGTTCTCCCTGCAGTTGTTGTCCCCAGATGAGAGTTCCCTTGTGCTGCCTCAGTTGAATCTCCTTTACTTGACAGAGATGTGCCTGAGCAGCGGCCCTCCCCAGCCCTATCCCAAATCATACTTATTTTGCATAGGAGATACCATGGTCATGAAGATTGTTCTCCCAGGGTTAGGTTCATTCATTGCATTCTGGGTATGCTGACCCCTGTGATTTCCCCAAATGTGGGAAACTCAACTGCATTATTTGTGGTAGTGGGGGACTGTGTTTGTGCTTTCCTCTGGTCAGCTCTGGTAAAAGTCAGATTTCTTTGTCTCAGATCTTCCTCTAGCCTTGTTCTTCTTTCGAGAGTTCCCTTGTGCTGCCTCAGTTGGATCTCCTTCACTTGACAGGGGGGTGCCCGAGCAGCGACCCTCCCCAGCTCTAGCCCAACTCCTACTTACCTGCCAGGTGAGATACTATGATCATGAAGATGCTTCTCCCAGGGCAAGGCTCACCCATTGCACTCTGGCTGTGCTGCCCCTGCGATTTCCCCAAATGTGGGAAACTTGACTGCATAATTTGTGTTTCCCCTGGTCGGCTCTCATATAATTCAGATCTCTTTGTCTCAGGTCTCTCTCCAGCCTAGTTTGCTGTCTGTTTCCACTTCTTTTTTCTTGAGCCCCTCCCTTCTATACCCTTGTGCACTATCCTGACTTCTCCCATCTGCTTACTTTGTGCCTTCCAACGCACAATGCAAACTACAGGTAGTGCTGCAGGGCCCACACCCTTTTACTTGCTTTACAGAGCAGCTCTGGAGCTGTTACAGTGCCCAGCTGCTGCAAGAAATCAGCTTGAATGCTTCAGGGGCTGGGGCATAGCCAACATGAGCCCCACACCGAAGGAGGGTGGAGGTGTTTAATGCGAACTAGGGGTCATCCAAGCGCCGCAAAAGGCCGCCATGCCCTGCACACCCCTTTTTTCTTTTCATATGCAGACGAGGGTTGAAGCCAACTTTGACCCACTGCTTGGATGACATCACCATATGCAAATCCATCTGCTGCAGGCCTTCCCCCAGGAATGCTTGCACTAGTAGTTGCATTTGGTTCGTTGTTTGGGGGTGCTTCAGTTTTAGGCAGCCTTCTGCCCTCCCATGTTCATCTGAAAATATGTGTTCTCCCTGCAGTTGTTGTCCCCAGATGAGAGTTCCCTTGTGCTGCCTCAGTTGAATCTCCTTTACTTGACAGAGATGTGCCTGAGCAGCGGCCCTCCCCAGCCCTATCCCAAATCATACTTATTTTGCATAGGAGATACCTTGGTCATGAAGATTGTTCTCCCAGGGTGAGGTTCATTCATTGCATTCTGGGTATGCTGACCCCTGTGATTTCCCCAAATGTGGGAAACTCGACTGCATTATTTGTGGTAGTGGGGGACTGTGTTTGTGCTTTCCTCTGGTCAGCTCTGGTAAAAGTCAGATTTCTTTGTCTCAGATCTTCCTCTAGCCTTGTTCTTCTTTCGAGAGTTCCCTTGTGCTGCCTCAGTTGGATCTCCTTCACTTGACAGGGGGTGCCCAAGCAGCAATCCTCCACAGCTCTAGCCCAACTCCTACTTACCTGCCAGGTGAGATACTATGATCTTCACTGTTAGGGCAATCAGGATGTGGAATTCCCTGCCAGGGAAGGTGGTAATGGCGGACTCTGTAATTGGATTTAAAAAAGGAATGGATACATTTCTGAATGAAAAAGCTATCCAAGGTTATAATACTTAAAATATCAACATGGTTAATCCGGGGGTAACATGAGTTGTAGTAGTTAACTAGTCATAAAACATTATTCAGCAAGTATGTAGAATCATCACAACTTAAAACAGGTTGAACACGATGGGCAATTTGCCTCTTTTCAACCTCAAAAACTATATTACTATATGTTACTATATTACTATGTTACTGTAGTATACAGAACACCACAATGTAATGAGCAGTGATAGTGAGCACTGATGAGGATACTAGAACTGACACTGAGCAGCAAGATGCAGCACTGGACTATTAGTAATGTACTGTAGTATGCTGAGCACCACAATGCAGCACAAGACAATGAGCAGTGATACTGAGCACTGATGAGGATACTACTGAGAACTGACACTGAGCAGGAGAGACACACTACTAGTATTACTGAGCAGCAATAAGTAACCACTGATACTGAGCACTGATATTGAGATTTCCACTGAGAGAACATAGCCACGTCCTCTCCGCTCCCTCTTCAATGCACGAGTAAAAATGGCGGCAACGCGCAGCTCTTTATATGAAATCCGAATCTCGCGAGAATCCGACAGCGGGATGATGACATTTTCCCTTGTTCAGGTTTTACGAGTCAGGCGGGAACAACCGAGCCTGCCTCGGACCAGTGTAAACCACGTGGAGTTCGTGGGGAATTCGGTTCTCGGAGAACCGAACCCGCTCCTCTCTACCTTATACCCATATATTTTTTTATTTTCAATCTAAGCCCCTGCAGTTTTCTGTAAGCATCTGCTTCGCTATGATGATCAACAAGTCACAAGGGCAAACACTCAGGGCTTGAGGCGTAGATCTTAGGACCAGCTGCTACAAGCATGGCAGAGGTGTCACTATCACTGGTGACACCCAGAGAGGTGGCGAAGGAGATTGTAATGCAGTGCGCGCAGATAAGCAGCGCAATGGTAAAAAGGAGGCATGGTTTCATAGGTAGGGGCGTGGCCTGGTGGCCTGAATCTACATTTTGTTGCTCCGGGTGTCCCGGGGGTTGGGGGCTGCACCCTGGGACTAGTGTGTGAGTGGTGCTGGCTCCTGCACAGTGACAGGACATGGCCACCCAGCATGACGCCTCCCTTCTTGACCAATCTGTAATTGCAGTCGCACTGCAGTTCAGCGTGATCATAAAAAATGGTGTAGCCTCCTGCTGGTGCAGACTGTATGTGCGCGCAGGAAGCCGCCACCATTTTTGTGATCACAGCGGCTGAATGTGATGTCATACAGCCGCTGTGACCACGCCCCCTGTGTCTCCTCCGTTGCAGACCCCATTTTGAAGCCTTGCCCCCGCACCGCTCCATCCCTGACTTGGAAATGGAGTGTTGCTGACCCCCCTCTCCCCCCCTGCCCCGATTGACAGGCAGAGGCGATCGCATTCTCTGCGGGGTGCCGCAGAAAATGCAGGCACATGCGTATGCTCTTAGCAATTTTTGCAGTTGGATCGCTTACTGTGATTGCAATCCAACCTGAATCAGGCCCTATTACCTATCACAATGCGCTGCGGGCAGTACAAAATTGGTTTAATATGGGAGAAAAAACCCCAGACCTGTGCTCCTTAACTGTACCTGGTGGCTCGTGGAGCGGCTGCCCAGTAATCAGTGTCCACGCCAGTGCGCACACGGTCCACCCCCTACGGCCACGCTCCCCTTCATCAGCGGCCTCGTGATCCGGAAGGGCGGTGCGTGTGTGACTGACCTTAGGAAGAAACCGGAGCCTCCGCTGCAGTGACCCAGCAACCAGGGCACGGGAGTATACAGCGCCGCTGGGAGTGATGAAGCTGCAGTAAAGATGTCTATTAGACCTAGCCTGCTGCAGCCCTTGTAGATTCTCATAAAAAAAGTTCTTATTTTCTTGTCAAAATTAATAGCTAAGAATAGGCTGCCTGAGGCAGGCCCCTGTTAAGTGGCCTGCTACTGAAGGCACCAACTACAAACTGAGCTCCCTGTTCATGGAAGCGGGGTTATAGAGGAGAATGCGCTGAGCATCTTGGGAACAGTCAAAAGCTTTGAGCCGGTTGGTGCCTCAGATCAAGATCCTACTCTACACCCCAATGTGAATCCTTGTGGAGTCCAGTGTACCCCACAGAAGAAATTAATGTGTCACACCCATTGGCAGCAACCTTAGAATAGCTGCTGACGGGCACAATTGAGAAAGGAAGGGGGGGGGACATTTGAATCCAGCACATAGATGCAATTCAAATATGTAATTTGAACCTTCCTATTTTAAAATATAATGGATGAACTTCACCCTGTGATAACAATCTTCATGATATAGAGATCTCATATGCAAAATAAGTATGAGTTGGGATAGGGCTGGGGAGGGTGGCTGCTAGGGCAAGCCCCTCCCCCGTCAAGTTAAGGAGATTCAACTGAGGAAGCACAAGGGAACTCTCGTCTGGGGACAACAACTGCAGGGAGACCACATTTTTTCAGATGAACATGGGAGGGCGGAAGGCTGCCTAATACTGAAGCACCATCAAATATCAAACCATATGCAATAACTAGTACAAGCATTCCTGGGGGAAGGTCTGCAGGAGACGAATTTGCATACGGTGATGTCATCCAAGCAGTGGGCCAAAGTTGGCTGGAACCCTCATCTGCATATGAAAAGAGAAAAGGGTTATGCAGGGCATGGCGGCCTTTTGCGGCGCTTGGATGACCCCTAGTTCGCATTAAACACCTCCACCTTCCTTCGGTGTGGGGCTCATGTTGGCTATGCCCCAGCCCCTGAAGCATTCAAGCTGATTTCTTGCAGCAGCTGGGCACTGTAACAGCTCCAGAGCTGCTCTGTAAGGCAAATAAAAGGGTGTGGGCCCTGCAGCACTACCTGTAGTTCGCATTGTGCGTTGGAAGGCACAAAGTAAGCAGACGGGAGAAGTCAGGATAGTGCGCAAGGGCATAGAAGGGAGCGGCTCAAGAAAAGAGAAGTGGAAACAGACAGCAAACTAGGCTGGAGAGAGACCTGAGACAAAGAGATCTGAATTATACGAGAGCCGACCAGGGGAAACACAAATTATGCAGTCAAGTTTCCCATATTTGGGGAAATCGCAGGGGCAGCACACCCAGAGTGCAATGGTTGAGCCTTGCCCTGGGAGAAGCACCTTCAAGATCATAGTATCTCACCTGGCAGGTAAGTAGGAGTTGGGCTAGAGCTGGGGAGGGTCGCTGCTCGGGCACCCCCCTGTCAAGTGAAGGAGATCCAACTGAGGCAGCACAATGGAACTCTCGAAAGAAGAACAAGGCTAGAGGAAGATCTGAGACAAAGAAATCTGACTTTTACCAGAGCTGACCAGCGGAAAACACAAACACAGTCCCCAACTACCACAAATAATGCAGGCGAGTTTCCCACATTTGGGTAAATCACAGGGGTCAGCATACCCAGAATGCAATGAATGAACCTCACCCTGGGTGAACAATTTTCATGACCATGGTGTCTCCTATGCAAAATAAGTATGATTTGGGATAGGGCTGGGGAGGGCCGCTGCTCAGGCACATCTCTGTCAAGTAAAGGAGATTCAACTGAGGCAGCACAAGGGAACTCTCATATGGGGACAACAACTGCAGGGAGAACACATATTTTCAGATGAACATGGGAGGGCAGAAGGCTGCCTAATACTGAAGCACCCCCAAACAACAAACCAAATGCAACAACTAGTGCAAGCATTCCTGGGGGAAGGCCTGCAGCAGATGGATTTGCATATGGTGATGTTATCCAAGCAGTGGGTCAAAGTTGGCTTCAACCCTCATCTGCATATGAAAAGAGAAAAGGGGCGTGCAGGGCATGGCGGCCTTTTGCGGTGCTTGGATTACCCCTAGATCGCATTAAACACCCCCACCCTCCTTTGGTGTGGGGCTCATGTTGGCCATGCCCCATCCCATGAAGCATTCAAGCTGATTTCTTGCAGCAGTCTGGGCACTGTAACAGCTCCAGAGCTGCTCTGTAAGGCAAGTAAAAGGGTGTGGGCCCTGCAGCACTACCTGTAGTTTGCATTGTGCATTGGAAGGCACAAAGTAAGCAGACGGGAGGAGAAGTCAGGATAGTGCACAAGGGTATAGAAGGGAGGGGCTCAAGAAAAAAGAAGTGGAAACAGAGAGCAAACTAGGCTGGAGAGAGACCTGAGACAAAGAGATCTGAATTATACGAGAGCCGACCAGAGGAAACACAAATTATGCAGTCAAGTGTCCCACATTTGGGGAAATCGTAGGAGCAGCACACCCAGTGTGCAATGGGTGAGCCTTGCCCTGGGAGAAGCACCTTCCTGATTATAGTATCTCACCTGGGTGTGCTGCCCCTGCGATTTCCCCAAATGTGGGAAACTTGACTGCATAATTTGTGTTTCCCCTGGTCGGCTCTCATATAATTCAGATCTCTTTGTCTCAGGTCTCTCTCCAGCCTAGTTTGCTGTCTGTTTCCACTTCTTTTTTCTTGAGCCCCTCCCTTCTATACCCTTGTGGACTATCCTGACTTCTCCTCCTGTCTGCTTACTTTGTGCCTTCCAATGCACAATGCAAACTACAGGTAGTGCTGCAGGGCCCACACCCTTTTACTTGCCTTACAGAGCAGCTCTGGAGCTGTTACAGTGCCAAGCTGCTGCAAGAAATCAGCTTGAATGCTTCAGGGGCTGGGGCATGGCCAACATGAGCCCCACACCGAAGGAGGGTGGGGGTGTTTAATGCGAACTAAGGGTCATCCAAGCGCCGCAAAAGGCCGCCATGCCCTGCATACCCCTTTTCTCTTTTCATATGCAGATGAGGGTTCCAGCCAACTTTGGCCCACTGCTTGGATGACATCACTATATGCATATCCGTCTTCTGCAGACCTTCCCCCAGGAATGCTTGTACTAGTTGTTGCATTTGGTTTGTTGTTTGGGGGTGCTTCAGTATTAGGCAGCCTTCTGCCCTCCCATGTTCATCTGAAAATATGTGTTCTCACTGCAGTTGTTGTCCCCAGATGAGAGTTCCCTTGTGCTGCCTCAGTTGAATCTCCTTTACTTGACAGAGATGTGCCTGAGCAGCGGCCCTCCCCAGCCCTATCCCAAATCATACTTATTTTGCATAGGAGATACCATGGTCATAAAGATTGTTCTCCCAGGGTGAGGTTCATTCATTGCATTCTGGGTATGCTGACCCCTGTGATTTCCCCAAATGTGGGAAACTCAACTGCATTATTTGTGGTAGTGGGGGACTGTGTTTGTGTTTTCCTCTGGTCAGCTCTGGTAAAAGTCAGATTTCTTTGTCTCAGATCTTCCTCTAGCCTTGTTCTTCTTTCGAGAGTTCCATTGTGCTGCCTCAGTTTGATCTCCTTCACTTGACAGGGGGGTACCCGAGCAGCGACCCTCCCCAGCTCTAGCCCAACTCCTACATAACTGCCAGGTGAGATACTATGATCATGAAGGTGCTTCTCCCAGGGCAAGGCTCACCCATTGCACTCTGGGTGTGCTGCTCCTGCGATTTCCCCAAATGTGGGAAACTTGACTGCATAATTTGCGTTTCCCCTGGTCGGCTCTCGTATAATTCAGATCTCTTTGTCTCAGGTCTCTCTCCAGCCTAGTTTGCTGTCTGTTTCCACTTCTCTTTTCTTGAGCCGCTGCCTTCTATGCCCTTGTGCACTCTCCTGACTTCTCCTGTCTGCTTACTTTGTGCCTTCCAACGCACAATGCAAACTACAGGTAGTGCTGCAGGGCCCACACCCTTTTACTTGCCTTTCAGAGCAGCTCTGGAGCTGTTACAGTGCCCAGCTGCTGCAAGAAATCAGCTTGAATGCTTCAGGGGCTGGGGCATAGCCAACATGAGCCCCACACCGACGGAGGGTGGAGGTGTTTAATGCGAACTAAGGGTCATCCAAGCGCCGCAAAAGGCCGCCATGCCCTGCATACCCCTTTTCTCTTTTCATATGCAGATGAGGGTTCCAGCCAACTTTGGCCCACTGCTTGGATGACATCACCGTATGCAAATACGTCTTCTGCAGACCTTCCCCCAGGAATGCTTGTACTAGTTGTTGCATTTGGTTTGTTGTTTGGGGTGCTTCAGTATTAGGCAGCCTTCTGCTCTCCCATGTTCATCTGAAAATATGTGTTCTCCCTGCAGTTGTTGTCCCCAGATGAGAGTTCTCTTGTGCTGCCTCAGTTGAATCTCCTTTACTTGACAGAGATGTGCCTGAGCAGCGGCCATCCCCAGCCCTATCCCAAATCATACTTATTTTGCATAGGAGATACCATGGTCATGAAGATTGTTCTTCCAGGGTGAGGTTCATTCATTGCATTCTGGGTATGCTGACCCCTGTGATTTCCCCAAATGTGGGAAACTCGACTGCATTATTTGTGGTAGTGGGGGACTGTGTTTGTGCTTTCCTCTGGTCAGCTCTGGTAAAAGTCAGATTTCTTTGTCTCAGATCTTCCTCTAGCCTTGTTCTTTTTTTGAGAGTTTCCTTGTGCTGCCTCAGTTGGATTTCCTTCACTTGACAGGGGGGTGCCCGAGCAGCGACCCTCCCCAGCTCTAGCCCAACTCCTACTTACCTGCCAGGTGAGATACTATGATCAGGAAGGTGCTTCTCCCAGGGCAAGGCTCACCCATTGCACTCTGGGTGTGCTGCTCCTACGATTTCCCCAAATGTGGGACACTTGACTACATAATTTGTGTTTCCTCTGGTCGGCTACTCGTATAATTCAGATCTCTTTGTCTCAGGTCTCTCTCCAGCCTAGTTTGCTGTCTGTTTCCACTTCTCTTTTCTTGAGCCGCTCCCTTCTATGCCCTTGTGCACTATCCTGACTTCTCCCGTCTGCTTACTTTGTGCCTTCCAACGCACAATGCAAACTACAGGTAGTGCTGCAGGGCCCACACCCTTTTACTTGCTTTTCAGAGCAGCTCTGGAGCTGTTACAGTGCCCAGCTGCTGCAAGAAATCAGCTTGAATGCTTCAGGGGCTGGGGCATAGCCAACATGAGCCCCACACCGAAGGAAGGTGGAGGTGTTTAATGCAAACTAGGGGTCATCCAAGCGCCGCAAAAGGCCGCCATGCCCTGCACACCCCTTTTTTATTTTCATATGCAGACGAGGGTTGAAGCCAACTTTGACCCACTGCTTGGATGACATCACCATATGCAAATCCATCTGCTGCAGGCCTTCCCCCAGGAATGCTTGCACTAGTAGTTGCATTTGGTTTGTTGTTTGGGGGTGCTTCAGTGTTAGGCAGCCTTCTGCCCTCCCATGTTCATCTGAAAATATGTGTTCTCCCTGCAGTTGTTGTCCCCAGATGAGAGTTCCCTTGTGTTGCCTCAGTTGAATCTCCTTTACTTGACAGAGATGTGCCTGAGCAGCGGCCCTCCCCAGCCCTATCCCAAATCATACTAATTTTGCATAGGAGATACCATGGTCATGAAGATTGTTCTCCCAGGGTGAGGTTCATTCATTGCACTCTGGGTATGCTGACCCCTGTGATTTCCCCAAATGTGGGAAACTCGACTGCATTATTTGTGGTAGTGGGGGACTGCGTTTGTGCTTTCCTCTGGTCAGCTCTGGTAAAAGTCAGATTTCTTTGTCTCAGATCTTCCTCTAGCCTTGTTCTTCTTTCGAGAGTTCCCTTGTGCTGCCTCAGTTGGATCTCCTTCACTTGACAGGGGGTGCCCGAGCAGCAATCCTCCACAGCTCTAGCCCAACTCCTACTTACCTGCCAGGTGAGATATTATGATGTTCACTGTTAGGGCAATCAGGATGTGGAATTCCCTGCCAGGGAAGGTGGTAATGGCGGACTCTGTAATTGGATTTAAAAAAGGAATGGATACATTTCTGAATGAAAAAGCTATCCAAGGTTATAATACTTAAAATATCAACATGGTTAATCCGGGGGTAACATGAGTTATAGTAGCTAACTAGTCATAAAACATTATTCAGCAAGTATGTAGAATCATCACAACTTAAAACAGGTTGAACACGATGGGCAATTTGCCTCTATTCAACCTCAAAAACTATGTTACTATATGTTACTATATTACTATGTTACTGTAGTATACAGAACACCACAATGTAATGAGCAGTGATAGTGAGCACTGATGAGGATACTAGAACTGACACTGAGCAGCAAGATGCAGCACTGGACTATTAGTAATGTACTGTAGTATGCTGAGCACCACAATGCAGCACAAGACAATGAGCAGTGATACTGAGCACTGATGAGGATACTACTGAGAACTGACACTGAGCAGGAGAGACACACTACTAGTATTACTGAGCAGCAATAAGTAACCACTGATACTGAGCACTGATATTGAGATTTCCACTGAGAGAACATAGCCACGTCCTCTCCGCTCTCTCTTCAATGCACGAGTAAAAATGGCGGCAACGCGCAGCTCTTTATATGGAATCCGAATCTCGAGAGAATCCGACAGCGGGATGATGACATTTTCCCTTGTTCAGGTTTTCCGAGTCAGGCGGGAACAACCGAGCCTGCCTCGGACCAGTGTAAACCACATGGAGTTCGTCGGGAATTCGGTTCTCGGAGAACCGAACCCGCTCCTCTCTACCTTATACCCATCAATTTTTTTATTTTCAATCTAAGCCCCTGCAGTTTTCTGTAAGCATCTGCTTCGCTATGATGATCAACAAGTCACAAGGGCAAACACTCAGGGCTTGAGGCGTAGATCTTAGGACCAGCTGCTACAAGCATGGCAGAGGTGTCACTATCACTGGTGACACCCAGAGAGGTGGCGAAGGAGATTGTAATGCAGTGCGCGCAGATAAGCAGCGCAATGGTAAAAAGGAGGCATGGTTTCATAGGTAGGGGCGTGGCCTGGTGGCCTGAATCTACATTTTGTTGCTCCGGGTGTCCCGGGGGTTGGGGGCTGCACCCGGGGACTAGTGTGTGTGCGGTGCTGGCTCCTGCACAGTGACAGGGCATGGCCACCCAGCATGACGCCTCCATTCTTGACCATGCTGTAATTGCAGTCGCACTGCAGTTCAGCGTGATCATAAAAAATGGTGTAGCCTCCTGCTGGTGCAAACTGTATGTGCGCGCAGGAAGCCGCCACCATTTTTGTGATCACAGCGGCTGAATGTGATGTCATACAGCCGCTGTGACCACGCCCCCTGTGTCTCCTCCGTTGCAGACCCCATTTTGAAGCCTTGCCCCCGCACCGCTCCATCCCTGACTTGGAAATGGAGTGTTGCTGACCCCCCTCTCCCCCCCCCGCCCCGATTGACAGGCAGAGGCGATCGCATTCTCTGCGGGGTGCCGCAGAAAATGCAGGCACATGCGTATGCTGTTAGCAATTTTTGCAGTTGGATCGCTTATTGTGATTGCATTCCAACCTGAATCAGGCCCTAT
Organism: Pseudophryne corroboree; assembly: GCF_028390025.1. Lineage (NCBI taxonomy): Eukaryota > Metazoa > Chordata > Amphibia > Anura > Myobatrachidae > Pseudophryne > Pseudophryne corroboree. The sequence goes on from NW_026968921.1 coordinate 455,753, forward strand.
TACCTATCACAATGCGCTGCGGGCAGTACAAAATTGGGTTAATATAGGAGTAAAACTCCCAGACCTGTGCTCCTTAACTGTACCTGGTGGCTAGTGGAGCGGCTGCCCAGTAATCAGTGTCCACGCCAGTGCGCACACGGTCCACCCCCTACGGCCACGCTCCCCTTCATCAGCGGCCTCGTGATCCGGAAGGGCGGTGTGTGTGTGACTGACCTTAGGAAGAAACTGGAGCCTCCGCTGCAGTGACCCAGCAACCAGGTGACAATGCTAAATTCCTTGTCGTATAAACAACCCTTTATGAAGCTAAGAACACTGTACGCTGTTTACTTAAGAAGTACCGTAATGGTACGCTATTGACGTAGCGATCGCTCAGCCGTAGGCGAGACGCTCAAGCGTCACGTTCGCTCGCGGCCCAGTGATCACAGGACACGTTATTGGCTATGTCTAGGGGAATGATTCGCTATGGCGTAGCTTACGCTCGAGACCACGAGGAGGTCACCAGCGATGCAGACGCTCACAACACTATACCTTTATGTTAAAACCTTATACCAATGAAATACACTGAATACCTTAATGTGAGTACAGGGTGTAAATGCAACCTTGTGTAACCTGACTAACTACAAAGCTGCTTGAGCGTCACCGACGCTCAAGTGAACACTTAACACTATAGAAAATACACAGATACTGGTTTAGGTTCCAAAGCCTATTAACTGTATTATATCTAATATACTTGTAAAAGGGGATAACAGTACAAATGATACACTACAATATAACAAGGACTTCCTAACCACAGAACTAAACAATAAATACAAAAAGACAATACTACACTGACCTAAATGCAATACAGTACAATACTATAATACTATGAGAGATATAAGAGAAAAGAAGAGAGAGAGAGATAGAGAGAGAGAGAGAGAAATTGGCTCACAGAAAGACAATGATTACGGAGAGAAACTTACGCACAAAGGGTATGATCGCCTGCGCCTCGATATCCAGCTCCCGGCTATCAGCAGATAACCGTTGATGAGAGAGTGAGAGCTGGATGTGGTCGGCCTGCCTATTTATACCCCACACACAATGCAATCTCATGGTCCTACAATCCCATTGTCCATTGGCCGAAGGAATTCGGCCCTGCATCATAACAAAAGGTCATAGGGTGATTCATACAGGTGGGCTGTGACGATTTCCAACAGCTCAGGTGGGTGGGAAACTGGGTTTCCCGCCGCATACCTGAGTATGAGTAAATAATAGAAATGGACATAAACTTCTTATGTCCATAACTATTCGCACGAGCGATTAATACGCTCCAAACCAACACCGGAATATTGCTAATTAAATACTCTTCCGATGGGTACCAAACACTGCTGTATGATTCCTGTTAGACCCTTCGTACGATATAAAGAGGGATTCCTCAGCTCTGGGACATTGTATTTTAACCAAACTTTCAGAATCTATCAAAGGGACCATGATCTATAAACTACATTAATTGTGAAAATATGTAACGAATGAGTCGCACGCTACGACTACGTAAACTCTACCGTAAATGCACATACCGCGCCTGCGAGTGTACGCTATTGCGGGTATGCGCCTCCACGGGAGAGCGTACGCACGCGCAGCGCGGACCAGTGTGCGGTGCAAATATGGCAACGTGCATTGAGACATTTTTCTGACTTTGACAGTCCACCCTTTGGCAGTCAACAATAACTGCCACAAAACATTTAAGGAGAAAAATGTAAGTCAGGGGTTAATTGATTTCCATGGTTGGGTAGGGGAGAAGAGTGGAGTAGGTGTGAAGAGGGTATGACCTAGTGAGAAAGTAGAAGCATGTGTGTATGAGTCCATGTTTGGAGGGTCATGTATCATCGTGCCGTACGTGTGGTAGATCAAGCTTCGAGGTATTGCGAAGTATACATTTGAATTCCTTCTTGTCCTGTGGTACAGGTCTGTGGATGGGCTGTCAAACTCTACCGAGCTCATTTCGGCTGTGGTTGTAACAAAATGGGGATGCACATTTTAGTTGATGATACATGAATGGGGGAGGTATGTGGTTGCTGCTATCTGTGCCTGTATTCCCTATCGTCTATGTGTGTCGTTACCTGGGGGTTGTAGAGATGAAGATAAAGAACACTTACGAAAAATGCAATGATATTCTATGTCAGGGAAATGTACATCTGTTGTTGAAGTTGTGTTCGGTATCTGTTGAGAGTCGTCTTCTTTGCGCTGTATTGCTCCTTGGGCATGAGCAAATAGCTTTGTCTGAGCCATCAGATTTACAAAAAATGTTGGGCTAGCGTGAGTTTAAAAATACTAGGGAAACTGGGGATCCATGGCAAAGTTCATCAAGTGTCCATATTTAAAGTTGTCAAATCTTCTTCTTTGGTGCTTGTCTGTTGTCTGTATAGCGTCTCGTCAACTTCCTCGTCCAAGGGGGTCTTTGTATCTTGGAGAAAAGCAGAAAAACAGGTGAAAGAAACGGACCGTATAATCGCATTTTCATCACATTCTGGTTTCTATCATTGGGTCATAAATCAAATCCAGGTTAATTACGGTTTCCTCACTCCTCAAGCTCATCACTTTTGTACTTTGTTTGCACCTCATTAAAGCCTGCCCGCATCTAAATATCAATCCAATCGATATAACAACACCCAAGATACATAGTAGAAACTTTCCAACATCCATTATGACTCCTTGAGCCCAGTCTCCCAAACCGGAGAACCAATTTCGCGGGTTCAACCATGACACCCAACCAGTCAGCTCATTACCTACAGCAGCAAGGGTGAGATTGTGTTTTCGACGAAATTCCCACTTTAATTGCAGAATATCGTCCATCTTTTGGTCTATGACCTCTACCGGATCCTCGGTGCTATTTGTGATATACGTGCAACACTTTATGCCGTACTGTGTTGCCAATGTAACACAATATCCGCCTGTTACTGCTGTAAGATAATTAAGAACCATCCTATGCTGAACTAGTTCTGTTTTGTAAGCTTGAAGTTCTCTTCCAGTGTATCTAAACGTGTCATCATACATTTCAGTGATATTATCTAACAAATTGGCGAGTGCGGAAATGTATCTATAATTCATCACTCCTCGAGCGGTACGAGTGAAATGTAGCGCTACCAGAACCTGAATCCCGGTGGATTCATGGATAAGATCAGAGGCCGGATGCTCTAACCTTTCTGACAGTTGTCTTTTAACTCGGTGCTCGTAATGAGTGTGAGTATAAGGAGCTTGGGCACCACGGTGTATGTCCTTCATTTTGTCATGTGTAACAGTCATCACTTCAGGCAATACTTTTCCAATATAACACAATCCTTCAGAGTTTGGGGCAAGCCACTTGTACGCCTTTCTCCCGCATATGAAATATGCATCATCGGGGAGAACATATGGGACGGAGAAGGACATGACCATGTTACAAACCTTCCAGGTGAAATCTCCTGACCCTAATTCTTCCATCTGCCTAATGCACGTATCGGTTTGTACGATATGTGCACAGTATCCTGGTGATACCTCTCCAACTCTAGTAATCCTATTTCCTAAGGTATATCGATACCGGAAAGATTTTCCTCTACTGGCTATGTGGCGTACGAACTCTGTATCTGTAGGCATTCTATCTGCTCTGTGTGAAAAGGTCATGGTAAGGTTGCTCCATGACACTTCCCAATTTCCCGGTTTTCTGGGATTGGAGATGTTAAAACATAAGAGGGACCTATCCACATGGTATTGGTGGAGCTTCAAACTAGGAGGGCTGGAGATGTTAAACCTCCGGTCCACCGGTCTCCCACCACTTAGCTCAAGTACCTCCCCTAACGTTAAAGGAAATGGTACTAGCCCTGATTTACTGTGACCCTGAGGTACTTGAGAGCATACCCAACAATCTGTTTGGTTTAACACGTTACCCACTAGAGAGTGATAGTCACTCAATGGATGCCGGTCCATATGGATATTAAAACTAGATTGGCATTTCTTTATGCATCCATCTTCAACCAGATTATCACAGAGCCTACAGATACAATTTTCTTCAGCTAACAATCCATCACAATTTCTTCTATCGGATCGTTTTCTGATACTCGCCTTTGCTTGTTGGTTTGGTTGATCTTGGAAAACTACGCCTCCATCATCATAATCGGAACCCATTCCAGAACCTCTCTCGACCTCTATGGTACTCTCGCCGGAACAGACTGCTCTGGTCAACATCATGGTTAACATCAAAATCCGGATCACAGTCTCTTGGGGCAAGTCCATCTTTGAGGAGAAAATAGAGAAGAATGAGAAGGGGGAAAAAGAAATTTTAAGGGAGAGGGGCTGGGAAGTGGAGAAAAACAATAAAGGGGAGAGGGGAGTCGACAGCTGCTTTCGATCTTCAAGGCTCAGGTGCCGCCTCAGTCCTCCTGGAACAGACACTCCAGTGATACAACCTCTACCGTCTGTTCCTTATCACGGGACTTCTCGAGATCAGCAACCTTCTTGCAGTGGGATGAATGGACCCAAGTCTCTCTCTCAGCAACCTTCAATGCTGTGGTGCTAGTCAATAAGACCTGGTATGGTCCTTCCCATCTATCAATAAGACAACCTGAGCGTAGAAAATTTCGTATCATTACATAATCCCCAGGTTCAATGTCATGACAATTACTACCTGGTAAATCAGGAATCACCAACTTCAGATTATCATTTTGATTCCTCAACTGTTTACTCATGTTAATCAAGTATTTTACAGTTACTTCATTGTTACATTTCAAATCATCCTGAGGGTTAATCATGACATGCGGTTGTCGACCAAACAAGATTTCAAAAGGAGACAGATTAAGAGGGGACCTGGGAGTGGTTCTGATGCTATACAAAACAATGGGTAAAGCTTCTGGCCACGTCAATCCTGTCTCTGCCATTACTTTACTCAATTTATTTTTAATAGTGCTGTTCACTCTTTCGACCTTCGCACTCGCCTGTGGACGGTACGGAGTGTGCAGCTTGCTATCAATTCCCATCAACTTACACATTCCTTGAAAGACATCACCTGTAAAATGGGTACCCCTATCACTTTCAATGATTCTAGGGATACCATATCTACATACAAATTCCTGCACAATTTTCTTAGCTGTAAACATAGCGGTATTTGTAGCTGCTGGAAAAGCTTCGACCCAATTCGAGAAAACATCTATACAGACAAGTACATATTTCAAATTTCTACATGGGGGTAATTGAATGAAGTCAATTTGTATTACTTGGAAAGGGCCGCCGGCAGGTGGGATATGGGATGGTTCTGTAGGTATTGCTTTTCCAATATTCTTTCTCAGACAGGTAAGGCATGACATTGCTCTTTTACCCGCATGAGAGGAGAATCCTGGGGCGCACCAGTATGCTCTTACCAATTTGCACATCCCCTCCTTGCCTAGATGAGTCAGCCCGTGAGCTGCTTCAGCCAGACATGGAAGGTATGCCCTGGGGGCCACTGGTTTACCATGTCCATCCGTCCAGAGCCCTGAGGACTCCTGGCCATATCCCTTTGCCTTCCAGACTGCTCTTTCCTGTGTGGAACACAAATTCTGCATCTCACACAACTTCTGTGTGTTGATGGTATTAAATACCATCAACTGTGTGGTGTCTGTCCGTGTGGGGGTAGCAGCTGCAAGCTTTGCGGCTTCGTCTGCTCGGCTGTTACCAAGTGACACTGGGTCTTGGCTATATGTATGTGCTTTACATTTGATAACAGCCACTCTGTCGGGTTCCTGTATCGCTGTTAGAAGCCTTTTTATATAAGCTGCATGCGCTATCGGTGTACCAGCCGCCGTCATGAAATTTCTGAGCCGCCATAGGGCTCCGAAATCATGGACTACCCCGAAGGCGTATCTAGAATCGGTGTAGATATTGGCAGACTTACCCTTAGCCAATTCACATGCTCTGGTTAGGGCGACCAGTTCAGCAACCTGGGCTGAGTGAGGTGGGCCTAGCGGTTCCGCTTCTATGGTGTCTTGGTCATCTACGACTGCATATCCAGTACACAAGTCTCCCGAGTCTGACTGTCTGTGACAACTACCGTCCGTGTAGAACGTGAGTTCTGCATCTTCTAGTGGATTGTCACTGATGTCAGGCCTTGCGGTAAAATTTTGGGTCAAATATTCCATACAATCATGTGTATCTTCCTTCCATACGGTGATGTCATCCAAGCAGTGGGTCAAAGTTGGCTTCAACCCTCGTCTGCATATGAAAAGAGAAAAGGGGCGTGCAGGGCATGGCGGCCTTTTGCGGCGCTTGGATGACCCCTAGTTCGCATTAAACACCTCCACCCTCCTTCGGTGTGGGGCTCATGTTGGCTATGCCCCAGCCCCTGAAGCATTCAAGCTGATTTCTTGCAGCAGCTGGGCACTGTAACAGCTCCAGAGCTGCTCTGTACGGCAAGTAAAAGGGTGTGGGCCCTGCAGCACTACCTGTAGTTTGCATTGTGCATTGGAAGGCACAAAGTAAGCAGACAGGAGGAGAAGTCAGGATAGTGCACAAGGGTATAAAAGGGAGGGGCTCATGAAAAAAGAAGTGGAAACAGACAGCAAACTAGGCTGGAGAGAGACCTGAGACAAAGAGATCTGAATTATACGAGAGCCGACCAGGGGAAACACAAATTATGCAGTCAAGCTTCCCACATTTGGGGAAATCATAGTGCAATGGGTGAGCCTTGCCCTGGGAGAAGCACCTTCATGATCATAGTATCTCACCTGGCAGGTAAGTAGGAGTTGGGCTAGAGCTGGGGAGGGTCGCTGCTCGGGCACCCCTCTGTCAAGTGAAAGAGATCCAACTGAGGCAGCACAAGGAAACTCTCGAAAGAAGAACAAGGCTAGAGGAAGATCTGAGACAAATAAATCTGACTTTTACCAGAGCTGACCAGAGGAAAGCACAAACACAGTCCCCCACTACCACAAATAATGCAGTCGAGTTTCCCACATTTTGGAAATCACAGGGGTCAGCATACCCAGAATGCAATGAATGAACCTCACCCTGGGAGAACAATCTTCATGACCATGGTATCTCCTATGCAAAATAAGTATGATTTGGGATAGGGCTGGGGAGGGCCGCTGCTCAGGCACATCTCTGTCAAGTAAAGGAGATTCAACTGAGGCAGCACAAGGGAACTCTCATCTGGGGACAACAACTGCAGGGAGAACACATATTTTCAGATGAACATGGGAGGGCAGAAGGCTGCCTAATACTGAAGCACCCCCAAACAACAAACCAAATGCAACAACTAGTGCAAGCATTCCTGGGGGAAGGCCTGCAGCAGATGGATTTGCATACGGTGATGTCATCCAAGCAGTGGGTCAAAGTTGGCTTCAACCCTCGTCTGCATATGAAAAGAGAAAAGGGGCGTGCAGGGCATGGCGGCCTTTTGCGGCGCTTGGATGACCCCTAGTTCACATTAAACACCTCCACCCTCCTTCGGTGTGGGGCTCATGTTGGCTGTGCCCCAGCCCCTAAAGCATTCGAGCTGATTTCTTGCAGTAGCTGGGCACTGTAACAGCTCCAGAGCTGCTCTGTACGGCAAGTAAAAGGGTGTGGGCCCTACAGCACTACCTGTAGTTTGCATTGTGCATTGGAAGGCACAAAGTAAGCAGACAGGAGGAGAAGTCAGGATAGTGCACAAGGGTATAAAAGGGAGGGGCTCATGAAAAAAGAAGTGGAAACAGACAGCAAACTAGGCTGGAGAGAGACCTGAGACAAAGAGATCTGAATTATACGAGAGCCGACCAGGGGAAACACAAATTATGCAGTCAAGCTTCCCACATTTGGGGAAATCGCAGGGGCACCACACCCAGAGTGCAATGGGTGAGCCTTGCCCTGGGAGAAGCACCTTCATGATCATAGTATCTCACCTGGCAAGTAAGTAGGAGTTGGGCTAGAGCTGGGGAGGGTCGCTGCTCGGGCACCCCCCTGTCAAGTGAAAGAGATCCAACTGAGGCAGCACAAGGGAACTCTCGAAAGAAGAACAAGGCTAGAGGAAGATCTGAGACAAATAAATCTGACTTTTACCAGAGCTGTCCAGAGGAAAGCACAAACACAGTCCCCCACTACCACAAATAATGCAGTTGAGTTTCCCACATTTGGGGAAATCACAGGGGTCAGCATACCCAGAATGCAATGAATGAACCTCACCCTGGGAGAACAATCTTCATGACCATGGTATCGCCTATGCAAAATAAGTATGATTTGGGATAGGGCTGGGGAGGGCCGCTGCTCAGGCACATCTCTGTTAAGTAAAGGAGATTCAACTGAGGCAGCACAAGGGAACTCTCATCTGGGGACAACAACTGCAGGGAGAACACATATTTTCAGATAAACATGGGAGGGCAGAAGGCAGCCTAATACTGAAGCACCCCCAAACAACAAACCAAATGCAACAACTAGTACAAGCATTCCTGGGGGAAGGCCTGCAGCAGATGGATTTGCATATGGTGATGTCATCCAAGCAGTGGGTCAAAGTTGGCTTCAACCCTCGTCTGCATATGAAAAGAGAAAAGGGGCGTGCAGGGCATGGCGGCCTTTTGCGGCGCTTGGATGACCCCTAGTTCGCATTAAACACCTCCACCCTCCTTCGGTGTGGGGCTCATGTTGGCTATGCCCCAGCCCCTGAAGCATTCAAGCTGATTTCTTGCAGCAGCTGGGCACTGTAACAGCTCCAGAGCTGCTCTAAACGGCAAGTAAAAGGGTGTGGGCCCTGCAGCACTACCTGTAGTTTGCATTGTGCATTGGAAGGCACAAAGTAAGCAGACGGGAGAAGTCAGGATAGTGCGCAAGGGCATAGAAGGGAGCGGCTCAAGAAAAGAGAAGTTGAAACAGACAGCAAACTAGGCTGGAGAGAGACCTGAGACAAAGAGATCTGAATTATACGAGAGCCGACCAGGGGAAACACAAATTATGCAGTCAAGTTTCCCACATTTGGGGAAATCGCAGGAGCAGCACACCCAGAGTGCAATGGGTGAGCCTTGCCCTGGGAGAAGCACCTACATGATCATAGTATCTCACCTGCCAGGTAAGTAGAAGTTGGGCTAGAGCTGGGGAGGGTCGCTGCTCGGGTACCCCCCTGTCAAGTGAAGGAGATTCAACTGAGGCAGCACAAGGGAACTCTCGAAAGAAGAACAAGGCTAGAGGAAGATCTGAGACAAATAAATCTGACTTTTACCAGAGCTGACCAGAGGAAAGCACAAACACAGTCCCCCACTACCACAAATAATGCAGTCGAGTTTCCCACATTTGGGGAAATCACAGGGGTCAGCATACCCAGAATGCAATGAATGAACCTCACCCTGGGAGAACAATCTTCATGACCATGGTATCTCCTATGCAAAATAAGTATGATTTGGGATAGGGCTGGGGAGGGCCGCTGCTCAGGCACATCTCTGTCAAGTAAAGGAGATTCAACTGAGGCAGCACAAGGGAACTCTCATCTGGGGACAACAACTGCAGGGAGAACACATATTTTCAGATGAACATGGGAGGGCAGAAGGCTGCCTAATAATGAAGCACCCCCAAACAACAAACCAAATGCAACAACTAGTGCAAGCATTCCTGGGGGAAGGCCTGCAGCAGATGGATTTGCATACGGTGATGTCATCCAAGCAGTGGGTCAAAGTTGGCTTCAACCCTCGTCTGCATATGAAAAGAGAAAAGGGGCGTGCAGGGCATAGCGGCCTTTTGCGGCGCTTGGATGACCCCTAGTTCGCATTAAACACCTCCACCCTCCTTCGGTGTGGGGCTCATGTTGGCTATGCCCCAGCCCCTGAAGCATTCAAGCTGATTTCTTGCAGCAGCTGGGCACTGTAACAGCTCCAGAGCTGCTCTGTACGGCAAGTAAAAGGGTGTGGGCCCTGCAGCACTACCAGTAGTTTGCATTGTGCATTGGAAGGCACAAAGTAAGCAGACAAGAGGAGAAGTCAGGATAGTGCACAAGGGTATAAAAGGGAGGGGCTCATGAAAAAAGAAGTGGAAACAGACAGCAAACTAGGCTGGAGAGAGACCTGAGACAAAGAGATCTGAATTATACGAGAGCCGACCAGGGGAAACACAAATTATGCAGTCAAGCTTCCCACATTTGGGGAAATCGCAGGGGCACCACACCCAGAGTGCAATGGGTGAGCCTTGCCCTGGGAGAAGCATCTTCATGATCATAGTATCTCACCTGGCAGGTAAGTAGGAGTTGGGCTAGAGCTGGGGAGGGTCGCTACTCGGGCACCCCCCTGTCAAGTGAAAGAGATCCAACTGAGGCAGCACAAGGGAACTCTCGAAAGAAGAACAAGGCTAGAGGAAGATCTGAGACAAATAAATCTGACTTTTACCAGAGCTGACCAGAGGAAAGCACAAACACAGTCCCCCACTACCACAAATAATGCAGTCGAGTTTCCCACATTTGGGGAAATCACAGGGGTCAGCATACCCAGAATGCAATGAATGAACCTCACCCTGGGAGAACAATCTTCATGACCATGGTATCGCCTATGCAAAATAAGTATGATTTGGGATAGGGCTGGGGAGGGCCGCTGCTCAGGCACATCTCTGTCAAGTAAAGGAGATTCAGCTGAGGCAGCACAAGGGAACTCTCATCTGGGGACAACAACTGCAGGGAGAACACATATTTTCATATAAAAATCTTGGTCATGCTCTGGTTTCTCTTCAGAACGAACAAATCTTTCGCCTCTTACTAAAGATTTCCGTGGAGAGGAGCAAAACCGAGTTTTATCTCAATTTTTGCATGCCCCATCTTTTGGGGTTTCTTTTACCGGTTTAAAGATAGAATGAGTGTGCTTTAATGTAAGCTCATTTGCATAGAAATGACAGTAAATGTTTATTTATGTTCAAACAGAACTTTCTTGACCATGCTACTTGCTTTAAAGATCTGGGAGCACATGGAATACAGTACAAACCATGCTTATAGCAAGGAGAAGCCAGGTGAGAAATCTGCTTTCTTTCAAATTGGGCGCTCACTTTGATCTGAATGAGGACTGCTGGCATGGCACTCAGGCGACAGGTGGAATCTTGGTCATGCTCTGGTTTCTCTTCAGAATGAACAAATCTTTCGCCTTTTATTAAAGATTTCCGTGGAGAGGAGCAAAACTGAGTTTTATCTCAATTTTTGCATGCCCCATATTATTGGGGTTTCTTTTATCAGTTTAAAGACAGAACGAGTGTGCTTTCTTGTTGGCTTTAATGTAAGTTTATTTGTATAACAATGATAGTAAATGTCTGTTTCTTTTCAAACAGAACTTTCTTGACCATGCTACTTGCTTGAAAGATCTGGGAGCACATGGAAAAGAGTACAAACCATGCTTATAGCAAGGGGAAGCCTGGTGAGAAATCTGCTTTCTTTCTTTCAAATTGGGTGCTCACTTTGAGCTGAATGAGGACTGCTGGCATGGCACTCAGGCGACAGGTGGAATCTTGGTCATGCTCTGGTTTCTCTTCAGAACGAACAAATCTTTCGCCTTTTACTAAAGATTTCCGTGGAGAGGAGCAAAACTGAGTTTTATCTCAAATTTTGCATGCCCCATCTTATTGGGGTTTTATTTTATCTGTTTAAAGATAGAACGAGTGTGCTTTAATGTAAGCTCATTTGCATAGAAATGACAGTAAATGTTTGTTTCTTTTCAAACAGAACTTTCTTGACTATACTAATTGCTTGAAAGATCTGGGAACACATGGAAAAGAGTACAAACCATGTTTATAGCTAGGGGAAGCCTGGTGAGAAATCTGCTTTCTTTCTTTCAAATTGGGTGCTCACTTTGAGCTCAATGAGAACTGCTGGCATGGCACTCAGGCGACAGGTGGAATCTTGGTCATGCTCTGGTTTCTCTTCAGAACTAACAAATATTTCGCCTTTTATTAAAGATTTCCGTGGAGAGGAGCAAAACTGAGTTTTATCTCAATTTTTGCATGCCCCATATTATTGGGGTTTCTTTTATCAGTTTAAAGACAGAACGAGTGTGCTTTCTTGTTAGCTTTAATGTAAGTTGCCATAGATGCAGTGAAACACATGTGTAGGGCACGGCGTGTCCGCGTGTATTTGACTCATGTGAAATGTTATAAAACAAAAATATATGATTATGATGTTAGCTGTTAGTCTCCACTAATAGGGAATAGAAGCTGAGCTATAAGAAAGGAATACACTAGATATGATGTCACTTAGCAATTACAATGTCTAAAGTGCATACAGATAGCTACTAATAACTCTTGATAAGAAAGTATATCAGTGTGGGTATATTTATATGATGGGATATTGGGACTAGTGAATATATATCACTCCTGCTGTCCAGATTGACAATAACCAGACAATTATGATAAGAGTAGAGATGTCACATGTGCTGCTATAGATATTAATTTAATGCTGTATGTGTCATTTGTTACAAATGGATACATTTTCTATGAGTCAGCCTAGCAGCTGCATGTTCTAACAGAACACTATCCTCACACAGAATCTGCTAACCTTGAGATAACTAAATGACAGTGTGTAACAGTCTCTTTACTATAAGACTGTTACAAAGTAATATATATATTTGAAGTCAGTCTAGCAGCTGTGTGTTCCAGCAGTTTATAAGACAAAGAAAATCTCCTATTGTGGAATCTAGACACATGGGACTGCTGGCCTGTGTCATACTATTTCTATGTAATACCAGTAACATGTATATAACTGTTACATAATTGTTACAAATGGATAAATCTTTGAGTCAGCCTAGCAGCTGCATGTCCTAACAGGACACCATAAATCCTTTACAGTGTAACAAATTGATTGGTAACACTTAAAGGCTGGAGAGCAGTTATATGCCTTACTAGCATACTCAATATACCACATTATTACACCAGTTACCACGATTATTGACAGCGCATTTGATATATTATATTACCCTCACACTGAGTCTGTTTACCTTTAGATAACTAAGTGACCGAATATGTAACAGTTTCTCTATCATAAGACTGTTACAAAGTGAGATAGATATATTTGGAAGTCAGTCAAACAGCTGTGTGTTTCAGCGGTTTATAAGAAAATTCCTCATTGTGGAATCTGGACCACTAAGGGTTATTATATATATAGCACATGGAATTGCCACATCTCCCTATATGATAATTTCATTACACTGTAACATAATAAGAATTAACTCTTTAACAGTGTAAATAGAGAGTAATGAATCTCTGACACATGGAATATATTATTTCTTAGATGAATTGGATAAACCATTATGACAGACACTTTGCTTCTTAATAAGAATTGAGGTGGCTATACCTCTAAGGAAAGCATTATTGCCTACGCCTAGATCAGATTAAATAAGATCTGGCTGAATATATGAAGGAAGGTTGCTATTTATATGAGAATTGGAATTGCTATATTCCTTAAGGCAACCCCACCGATTGATATATGTTGTCAATTAAGTATATCTGAACGGCTATATCTGGACCAGATTTAATAAGATCTGGCTGATTATATGAAGGAGGGCTGCTATTTATATTGGAATTGCCATATTCCTTAAGGCAACCGCACCTGTTGGTATATCTCGCCAATTAACTATATCTAAACAGCTAAATTAAAGCTATTCATCATTTTTTTAGTTTGGATATTAATAAATATGATCTTTCCATGATCCATAGAGATTTCCCTATCAAGTGATTCCTTATCCGATATAGAAAGCTATCCCCCTGTGGTATTGAATTTAGGAATATAGTCTTAGGGGACACAGAGAAATAAGTGATCCCCATCTACCTAAGCACCCCACAAATTGGAGGTTAGCTTACCGGTTATACTCAATCACCCCCACAAATTCGCCAATGGGGATGGCTTCCCGGGAGGTAACCCCTATTGAGTGAAGGGAGTATATAGGATACGACCCAGTGGTACCTGACGACATAGATACTAACAGCTATTTAATAACATTACGCTAGAAAGTGATTATTAGCAACATATATATCTATATAAACAACCCCGCCAGGGTTGTGCCTTCAAAAATAATCACACACGGACACGCTTTTTAAACCTTTTTTTCACATCTCTTTATTCTTCTTATGCACATGTATGTTAGTTCTGTGATTTTAACATTTATGTTTCACTGCAGTTTGGGATAATAATATTAATATTTATCCAATTTTAATACATACTTAATAAAGGTTATATTTTATGATTCATTCATTCTGTCCAGTGCGTCAACAGTGCAGATTTCTTCTTGTTTTTTCTCCCAAATTCTATAACAATGACAGTAAATGTTGTTTCTTTTCAAACAGAACTTTCTTGACCATGCTACTTGCTTGAAAGATCTGGGAGCACATGGAAAACAGTACAAACCATGCAGTATCACAAGAGCCTTTATTTGATCTTTCATGAAGATAGAGCAGAATTGAGGACACGTCAACAATTTCTGCCGAAGGTGGTTCATCTTTCCACATGGTGCCTTTGGCCACTGACACCTTCGTTGAGTCAAAGTCTCTGGCTGTGGTCAGAACTTTGAAAATTTATGTCACCAGAACGGTTCAGATTAGGAAAACAGAGGCTCTGTTTGTCCTGTATGCTCCCAACAGGATTGGGTGTCCTGCTTCCATGTAGACCATTATGCGCTGGATCTGTGGTAAGATTCAGCATGCTCATTCCATGGCAGGATTGCCATTACTGAATTAGGTGAAGACCCATTCTACTAGAAAGGTGGGTTCATCCTGGGCAGCTGGTCGGGGAGTCTCGGCATTGCAACTTTGCCGAGCAGCTATTTAGTAAACACTTTTGCTAAGTTTTACAAGTTTGATACCTTGGCTGATGATAACCTCAAGTTGGGTCATTCGGTGCTGCAGAGTCGTACGCACTCTCCCACCCGTTCAAGAGCTTTGGTATAACCCCATGGTTCTTAATGTGACCCCAGCATCCTCTAGGTCGTATGAGAAAATAGGATTTTAATACCTACTGGTAAATCCTTTTCTCTTAGTCCGTAGAGGATGCTGGGCACCCGTCCCAGTCCATACTGTGTCTGCAGTTATTACTTGTGGTTATACACATGTTATGTTATGGTTCTGGTCAGCTTTTTGCTGCAATTGTTCATGCCGTTGGCTTGTGTTCTGTTGAATGCCACGTTCTGCGGCATGCTTAAGGTGTGAGCTGGTAAGATGCTCACCTTAGTTTAACAATAAATCCTTTCCTCGAAATGTCCGTCTCCCTGGGCACAGTTCCTATAACTGGAGTCTGGAGGAGGGGCATAGAGGGAGGAGCCAGTTCACACCCTTTGAAAGTCTTAAAGTGCCCATGTCTCTTGCGGATCCCGTCTATACCCCATGGTTCTTAATGTGACCCCAGCATCCTCTACGGACTAAGAGAAAAGGATGCCCTTGCGCACTATCCTGACTTCTCCTCCCGTCTGCTTACTTTGTGCCTTCCAACGCACAATGCGAACTACAGGTGGTGCTGCAGGGCCCACACCCTTTTACTTGCCTTACAGAACAGCTCTGGAGCTGTTACAGTGCCCAGCTGCTGCAAGAAATCAGCTTGAATGCTTCAGGGGATGGGGCATGGCCAACATGAGCCCCACACCAAAGGAGGGTGGGGGTGTTTAATGCGAACTAGGGGTCATCCAAGCACCGCAAAAGGCCGCCATGCCCTGCATGCCCCTTTTCTCTTTTCATATGCAGATGAGGGTTCCAGCCAACTTTGGCCCACATCTTGGATGACATCACCGTATGCAAATCCGTCTTCTGCAGACCTTCCCCCAGGAATGCTTGTACTAGTTGTTGCATATGGTTTGATATTTGATGGTGCTTCAATATTAGGCAGCCTTCCACCCTCCCATGTTCATCTGAACAGATGTGGTCTCCCTGCAGTTGGTGTCCCCAGACGAGAGTTCCCTTGTGCGTCCTCAGTTGAATCTCCTTAACTTGACGGGGGAGGGGCTGCCCGAGCAGCCACCCTCCCCAGCCCTATCCCAACTCATACTTATTTTGCATATGAGATCTCTTGATCATGAAGATTGTTCTCACAGGGTGAGGTTCATCCATTATATTTTAAAATAGGAAGGTACAAATTACATATTTGAATTGCATCTATGTGCTGGATTCAAATGTCCCCCCCCCCCCCTTCCTTTCTCAATTGTGCCCGTCAGCAGCTATTCTAAGGTTGCTGCCAATGGGTGTGACACATTAATTTCTTCTGTGGGGTACACTGGACTCCACAAGGATTCACATTGGGGTGTAGAGTAGGATCTTGATCTGAGGCACCAACCGGCTCAAAGCTTTTGACTGTTCCCAAGATGCTCAGCGCATCCTCCTCTATAACCCCGCTTCCATGAACAGGGAGCTCAGTTTGTAGTTGGTGCCTTCAGTAGCAGGCCACTTAACAGGGGCCTGCCTCAGGCAGCCTATTCTTAGCTATTAATTTTGACAAGAAAAGAAGAACTTGTTTTATGAGAATCTACAAGGGCTGCAGCAGGCTAGGTCTAATAGACATCTTTACTGCAGCTTCATCACTCCCAGCGGCGCTGTATACTCCCGTGCCCTGGTTGCTGGGTCACTGCAGCGGAGGCTCCAGTTTCTTCCTAAGGTCAGTCACACACACACCGCCCTTCCGGATCACGAGGCCGCTGATGAAGGGGAGCGTGGCCGTAGGGGGTGGACCGTGTGCGCACTGGCGTGGACACTGATTACTGGGCAGCCGCTCCACTAGCCACCAGGTACAGTTAAGGAGCACAGGTCTGGGAGTTTTACTCCTATATTAACCCAATTTTGTACTGCCCGCAGCGCATTGTGATAGGTAATAGGGCCTGATTCAGGTTGGAATGCAATCACAATAAGCGATCCAACTGCAAAATTTGCTAACAGCATACGCATGTGCCTGCATTTTCTGCGGCACCCCGCAGAGAATGCGATCGCCTCTGCCTGTCAATCGGGGCGGGGGGGGGGAGAGGGGGGTCAGCAACACTCCATTTCCAAGTCAGGGATGGAGCGGTGCGGGGGCAAGGCTTCAAAATGGGGTCTGCAACGGAGGAGACACAGGGGGCGTGGTCACAGCGGCTGTATGACATCACATTCAGCCACTGTGATCACAAAAATGGTGGCGGCTTCCTGCGCGCACATACAGTCTGCACCAGCAGGAGGCTACACCATTTTTTATGATCACGCTGAACTGCAGTGCGACTGCAATTACAGCATGGTCAAGAATGGAGGCGTCATGCTGGGTGGCCATGCCCTGTCACTGTGCAGGAGCCAGCACCGCACACACACTAGTCCCCGGGTGCAGCCCCCAACCCCCGGGACACCCGGAGCAACAAAATGTAGATTCAGGCCACCAGGCCACGCCCCTACCTATGAAACCATGCCTCCTTTTTACCATTGCACTGCTTATCTGCGCGCCCTGCATTACAATCTCCCTCGCCACCTCTCTGGGTGTCACCAGTGATAGTGACACCTCTGCCATGCTTGTAGCAGCTGGTCCTAAGATCTACGCCTCAAGCCCTGAGTGTTTGCCCTTGTGACTTGTTGATCATCATAGCGAAGCAGATGCTTACAGAAAACTGCAGGGGCTTAGATTGAAAATAAAAAAATTGATGGGTATAAGGTAGAGAGGAGCGGGTTCGGTTCTCCGAGAACCGAATTCCCGACGAACTCCACGTGGTTTACACTGGTCCGAGGCAGGCTCGGTTGTTCCCGCCTGACTCGGAAAACCTGAACAAGGGAAAATGTCATCATCCCGCTGTCGGATTCTCGCGAGATTCGGATTCCATATAAAGAGCTGCGCGTTGCCGCCATTTTTACTCGTGCATTGAAGAGAGAGCGGAGAGGACGTGGCTATGTTCTCTCAGTGGAAATCTCAATATCAGTGCTCAGTATCAGTGGTTACTTATTGCTGCTCAGTAATACTAGTAGTGTGTCTCTCCTGCTCAGTGTCAGTTCTCAGTAGTATCCTCATCAGTGCTCAGTATCACTGCTCATTGTCTTGTGCTGCATTGTGGTGCTCAGCATACTACAGTACATTACTAATAGTCCAGTGCAGCATCTTGCTGCTCAGTGTCAGTTCTAGTATCCTCATCAGTGCTCACTATCACTGTTCATTGCATTTTGGTTTTCTGTATACTACAGTAACATAGTAATATAGTAACATATAGTAACATAGTTTTTGAGGTTGAATAGAGGCAAATTGCCCATCGTGTTCAACCTGTTTTAAGTTGTGATGATTCTACATACTTGCTGAATAATGTTTTATGACTAGTTAGCTACTATAACTCATGTTACCCCCGGATTAACCATGTTGATATTTTAAGTATTATAACCTTGGATAGCTTTTTCATTCAGAAATGTATCCATTCCTTTTTTAAATCCAATTACAGAGTCCGCCATTACCACCTTCCCTGGCAGGGAATTCCACATCCTGATTGCCCTAACAGTGAAGATCATAGTATCTCACCTGGCAGGTAAGTAGGAGTTGGGCTAGAGCTGTGGAGGATTGCTGCTCGGGCACCCCCTGTCAAGTGAAGGAGATCCAACTGAGGCAGCACAAGGGAACTCTCGAAAGAAGAACAAGGCTAGAGGAAGATCTGAGACAAAGAAATCTGACTTTTACCAGAGCTGACCAGAGGAAAGCACAAACGCAGTCCCCCACTACCACAAATAATGCAGTCGAGTTTCCCACATTTGGGGAAATCACAGGGGTCAGCATACCCAGAGTGCAATGAATGAACCTCACCCTGGGAGAACAATCTTCATGACCATGGTATCTCCTATGCAAAATAAGTATGATTTGGGATAGGGCTGGGGAGGGCCGCTGCTCAGGCACATCTCTGTCAAGTAAAGGAGATTCAACTGAGGCAACACAAGGGAACTCTCATCTGGGGACAACAACTGCAGGGAGAACACATATTTTCAGATGAACATGGGAGGGCAGAAGGCTGCCTAATACTGAAGCACCCCCAAACAACAAATCAAATGCAACTACTAGTGCAAGCATTCCTGGGGGAAGGCCTGCAGCAGATGGATTTGCATATGGTGATGTCATCCAAGCAGTGGGTCAAAGTTGGCTTCAACCCTCGTCTGCATATGAAAATAAAAAAGGGGTGTGCAGGGCATGGCGGCCTTTTGCGGCGCTTGGATGACCCCTAGTTCGCATTAAACACCTCCACCTTCCTTCGGTGTGGGGCTCATGTTGGCTATGCCCCAGCCCCTGAAGCATTCAAGCTGATTTCTTGCAGCAGCTGGGCACTGTAACAGCTCCAGAGCTGCTCTGTAAAGCAAGTAAAAGGGTGTGGGCCCTGCAGCACTACCTGTAGTTTGCATTGTGCGTTGGAAGGCACAAAGTAAGCAGACGGGAGAAGTCAGGATAGTGCACAAGGGCATAGAAGGGAGCGGCTCAAGAAAAGAGAAGTGGAAACAGACAGCAAACTAGGCTGGAGAGAGACCTGAGACAAAGAGATCTGAATTATACGAGAGCCGACCAGAGGAAACACAAATTATGTAATCAAGTGTCCCACATTTGGAGAAATCGTAGGAGCAGCACACCCAGAGTGCATTGGGTGAGCCTTGCCCTGGGAGAAGCACCTTCCTGATCATAGTATCTCACCTGGCAGGTAAGTAGGAGTTGGGCTAGAGCTGGGGAGGGTCGCTGTTCGGGCACCCCCCTGTCAAGTGAAGGAGATCCAACTGAGGCAGCACAAGGAAACTCTCGAAAAAAGAACAAGGCTAGAGGAAGATCTGAGACAAAGAAATCTGACTTTTACCAGAGCTGACCAGAGGAAAGCACAAACACAGTCCCCCACTACCACAAATAATGCAGTCGAGTTTCCCACATTTGGGGAAATCACAGGGGTCAGCATACCCAGAATGCAATGAATGAACTTCACCCTGGGAGAACAATCTTCATGACAATTGTATCTCCTATGCAAAATAAGTATGATTTGGGATAGGGCTGGGGAGGGCCGCTGCTCAGGCACATCTCTGTCAAGTAAAGGAGATTCAACTGAGGCAGCACAAGGGAACTCTCATCTGGGGACAACAACTGCAGGGAGAACACATATTTTCAGATAAAAATCTTGGTCATGCTCTGGTTTCTCTTCAGAACGAACAAATCTTTCGCCTCTTACTAAAGATTTCCGTGGAGAGGAGCAAAACCGAGTTTTATCTCAATTTTTGCATGCCCCATCTTTTTGGGGTTTCTTTTACCGGTTTAAAGATAGAATGAGTGTGCTTTAATGTAAGCTCATTTGCATAGAAATGACAGTAAATGTTTATTTATGTTCAAACAGAACTTTCTTGACAATGCTACTTGCTTTAAAGATCTGGGAGCACATGGAATACAGTACAAACCATGCTTATAGCAAGGAGAAGCCAGGTGAGAAATCTGCTTTCTTTCAAATTGGGCGCTCACTTTGATCTGAATGAGGACTGCTGGCACAGCACTCAGGCGACAGGTGGAATCTTGGTCATGCTCTGGTTTCTCTTCAGAATGAACAAATCTTTCGCCTTTTATTAAAGATTATCCGTGGAGAGGAGCAAAACTGAGTTTTATCTCAATTTTTGCATGCCCCATATTATTGGGGTTTCTTTTATCAGTTTAAAGACAGAACGAGTGTGCTTTCTTGTTAGCTTTAATGTAAGTTTATTTGCATAACAATGACAATAAATGTCTGTTTCTTTTCAAGCAGAACTTTCTTGACCATACTAATTGCTTGAAAGATCTGGGAGCACATGGAAAAGAGTACAAACCATGTTTATAGCAAGGGGAAGCCTGGTGAGAAATCTGCTTTCTTTCTTTCAAATTGGGTGCTCACTTTGAGCTGAATGAGGACTACTGGCATGGCACTCAGGCGACAGGTGGAATCTTGGTCATGCTCTGGTTTCTCTTCAGAACGAACAAATCTTTCGCCTTTTACTAAAGATTTCCGTGGAGAGGAGCAAAACTGAGTTTTATCTCAATTTTTGCATGCCCCATATCATACCTCCCAACTGTCCCGATTTTCGCGGGACAGTCCCGTTTTTTGGGGACTGTCCCGCTGTCCCACCTGCGGGCCGCAGTGTCCCGCGGTGGGGAGGACAGTTGGGAGGCTCTGTCTGTCGCTGCCCTGCTTAGCAGAGCAGCGGTGAATAGTCGCTGTGCGCACAGCGTCTATTCACTGAAGTCAGAGGGAGAGGTGGCATGCCAGCGGCTCACAGAGCGCTGGGCATGCCCCCTCAGTGCCGAAAACGGGGGCGTGACTCGCGATCGCGGGTCCTCCCGCGAAGCCATGCCCCTTTTTACTTAGGCCACGCCCTTTTTGGGAGCGCGTGCGACTTCGCCGCGCGTGTGTCCCTCTTTGCGAGCCGACAAAGTTGGGAGGTATGCCCATATTATTGGGGTTTCTTTTATCAGTTTAAAGACAGAACGAGTGTGCTTTCTGGTTAGCTTTAATGTAAGTTTATTTGCATAACAATGACAGTAAATGTTTGTTTCTTTTCAAACAGAACTTTCTTGACCATGCTACTTGCTTGAAAGATCTGGGAGCACATGGAAAACAGTACAAACCATGCAGTATCACAAGAGCCTTTATTTGATCTTTCATGAAGATAGAGCAGAATTGAGGACACGTCAACAATTTCTGCCGAAGGTGGTTCATCTTTCCACATGGTGCCTTTGGCCACTGACACCTTCGTTGAGTCAAAGTCTCTGGCTGTGGTCAGAACTTTGAAAATTTATGTCACCAGAACGGTTCAGATTAGGAAAACAGAGGCTCTGTTTGTCCTGTATGCTCCCAACAGGATTGGGTGTCCTGCTTCCATGTAGACCATTATGCGCTGGATCTGTGGTAAGATTCAGCATGCTCATTCCATGGCAGGATTGCCGTTACTGAATTAGGTGAAGACCCATTCTACTAGAAAGGTGGGTTCATCCTGGGCAGCTGGTCGGGGAGTCTCGGCATTGCAACTTTGCCGAGCAGCTATTTAGTAAACACTTTTGCTAAGTTTTACAAGTTTGATACCTTGGCCGATGATAACCTCAAGTTGGGTCATTCGGTGCTGCAGAGTCGTACGCACTCTTCCACCCGTTCAAGAGCTTTGGTATAACCCCATGGTTCTTAATGTGACCCCAGCATCCTCTAGGTCGTATGAGAAAATAGGATTTTAATACCTACCGGTAAATCCTTTTCTCTTAGTCTGTAGAGGATGCTGGGCACCCGTCCCAGTCCATACTGTGTCTGCAGTTATTACTTGTGGTTATACACATGTTGTGTTATGGTTCTGGTCAGCTTTTTGCTGCAATTATTCATGCCGTTGGCTTGTGTTCTGTTGAATGCCACGTTCTGCGGCATGCTTAAGGTGTGAGCTGGTAAGATGCTCACCTTAGTTTAACAATAAATCCTTTCCTCGAAATGTCCGTCTCCATGGGCACAGTTCCTATAACTGGAGTCTGGAGGAGGGGCATAGAGGGAGGAGCCAGTTCACACCCTTTGATAGTCTTAAAGTGCCCATGTCTCTTGCGGATCCCGTCTATACCCCATGGTTCTTAATGTGACCCCAGCATCCTCTACGGACTAAGAGAAAAGGATGCCCTTGCGCACTATCCTGACTTCTCCTCCCGTCTGCTTACTTTGTGCTTTCCAACGCACAATGCAAACTACAGGTGGTGCTGCAGGGCCCACACCCTTTTACTTGCCTTACAGAACAGCTCTGGAGCTGTTACAGTGCCCAGCTGCTGCAAGAAATCAGCTTGAATGCTTCAGGGGATGGGGCATGGCCAACATGAGCCCCACACCAAAGGAGGGTGGGGGTGTTTAATGAGAACTAGGGGTCATCCAAGCACTGCAAAAGGCCGCCATGCCCTGCACGCCCCTTTTCTCTTTTCATATGCAGATGAGGGTTCCAGCCAACTTTGGCCCACTGCTTGAATAACATCACTGTATGCAAATCCGTCTGCTGCAGACCTTCCCCCAGGAAGGCTTGTACTAGATGTTGCATATGGTTTGATATTTGATGGTGCTTCAGTATTAGGCAGCCTTCCGCCCTCCCATGTTCATCTGAAAAGATGTGGTCTCCCTGCAGTTGTTGTCCCCAGACGAGAGTTCCCTTGTGCTTCCTCAGTTGAATCTCCTTAACTTGACGGGGGAGGGGCTGCCCGAGCAGCCACCCTCCCCAGCCCTATCCCAACTCATACTTATTTTGCATATGAGATCTCTTGATCATGAAGATTGTTCTCACAGGGTGAGGTTCATCCATTATATTTTAAAATAGGAAGGTACAAATTACATATTTGAATTGCATTTATGTGCTGGATTCAAATGTCCCCCCCCCCCCTTCCTTTCTCAATTGTGCCCGTCAGCAGCTATTCTAAGGTTGCTGCCAATGGGTGTGACACATTAATTTCTTCTGTGGGGTACACTGGACTCCACAAGGATTCACATTGGGGTGTAGAGTAGGATCTTGATCTGAGGCACCAACCGGCTCAAAGCTTTTGACTGTTCCCAAGATGCTCAGTGCATTCTCCTCTATAACCCCGCTTCCATGAACAGGGAGCTCAGTTTGTAGTTGGTGCCTTCAGTAGCAGGCCACTTAACAGGGGCCTGCCTCAGGCAGCCTATTCTTAGCTATAAATTTTGACAAGAAAAGAAGAACTTGTTTTATGAGAATCTACAAGGGCTGCAGCAGGCTAGGTCTAATAGACATCTTTACTGCAGCTTCATCACTCCCAGCGGCGCTGTATACTCCCGTGCCCTGGTTGCTGGGTCACTGCAGCGGAGGGTCCGGTTTCATCCTAAGGTCAGTCACACACACACCACCCTTCCGGATCACGAGGCCGCTGATGAAGGGGAGCGTGGCCGTAGGGGGTGGACCGTGTGCGCACTGGCGTGGACACTGATTACTGGGCAGCCGCTCCACTAGCCACCAGGTACAGTTAAGGAGCACAGGTCTGGGGGTTTTTCTCCTATATTAACCCAATTTTGTACTGCCCGCAGCGCATTGTGATAGGTAATAGGGCCTGATTCAGGTTGGATTGCAATCACAATAAGCGATCCAACTGCAAAAATTGCTAAGAGCATACGCATGTGCCTGCATTTTCTGCGGCACCCCGCAGAGAATGCGATCGCCTCTGCCTGTCAATCGGGGCGGGGGGGGATAGGTGGGTCAGCAACACTCCATTTCCAAGTCAGGGATGGAGCGGTGCGGGGGCAAGGCTTCAAAATGGGGTCTGCAACGGAGTAGACACAGGGGGCGTGGTCACAGCGGCTGTATGACATCACATTCAGCCGCTGTGATCACAAAAATGGTGGCGGCTTCCTGCGCGCACATACAGTCTGCACCAGCAGGAGGCTACACCATTTTTTATGATCACGCTGAACTGCAGTGCGACTGCAATTACAGCATGGTCAAGAAGGGAGGCGTCATGCTGGGTGGCCATGCCCTTTCACTGTGCAGGAGCCAGCACCGCTCACACACTAGTCCCCGGGTGCAGCCCCCAACCCCCGGGACACCCGGAGCAACAAAATGTAGATTCAGGCCACCAGGCCACGCCCCTACCTATGAAACCATGCCTCCTTTTTACCATTGCGCTGCTTATCTGCGCGCACTGCATTACAATCTCCCTCGCCACCTCTCTGGGTGTCACCAGTGATAGTGACACCTCTGCCATGCTTGTAGCAGCTGGTCCTAAGATCTACGCCTCAAGCCCTGAGTGTTTGCCCTTGTGACTTGTTGATCATCATAGCGAAGCAGATGCTTACAGAAAACTGCAGGGGCTTAGATTGAAAATAAAAAAATTGATTGGTATAAGGTAGAGAGGAGCGGGTTCGGTTCTCCGAGAACCGAATTCCCCACGAACTCCACGTTGTTTACACTGGTCCGAGGCAGGCTCGGTTGTTCCCGCCTGACTCGCAAAACCTGAACAAGGGAAAATGTCATCATCCCGCTGTCGGATTCTCGCGAGATTCGGATTCCATATAAAGAGCTGCGCGTTGCCGCCATTTTTACTCGTGCATTGAAGAGAGAGCGGAATGGACGTGGCTATGTTCTCTCAGTGGAAATCTCAATATCAGTGCTCAGTATCAGTGGTTACTTATTGCTGCTCAGTAATACTAGTAGTGTGTCTCTCCTGCTCAGTGTCAGTTCTCAGTAGTATCCTCATCAGTGCTCAGTATCACTGCTCATTGTCTTGTGCTGCATTGTGGTGCTCAGCATACTACAGTACATTACTAATAGTCCAGTGCTGCATCTTGCTGCTCAGTGTCAGTTCTAGTATCCTCATCAGTGCTCACTATCACTGTTCATTGCATTTTGGTTTTCTGTATACTACAGTAACATAGTAATATAGTAACATATAGTAACATAGTTTTTGAGGTTGAATAGAGGCAAATTGCCCATCGTGTTCAACCTGTTTTAAGTTGTGATGATTCTACATACTTGCTGAATAATGTTTTATGACTAGTTAGCTACTATAACTCATGTTACCCCCGGATTAACCATGTTGATATTTTAAGTATTATTACCTTAGATAGCTTTTTCATTCAGAAATGTATCCATTCCTTTTTTAAATCCAATTACAGAGTCCGCCATTACCACCTTCCCTGGCAGGGAATTCCACATCCTGATTGCCCTAACAGTGAAGATCATAGTATCTCACCTGGCAGGTAAGTAGGAGTTGGGCTAGAGCTGTGGAGGATTGCTGCTCGGGCACCCCCTGTCAAGTGAAGGAGATCCAACTGAGGCAGCACAAGGGAACTCTCGAAAGAAGAACAAGGCTAGAGGAAGATCTGAGACAAAGAAATCTGACTTTTACCAGAGCTGACCAGAGGAAAGCACAAACACAGTCCCCCACTACCACAAATAATGCAGTCGAGTTTCCCACATTGGGGAAATCACAGGGGTCAGCATACCCAGAATGCAATGAATGAACCTCACCCTGGGAGAACAATCTTCATGACCATGGTATCTCCTATGCAAAATAAGTATGATTTGGGATAGGGCTGGGGAGGGCCGCTGCTCAGGCACATCTCTGTCAAGTAAAGGAGATTCAACTGAGGCAGCACAAGGGAACTCTCATCTGGGGACAACAACTGCAGGGAGAACACATATTTTCAGATGAAAATCTTGGTCATGCTCTGGCTTCTCTTCAGAACGAACAAATCTTTCGCCTTTTACTAAAGATTTCCGTGGAGAGGAGCAAAACTGAGTTTTACCTCAATTTTTGCATGCCCCATCTTTTTGGATTTTCTTTTATCGGTTTAAAGATAGAATGAGTGTGCTTTAATGAAAGCTCATTTGCATAGAAATTACAGTAAATGTTTGTTTCTTTTCAAACAGAACTTTCTTGACCATGCTACTTGCTTGAAAGATCTGGGAGCACATGGAATACAGTACAAACCATGCTTATAGCAAGGAGAAGCCAGGTGAGAAATCTGCTTTCTTTCAAATTGGGCGCTCACTTTGATCTGAATGAGGACTGCTGGCATGGCACTCAGGCGACAGGTGGAATCTTGGTCATGCTCTGGTTTCTCTTCAGAATGAACAAATCTTTCGCCATTTATTAAAGATTTCCGTGGAGAGGAGCAAAACTGAGTTTTATCTCAATTTTTGCATGCCCCATATTATTGGGGTTTCTTTTATCAGTTTAAGGACAGAATGAGTGTGCTTTCTTGTTGGCTTTAATGTAAGTTTATTTGTATAACAATGACAGTAAATGTCTGTTTCTTTTCAAACAGAACTTTCTTGACCATGCTACTTGCTTGAAAGATCTGGGAGCACATGGAAAAGAATACAAACCATGCTTATAGCAAGGGGAAGCCTGGTGAGAAATCTGCTTTCTTTCTTTCAAATTGGGTGCTCACTTTGAGCTGAATGAGGACTGCTGGCATGGCACTCAGGCGACAGGTGGAATCTTGGTCATGCTCTGGTTTCTCTTCAGAACTAACAAATATTTCGCCTTTTATTAAAGATTTCCGTGGAGAGGAGCAAAACTGAGTTTTATCTCAATTTTTGCATGCCCCATATTATTGGGGTTTCTTTTATCAGTTTAAAGACAGAACGAGTGTGCTTTCTTGTTAGCTTTAATGTAAGTTGCCATAGATGCAGTGAAACACACGTGTAGGGCACGGCGTGTCCGCGTGTATTTGACTCATGTGAAATGTTATAAAACAAAAATATATGATTATGATGTTAGCTGTTAGTCTCCACTAATAGGGAATAGAAGCTGAGCTATAAGAAAGGAATACACTAGATATGATGTCACTTAGCAGATACAATGTCTAAAGTGCATACAGATAGCTACTAATAACTCTTGATAAGAAAGTATATCAGTGTGGGTATATTTATATGATGGGATATTGGGACTAGTGAATATATATCACTCCTGCTGTCCAGATTGGCAATAACCAGACAATTATGATAAGAGTAGAGATGTCACATGGGCTGCTATAGATATTAATTTAATGCTGTATGTGTCATTTGTTACAAATGGATACATTTTCTATGAGTCAGCCTAGCAGCTGCATGTTCTAACAGAACACTATCCTCACACAGAATCTGCTAACCTTGAGATAACTAAATGACAGTGTGTAACAGTCTCTTTACTATAAGACTGTTACAAAGTAATATATATATTTGAAGTCAGTCTAGCAGCTGTGTGTTCCAGCAGTTTATAAGACAAAGAAAATCTCCTATTGTGGAATCTAGACACATGGGACTGCTGGCCTGTGTCATACTATTTCTATGTAATACCAGTAACATGTATATAACTGTTACATAATTGTTACAAATGGATAAATCTTTGAGTCAGCCTAGCAGCTGCATGTCCTAACAGGACACCATAAATCCTTTACAGTGTAACAAATTGATTGGTAACACTTAAAGGCTGGAGAGCAGTTATATGCCTTACTAGCATACTCAATATACCACATTATTACACCAGTTACCACGATTATTGACAGCGCATTTGATATATTATATTACCCTCACACTGAGTCTGTTTACCTTTAGATAACTAAGTGACCGAATATGTAACAGTTTCTCTATCATAAGACTGTTACAAAGTGAGATAGATATATTTGGAAGTCAGTCAAACAGCTGTGTGTTTCAGCGGTTTATAAGAAAATTCCTCATTGTGGAATCTGGACCACTAAGGGTTATTATATATATAGCACATGGAATTGCCACATCTCCCTATATGATAATTTCATTACACTGTAACATAATAAGAATTAACTCTTTAACAGTGTAAATAGAGAGTAATGAATCTCTGACACATGGAATATATTATTTCTTAGATGAATTGGATAAACCATTATGACAGACACTTTGCTTCCTAATAAGAATTGAGGTGGCTATACCTCTAAGGAAAGCATTATTGCCTACGCCTAGATCAGATTAAATAAGATCTGGCTGAATATATGAAGGAAGGTTGCTATTTATATGAGAATTGGAATTGCTATATTCCTTAAGGCAACCCCACCGATTGATATATGTTGTCAATTAAGTATATCTGAACGGCTATATCTGGACCAGATTTAATAAGATCTGGCTGATTATATGAAGGAGGGCTGCTATTTATATTGGAATTGCCATATTCCTTAAGGCAACCGCACCTGTTGGTATATCTCGCCAATTAACTATATCTAAACAGCTAAATTAAAGCTATTCATCATTTTTTTAGTTTGGATATTAATAAATATGATCTTTCCATGATGCATAGAGATTTCCCTATCAAGTGATTCCTTATCCGATATAGAAAGCTATCCCCCTGTGGTATTGAATTTAGGAATATAGTCTTAGGGGACACAGAGAAATAAGTGATCCCCATCTACCTAAGCACCCCACAAATTGGAGGTTAGCTTACCGGTTATACTCAATCACCCCCACAAATTCGCCAATGGGGATGGCTTCCCGGGAGGTAACCCCTATTGAGTGAAGGGAGTATATAGGATACGACCCAGTGGTACCTGACGACATAGATACTAACAGCTATTTAATAACATTACGCTAGAAAGTGATTATTAGCAACATATATATCTATATAAACAACCCCGCCAGGGTTGTGCCTTCAAAAATAATCACACACGGACACGCTTTTTAAACCTTTTTTTCACATCTCTTTATTCTTCTTATGCACATGTATGTTAGTTCTGTGATTTTAACCTTTATGTTTCACTGCAGTTTGGGATAATAATATTAATATTTATCCAATTTTAATACATACTTAATAAAGGTTATATTTTATGATTCATTCATTCTGTCCAGTGCGTCAACAGTGCAGATTTCTTCTTGTTTTTTCTCCCAAATTCTATAACAATGACAGTAAATGTTGTTTCTTTTCAAACAGAACTTTCTTGACCATGCTACTTGCTTGAAAGATCTGGGAGCACATGGAAAACAGTACAAACCATGCAGTATCACAAGAGCCTTTATTTGATCTTTCATGAAGATAGAGCAGAATTGAGGACACGTCAACAATTTCTGCCGAAGGTGGTTCATCTTTCCACATGGTGCCTTTGGCCACTGACACCTTCGTTGAGTCAAAGTCTCTGGCTGTGGTCAGAACTTTGAAAATTTATGTCACCAGAACGGTTCAGATTAGGAAAACAGAGGCTCTGTTTGTCCTGTATGCTCCCAACAGGATTGGGTGTCCTGCTTCCATGTAGACCATTATGCGCTGGATCTGTGGTAAGATTCAGCATGCTCATTCCATGGCAGGATTGCCGTTACTGAATTAGGTGAAGACCCATTCTACTAGAAAGGTGGGTTCATCCTGGGCAGCTGGTCGGGGAGTCTCGGCATTGCAACTTTGCCGAGCAGCTATTTAGTAAACACTTTTGCTAAGTTTTACAAGTTTGATACCTTGGCTGATGATAACCTCAAGTTGGGTCATTCGGTGCTGCAGAGTCGTACGCACTCTCCCACCCGTTCAAGAGCTTTGGTATAACCCCATGGTTCTTAATGTGACCCCAGCATCCTCTAGGTCGTATGAGAAAATAGGATTTTAATACCTACCGGTAAATCCTTTTCTCTTAGTCCGTAGAGGATGCTGGGTACCCGTCCCAGTCCATACTGTGTCTGCAGTTATTACTTGTGGTTATACACATGTTATGTTATGGTTCTGGTCAGCTTTTTGCTGCAATTGTTCATGCCGTTGGCTTGTGTTCTGTTGAATGCCACGTTCTGCGGCATGCTTAAGGTGTGAGCTGGTAAGATGCTCACCTTAGTTTAACAATAAATCCTTTCCTCGAAATGTCCGTCTCCCTGGGCACAGTTCCTATAACTGGAGTCTGGAGGAGGGGCATAGAGGGAGGAGCCAGTTCACACCCTTTGAAAGTCTTAAAGTGCCCATGTCTCTTGCGGATCCCGTCTATACCCCATGGTTCTTAATGTGACCCCAGCATCCTCTACGGACTAAGAGAAAAGGATGCCCTTGCGCACTATCCTGACTTCTCCTCCCGTCTGCTTACTTTGTGCCTTCCAACGCACAATGCGAACTACAGGTGGTGCTGCAGGGCCCACACCCTTTTACTTGCCTTACAGAACAGCTCTGGAGCTGTTACAGTGCCCAGCTGCTGCAAGAAATCAGCTTGAATGCTTCAGGGGATGGGGCATGGCCAACATGAGCCCCACACCAAAGGAGGGTGGGGGTGTTTAATGCGAACTAGGGGTCATCCAAGCACCGCAAAAGGCCGCCATGCCCTGCATGCCCCTTTTCTCTTTTCATATGCAGATGAGGGTTCCAGCCAACTTTGGCCCACATCTTGGATGACATCACCGTATGCAAATCCGTCTTCTGCAGACCTTCCCCCAGGAATGCTTGTACTAGTTGTTGCATATGGTTTGATATTTGATGGTGCTTCAATATTAGGCAGCCTTCCACCCTCCCATGTTCATCTGAACAGATGTGGTCTCCCTGCAGTTGTTGTCCCCAGACGAGAGTTCCCTTGTGCGTCCTCAGTTGAATCTCCTTAACTTGACGGGGGAGGGGCTGCCCGAGCAGCCACCCTCCCCAGCCCTATCCCAACTCATACTTATTTTGCATATGAGATCTCTTGATCATGAAGATTGTTCTCACAGGGTGAGGTTCATCCATTATATTTTAAAATAGGAAGGTACAAATTACATATTTGAATTGCATCTATGTGCTGGATTCAAATGTCCCCCCCCCCCCCCTTCCTTTCTCAATTGTGCCCGTCAGCAGCTATTCTAAGGTTGCTGCCAATGGGTGTGACACATTAATTTCTTCTGTGGGGTACACTGGACTCCACAAGGATTCACATTGGGGTGTAGAGTAGGATCTTGATCTGAGGCACCAACCGGCTCAAAGCTTTTGACTGTTCCCAAGATGCTCAGCGCATCCTCCTCTATAACCCCGCTTCCATGAACAGGGAGCTCAGTTTGTAGTTGGTGCCTTCAGTAGCAGGCCACTTAACAGGGGCCTGCCTCAGGCAGCCTATTCTTAGCTATTAATTTTGACAAGAAAAGAAGAACTTGTTTTATGAGAATCTACAAGGGCTGCAGCAGGCTAGGTCTAATAGACATCTTTACTGCAGCTTCATCACTCCCAGCGGCGCTGTATACTCCCGTGCCCTGGTTGCTGGGTCACTGCAGCGGAGGCTCCAGTTTCTTCCTAAGGTCAGTCACACACACACCGCCCTTCCGGATCACGAGGCCGCTGATGAAGGGGAGCGTGGCCGTAGGGGGTGGACCGTGTGCGCACTGGCGTGGACACTGATTACTGGGCAGCCGCTCCACTAGCCACCAGGTACAGTTAAGGAGCACAGGTCTGGGAGTTTTACTCCTATATTAACCCAATTTTGTACTGCCCGCAGCGCATTGTGATAGGTAATAGGGCCTGATTCAGGTTGGAATGCAATCACAATAAGCGATCCAACTGCAAAAATTGCTAACAGCATACGCATGTGCCTGCATTTTCTGCGGCACCCCGCAGAGAATGCGATCGCCTCTGCCTGTCAATCGGGGCGGGGGGGGGAGAGGGGGGTCAGCAACACTCCATTTCCAAGTCAGGGATGGAGCGGTGCGGGGGCAAGGCTTCAAAATGGGGTCTGCAACGGAGGAGACACAGGGGGCGTGGTCACAGCGGCTGTATGACATCACATTCAGCCGCTGTGATCACAAAAATGGTGGCGGCTTCCTGCGCGCACATACAGTCTGCACCAGCAGGAGGCTACACCATTTTTTATGATCACGCTGAACTGCAGTGCGACTGCAATTACAGCATGGTCAAGAATGGAGGCGTCATGCTGGGTGGCCATGCCCTGTCACTGTGCAGGAGCCAGCACCGCACACACACTAGTCCCCGGGTGCAGCCCCCAACCCCCGGGACACCCGGAGCAACAAAATGTAGATTCAGGCCACCAGGCCACGCCCCTACCTATGAAACCATGCCTCCTTTTTACCATTGCGCTGCTTATCTGCGCGCACTGCATTACAATCTCCTTCGCCACCTGTCTGGGTGTCACCAGTGATAGTGACACCTCTGCCATGCTTGTAGCAGCTGGTCCTAAGATCTACGCCTCAAGCCCTGAGTGTTTGCCCTTGTGACTTGTTGATCATCATAGCGAAGCAGATGCTTACAGAAAACTGCAGGGGCTTAGATTGAAAATAAAAAAATTGATGGGTATAAGGTAGAGAGGAGCGGGTTCGGTTCTCCGAGAACCGAATTCCCGACGAACTCCACGTGGTTTACACTGGTCCGAGGCAGGCTCGGTTGTTCCCGCCTGACTCGGAAAACCTGAACAAGGGAAAATGTCATCATCCCGCTGTCGGATTCTCTCGAGATTCGGATTCCATATAAAGAGCTGCGCGTTGCCGCCATTTTTACTCGTGCATTGAAGAGAGAGCGGAGAGGACGTGGCTATGTTCTCTCAGTGGAAATCTCAATATCAGTGCTCAGTATCAGTGGTTACTTATTGCTGCTCAGTAATACTAGTAGTGTGTCTCTCCTGCTCAGTGTCAGTTCTCAGTAGTATCCTCATCAGTGCTCAGTATCACTGCTCATTGTCTTGTGCTGCATTGTGGTGCTCAGCATACTACAGTACATTACTAATAGTCCAGTGCTGCATCTTGCTGCTCAGTGTCAGTTCTAGTATCCTCATCAGTGCTCACTATCACTGCTCATTACATTGTGGTGTTCTGTATACTACAGTAACATAGTAATATAGTAACATATAGTAACATAGTTTTTGAGGTTGAATAGAGGCAAATTGCCCATCGTGTTCAACCTGTTTTAAGTTGTGATGATTCTACATACTTGCTGAATAATGTTTTATGACTAGTTAGCTACTATAACTCATGTTACCCCCGGATTAACCATGTTGATATTTTAAGTATTATAACATTGGATAGCTTTTTCATTCAGAAATGTATCCATTCCTTTTTTAAATCCAATTACAGAGTCCGCCATTACCACCTTCCCTGGCAGGGAATTCCACATCCTGATTGCCCTAACAGTGAACATCATAGTATCTCACCTGGCAGGTAAGTAGGAGTTGGGCTAGAGCTGTGGAGGATTGCTGCTCGGGCACCCCCTGTCAAGTGAAGGAGATCCAACTGAGGCAGCACAAGGGAACTCTCGAAAGAAGAACAAGGCTAGAGGAAGATCTGAGACAAAGAAATCTGACTTTTACCAGAGCTGACCAGAGGAAAGCACAAACGCAGTCCCCCACTACCACAAATAATGCAGTCGAGTTTCCCACATTTGGGGAAATCACAGGGGTCAGCATACCCAGAGTGCAATGAATGAACCTCACCCTGGGAGAACAATCTTCATGACCATGGTATCTCCTATGCAAAATAAGTATGATTTGGGATAGGGCTGGGGAGGGCCGCTGCTCAGGCACATCTCTGTCAAGTAAAGGAGATTCAACTGAGGCAACACAAGGGAACTCTCATCTGGGGACAACAACTGCAGGGAGAACACATATTTTCAGATGAACATGGGAGGGCAGAAGGCTGCCTAACACTGAAGCACCCCCAAACAACAAACCAAATGCAACTACTAGTGCAAGCATTCCTGGGGGAAGGCCTGCAGCAGATGGATTTGCATATGGTGATGTCATCCAAGCAGTGGGTCAAAGTTGGCTTCAACCCTCGTCTGCATATGAAAATAAAAAAGGGGTGTGCAGGGCATGGCGGCCTTTTGCGGCGCTTGGATGACCCCTAGTTTGCATTAAACACCTCCACCTTCCTTCGGTGTGGGGCTCATGTTGGCTATGCCCCAGCCCCTGAAGCATTCAAGCTGATTTCTTGCAGCAGCTGGGCACTGTAACAGCTCCAGAGCTGCTCTGTAAAGCAAGTAAAAGGGTGTGGGCCCTGCAGCACTACCTGTAGTTTGCATTGTGCGTTGGAAGGCACAAAGTAAGCAGACGGGAGAAGTCAGGATAGTGCACAAGGGCATAGAAGGGAGCGGCTCAAGAAAAGAGAAGTGGAAACAGACAGCAAACTAGGCTGGAGAGAGACCTGAGACAAAGAGATCTGAATTATACGAGAGCCGACCAGAGGAAACACAAATTATGTAATCAAGTGTCCCACATTTGGGGAAATCGTAGGAGCAGCACACCCAGAGTGCATTGGGTGAGCCTTGCCCTGGGAGAAGCACCTTCCTGATCATAGTATCTCACCTGGCAGGTAAGTAGGAGTTGGGCTAGAGCTGGGGAGGGTCGCTGTTCGGGCACCCCCCTGTCAAGTGAAGGAGATCCAACTGAGGCAGCACAAGGAAACTCTCGAAAAAAGAACAAGGCTAGAGGAAGATCTGAGACAAAGAAATCTGACTTTTACCAGAGCTGACCAGAGGAAAGCACAAACACAGTCCCCCACTACCACAAATAATGCAGTCGAGTTTCCCACATTTGGGGAAATGACAGGGGTCAGCATACCCAGAATGCAATGAATGAACCTCACCCTGGGAGAACAATCTTCATGACAATGGTATCTCCTATGCAAAATAAGTATGATTTGGGATAGGGCTGGGGAGGGCCGCTGCTCAGGCACATCTCTGTCAAGTAAAGGAGATTCAACTGAGGCAGCACAAGGGAACTCTCATCTGGGGACAACAACTGCAGGGAGAACACATATTTTCAGATGAACATGGGAGAGCAGAAGGCTGCCTAATACTGAAGCACCCCCAAACAACAAACCAAATGCAACAACTAGTACAAGCATTCCTGGGAAAAGGTCTGCAGAAGACGGATTTGCATACGGTGATGTCATCCAAGCAGTGGGCCAAAGTTGGCTGGAACCCTCATCTGCATATGAAAAGAGAAAAGGGGTATGCAGGGCATGGCGGCCTTTTGCGGCGCTTGGATGACCCTTAGTTCGCATTAAACACCTCCACCCTCCGTCGGTGTGGGGCTCATGTTGGCTATGCCCCAGCCCCTGAAGCATTCAAGCTGATTTCTTGCAGCAGCTGGGCACTGTAACAGCTCCAGAGCTGCTCTGTAAGGCAAGTAAAAGGGTGTTGGCCCTGCAGCACTACCTGTAGTTTGCATTGTGCGTTGGAAGGCACAAAGTAAGCAGACAGGAGAAGTCAGGAGAGTGCACAAGGGCAAGGGCAGGGGCTCAAGAAAAGAGAAGTGGAAACAGACAGCAAACTAGGCTGGAGAGAGACCTGAGACAAAGAGATCTGAATTATACGAGTAGCCGACCAGAGGAAACACAAATTATGTAGTCAAGTGTCCCACATTTGGGGAAATCGTAGGAGCAGCACACCCAGAGTGCAATGGGTGAGCCTTGCCCTGGGAGAAGCACCTTCCTGATCATAGTATCTCACCTGGCAGGTAAGTAGGAGTTGGGCTAGAGCTGGGGAGGGTCGCTGCTCGGGCACCCCCCTGTCAAGTGAAGGAAATCCAACTGAGGCAGCACAAGGAAACTCTCAAAAAAAGAACAAGGCTAGAGGAAGATCTGAGACAAAGAAATCTGACTTTTACCAGAGCTGACCAGAGGAAAGCACAAACACAGTCCCCCACTACCACAAATAATGCAGTCGAGTTTCCCACATTTGGGGAAATCACAGGGGTCAGCATACCCAGAATGCAATGAATGAACCTCACCCTGGAAGAACAATCTTCATGACCATGGTATCTCCTATGCAAAATAAGTATGATTTGGGATAGGGCTGGGGAGGGCCGCTGCTCAGGCACATCTCTGTCAAGTAAAGGAGATTCAACTGAGGCAGCACAAGAGAACTCTCATCTGGGGACAACAACTGCAGGGAGAACACATATTTTCAGATGAACATGGGAGAGCAGAAGGCTGCCTAATACTGAAGCACCCCAAACAACAAACCAAATGCAACAACTAGTACAAGCATTCCTGGGGGAAGGTCTGCAGAAGACGTATTTGCATACGGTGATGTCATCCAAGCAGTGGGCCAAAGTTGGCTGGAACCCTCATCTGCATATGAAAAGAGAAAAGGGGTATGCAGGGCATGGCGGCCTTTTGCGGCGCTTGGATGACCCTTAGTTCGCATTAAACACCTCCACCCTCCGTCGGTGTGGGGCTCATGTTGGCTAAGCCCCAGCCCCTGAAGCATTCAAGCTGATTTCTTGCAGCAGCTGGGCACTGTAACAGCTCCAGAGCTGCTCTGAAAGGCAAGTAAAAGGGTGTGGGCCCTGCAGCACTACCTGTAGTTTGCATTGTGCGTTGGAAGGCACAAAGTAAGCAGACAGGAGAAGTCAGGAGAGTGCACAAGGGCATAGAAGGCAGCGGCTCAAGAAAAGAGAAGTGGAAACAGACAGCAAACTAGGCTGGAGAGAGACCTGAGACAAAGAGATCTGAATTATACGAGAGCCGACCAGGGGAAACACAAATTATGCAGTCAAGTTTCCCACATTTGGGGAAATCGCAGGAGCAGCACACCCAGAGTGCAATGGGTGAGCCTTGCCCTGGGAGAAGCACCTTCATGATCCTAGTATCTCACCTGGCAGTTATGTAGGAGTTGGGCTAGAGCTGGGGAGGGTCGCTGCTCGGGTACCCCCCTGTCAAGTGAAGGAGATCAAACTGAGGCAGCACAATGGAACTCTCGAAAGAAGAACAAGGCTAGAGGAAGATCTGAGACAAAGAAATCTGACTTTTACCAGAGCTGACCAGAGGAAAACACAAACACAGTCCCCCACTACCACAAATAATGCAGTTGAGTTTCCCACATTTGGGGAAATCACAGGGGTCAGCATACCCAGAATGCAATTAAATGAACCTCACCCTGGGAGAACAATCTTTATGACCATGGTATCTCCTATGCAAAATAAGTATGATTTGGGATAGGGCTGGGGAGGGCCGCTGCTCAGGCACATCTCTGTCAAGTAAAGGAGATTCAACTGAGGCAGCACAAGGGAACTCTCATCTGGGGACAACAACTGCCGGGAGAACACATATTTTCAGATGAACATGGGAGGGCAGAAGGCTGCCTAATACTGAAGCACCCCCAAACAACAAACCAAATGCAACAACTAGTACAAGCATTCCTGGGGGAAGGTCTGCAGAAGACGGATTTGCATACAGTGATGTCATCCAAGCAGTGGGCCAAAGTTGGCTGGAACCCTCATCTGCATATGAAAAGAGAAAAGGGGTATGCAGGGCATGGCGGCCTTTTGCGGCGCTTGGATGACCCTTAGTTCGCATTAAACACCCCCACCCTACTTCGGTGTGGGGCTCATGTTGGCCATGCCCCAGCCCCTGAAGCATTCAAGCTGATTTCTTGCAGCAGCTTGGCACTGTAACAGCTCCAGAGCTGCTCTGTAAGGCAAGTAAAAGGGTGTGGGCCCTGCAGCACTACCTGTAGTTTGCATTGTGCATCGGAAGGCACAAAGTAAGCAGACAGGAGGAGAAGTCAGGATAGTGCACAAGGGTATAGAAGGGAGGGGCTCAAGAAAAAAGAAGTGGAAACAGACAGCAAACTAGGCTGGAGAGAGACCTGAGACAAAGAGATCTGAATTATATGAGAGCCGACTAGGGGAAACACAAATTATGCAATCAAGTTTCCCATATTTGGGGAAATCGCAGGGGCAGCACACCCAGAGTGCAATGGGTGAGCCTTGCCCTGGGAGAAGCAACTTCATGATCATAGTATCTCACCTGGCAGGTAAGTAGGAGTTGGGCTAGAGCTGGGGAGGGTCGCTGCTCGGGCACCCCCCTGTCAAGTGAAGGAGATCCAACTGAGGCAGCACAAGGGAACTCTTGAAAGAAGAACAAGGCTAGAGGAAGATCTGAGACAAAGAAATCTGACTTTTACCAGAGCTGACCAGAGGAAAGCACAAACACAGTCCCCCACTACCACAAATAATGCATTTGAGTTTCCCACATTTGGGGAAATCACAGAGGTCAGCATACCCAG
This sequence comes from Pseudophryne corroboree, assembly GCF_028390025.1. Taxonomy (NCBI): domain Eukaryota; kingdom Metazoa; phylum Chordata; class Amphibia; order Anura; family Myobatrachidae; genus Pseudophryne; species Pseudophryne corroboree. Next base: position 494,019 of record NW_026968921.1, read on the forward strand.
AACGCAATGAATGAACCTAACCCTGGGAGAACAATCTTCATGACCATGGTATCTCCTATGCAAAATAAGTATGATTTGGGATAGGGCTGGGGAGGGCCGCTGCTCAGGCACATCTCTGTCAAGTAAAGGAGATTCAACTGAGGCAGCACAAGGGAACTCTCATCTGGGGACAACAACTGCAGGGAGAACACATATTTTCAGATGAACATGGGAGGGCAGAAGGCTGCCTAATACTGAAGCACCCCCAAACAACAAACCAAATGCAACAACTAGTGCAAGCATTCCTGGGGGAAGGCCTGCCGCAGATGGATTTGCATATGGTGATGTCATCCAAGCAGTGGGTCAAAGTTGGCTTCAACCCTCGTCTGCATATGAAAAGAGAAAAGGGGCATGCAGGGCATGGCGGCCTTTTGCGGCGCTTGGCTGACCCCTAGTTTGCATTAAACACCTCCACCCTCCGACGGTGTGGGGCTCATGTTGGCTATGCCCCAGCCCCTGAAGCATTCAAGCTGATTTCTTGCTGCAGCTGGGCACTGTAACAGCTCCAGAGCTGCTCTGTAAGGCAAGTAAAAGGGTGTGGGCCCTGCAGCACTACCTGTAGTTTGCATTGTGCGTTGGAAGGCACAAAGTAAGCAGACAGGAGAAGTCTGGAGAGTGCACAAGGGCATAGAAGGCAGCGGCTCAAGAAAAGAGAAGTGGAAACAGACAGCAAACTAGGCTGGAGAGAGACCTGAGACAAAGAGATCTGAATTATACGAGAGCCGACCAGGGGAAACACAAATTATGCAGTCAAGTTTCCCACAGGAGTATATAGGATACGACCCAGTGGTACCTGACGACATAGATACTAACAGCTATTTAATAACATTACGCTAGAAAGTGATTATTAGCAACATATAAATCTATATAAACAACCCCGCCAGGGTTGTGCCTTCAAAAATAATCACACACGGACACGCTTTTTAAACCTTTTTTTCACATCTCTTTATTCTTCTTATGCACATGTATGTTAGTTCTGTGATTTTAACCTTTATGTTTCACTGCAGTTTGGGATAATAATATTAATATTTATCCAATTTTAATACATACTTAATAAAGGTTATATTTTATGATTCATTCATTCTGTCCAGTGCGTCAACAGTGCAGATTTCTTCTTGTTTTTTCTCCCAAATTCTATAACAATGACAGTAAATGTTGTTTCTTTTCAAACAGAACTTTCTTGACCATGCTTCTTGCTTGAAAGATCTGGGAGCACATGGAAAACAGTACAAACCATGCAGTATCACAAGAGCCTTTATTTGATATTTCATGAAGATAGAGCAGAATTGAGGACACGTCAACTATTTCTGCCGAAGGTGGTTCATCTTTCCACATGGTGCCTTTGGCCACTGACACCTTCGTTGAGTCAAAGTCTCTGGCTGTGGTCAGAACTTTGAAAATTTATGTCACCAGAACGGTTCAGATTAGGAAAACAGAGGCTCTGTTTGTCCTGTATGCTCCCAACAGGATTGGGTGTCCTGCTTCCATGTAGACAATTATGCGCTGGATCTGTGGTAAGATTCAGCATGCTCATTCCACTGCAGGATTGCCGTTACTGAATTAGGTGAAGACCCATTCTACTAGAAAGGTGGGTTCATCCTGGGCAGCTGGTCGGGGAGTCTCGGCATTGCAACTTTGCCGAGCAGCTATTTAGTAAACACTTTTGCTAAGTTTTACAAGTTTTAGAGTAAAGGAGATTCAACTGAGGCAGCACAAGGGAACTCTCATCTGGGGACAACAACTGCAGTGAGAACACATATTTTCAGATGAACATGGGAGGGCAGAAGGCTGCCTAATACTGAAGCACCCCCAAACAACAAACCAAATGCAACAACTAGTACAAGCATTCCTGGGGGAAGGTCTGCAGAAGACGGATATGCATATAGTGATGTCATCCAAGCAGTGGGCCAAAGTTGGCTGGAACCCTCATCTGCATATGAAAAGAGAAAAGGGGTATGCAGGGCATGGCGGCCTTTTGCGGCGCTTGGATGACCCTTAGTTCGCATTAAACACCCCCACCCTCCTTCGGTGTGGGGCTCATGTTGGCCATGCCCCAGCCCCTGAAGCATTCAAGCTGATTTCTTGCAGCAGCTTGGCACTGTAACAGCTCCAGAGCTGCTCTGTAAGGCAAGTAAAAGGGTGTGGGCCCTGCAGCACTACCTGTAGTTTGCATTGTGCATTGGAAGGCACAAAGTAAGCAGACAGGAGGAGAATTCAGGATAGTCCACAAGGGTATAGAAGGGAGGGGCTCAAGAAAAAAGAAGTGGAAACAGACAGCAAACTAGGCTGGAGAGAGACCTGAGACAAAGAGATCTGAATTATATGAGAGCCGACCAGGGGAAACACAAATTATGCAGTCAAGTTTCCCACATTTGGGGAAATCGCAGGGGCAGCACACCCAGGTGAGATACTATAATCAGGAAGGTGCTTCTCCCAGGGCAAGGCTCACCCATTGCACACTGGGTGTGCTGCTCCTACGATTTCCCCAAATGTGGGACACTTGACTGCATAATTTGTGTTTCCTCTGGTCGGCTCTCGTATAATTCAGATCTCTTTGTCTCAGGTCTCTCTCCAGCCTAGTTTGCTCTCTGTTTCCACTTCTTTTTTCTTGAGCCCCTCCCTTCTATACCCTTGTGGACTATCCTGACTTCTCCTCCCGTCTGCTTACTTTGTGCCTTCCAATGCACAATGCAAACTACAGGTAGTGCTGCAGGGCCCACACCCTTTTACTTGCCTTACAGAGCAGCTCTGGAGCTGTTACAGTGCCCAGCTGCTGCAATAAATCAGCTTGAATGCTTCATGGGATGGGGCATGGCCAACATGAGCCCCACACCAAAGGAGGGTGGGGGTGTTTAATGCGATCTAGGGGTCATCCAAGCACCGCAAAAGGCCGCCATGCCCTGCACGCCCCTTTTCTCTTTTCATATGCAGATGAGGGTTGAAGCCAACTTTGACCCACTGCTTGGATAACATCACCATATGCAAATCCATCTGCTGCAGGCCTTCCCCCAGGAATGCTTGCACTAGTTGTTGCATTTGGTTTGTTGTTTGGGGGTGCTTCAGTATTAGGCAGCCTTCTGCCCTCCCATGTTCATCTGAAAATATGTGTTCTCCCTGCAGTTGTTGTCCCCATATGAGAGTTCCCTTGTGCTGCCTCAGTTGAATCTCCTTTACTTGACAGAGATGTGCCTGAGCAGCGGCCCTCCCCAGCCCTATCCCAAATCATACTTATTTTGCATAGGAGACACCATGGTCATGAAAATTGTTCACCCAGGGTGAGGTTCATTCATTGCATTCTGGGTATGCTGACCCCTGTGATTTACCCAAATGTGGGAAACTCGCCTGCATTATTTGTGGTAGTTGGGGACTGTGTTTGTGTTTTCCGCTGGTCAGCTCTGGTAAAAGTCAGATTTCTTTGTCTCAGATCTTCCTCTAGCCTTGTTCTTCTTTCGAGAGTTCCATTGTGCTGCCTCAGTTGGATCTCCTTCACTTGACAGGGGGGTGCCCGAGCAGCGACCCTCCCCAGCTCTAGCCCAACTCCTACTTACCTGCCAGGTGAGATACTATGATCTTGAAGGTGCTTCTCCCAGGGCAAGGCTCAACCATTGCACTCTGGGTGTGCTGCCCCTGCGATTTCCCCAAATATGGGAAACTTGACTGCATAATTTGTGTTTCCCCTGGTCGGCTCTCGTATAATTCAGATCTCTTTGTCTCAGGTCTCTCTCCAGCCTAGTTTGCTGTCTGTTTCCACTTCTCTTTTCTTGAGCTGCTCCCTTCTATGCCCTTGCGCACTATCCTGACTTCTCCCGTCTGCTTACTTTGTGCCTTCCAACGCACAATGCGAACTACAGGTAGTGCTGCAGGGCCCACACCCTTTTATTTGCCTTACAGAGCAGCTCTGGAGCTGTTACAGTGCCCAGCTGCTGCAAGAAATCAGCTTGAATGCTTCAGGGGCTGGGGCATAGCCAACATGAGCCCCACACCGAAGGAGGGTGGAGGTGTTTAATGCGAACTAGGGGTCATCCAAGCGCCGCAAAAGGCCGCCATGCCCTGCATAACCCTTTTCTCTTTTCATATGCAGATGAGGGTTCCAGCCAACTTTGGCCCACTGCTTGGATGACATCACCGTATGCAAATTCGTCTCCTGCAGACCTTCCCCCAGGAATGCTTGTACTAGTTATTGCATATGGTTTGATATTTGATGGTGCTTCAGTATTAGGCAGCCTTCCGCCCTCCCATGTTCATCTGAAAAAATGTGGTCTCCCTGCAGTTGTTGTCCCCAGACGAGAGTTCCCTTGTGCTTCCTCAGTTGAATCTCCTTAACTTGACGGGGAAGGGGCTTGCCCGAGCAGCCACCCTCCCCAGCCCTATCCCAACTCATACTTATTTTGCATATGAGATCTCTATATCATGAAGATTGTTATCACAGGGTGAAGTTCATCCATTATATTTTAAAATAGGAAGGTTCAAATTACATATTTGAATTGCATCTATGTGCTGGATTCAAATGTCCCCCCCCCCTTCCTTTCTCAATTGTGCCCGTCAGCAGCTATTCTAAGGTTGCTGCCAATGGGTGTGACACATTAATTTCTTCTGTGGGGTACACTGGACTCCACAAGGATTCACATTGGGGTGTAGAGTAGGATCTTGATCTGAGGCACCAACCGGCTCAAAGCTTTTGACTGTTCCCAAGATGCTCAGCGCATTCTCCTCTATAACCCCGCTTCCATGAACAGGGAGCTCAGTTTGTAGTTGGTGCCTTCAGTAGCAGGCCACTTAACAGGGGCCTGCCTCAGGCAGCCTATTCTTAGCTATTAATTTTGACAAGAAAATAAGAACTTTTTTTATGAGAATCTACAAGGGCTGCAGCAGGCTAGGTCTAATAGACATCTTTACTGCAGCTTCATCACTCCCAGCGGCGCTGTATACTCCCGTGCCCTGGTTGCTGGGTCACTGCAGCGGAGGCTCCGGTTTCTTCCTAAGGTCAGTCACACACGCACCGCCCTTCCGGATCACGAGGCCGCTGATGAAGGGGAGCGTGGCCGTAGGGGGTGGACCGTGTGCGCACTGGCGTGGACACTGATTACTGGGCAGCCGCTCCACGAGCCACCAGGTACAGTTAAGGAGCACAGGTCTGGGGTTTTTTCTCCCATATTAAACCAATTTTGTACTGCCCGCAGCGCATTGTGATAGGTAATAGGGCCTGATTCAGGTTGGATTGCAATCACAGTAAGCGATCCAACTGCAAAAATTGCTAAGAGCATACGCATGTGCCTGCATTTTCTGCGGCACCCCGCAGAGAATGCGATCGCCTCTGCCTGTCAATCGGGGCAGGGGGGGAGAGGGGGGTCAGCAACACTCCATTTCCAAGTCAGGGATGGAGCGGTGCGGGGGCAAGGCTTCAAAATGGGGTCTGCAACGGAGGAGACACAGGGGGCGTGGTCACAGCGGCTGTATGACATCACATTCAGCCGCTGTGATCACAAAAATGGTGGCGGCTTCCTGCGCGCACATACAGTCTGCACCAGCAGGAGGCTACACCATTTTTTATGATCACGCTGAACTGCAGTGCGACTGCAATTACAGATTGGTCAAGAAGGGAGGCGTCATGCTGGGTGGCCATGTCCTGTCACTGTGCAGGAGCCAGCACCGCTCACACACTAGTCCCCGGGTGCAGCCCCCAACCCCCGGGACACCCGGAGCAACAAAATGTAGATTCAGGCCACCAGGCCACGCCCCTACCTATGAAACCATGCCTCCTTTTTACCATTGCGCTGCTTATCTGCGCGCACTGCATTACAATCTCCTTCGCCACCTCTCTGGGTGTCACCAGTGATAGTGACACCTCTGCCATGCTTGTAGCAGCTGGTCCTAAGATCTACGCCTCAAGCCCTGAGTGTTTGCCCTTGTGACTTGTTGATCATCATAGCGAAGCAGATGCTTACAGAAAACTGCAGGGGCTTAGATTGAAAATAAAAAAATATATGGGTATAAGGTAGAGAGGAGCGGGTTCGGTTCTCCGAGAACCGAATTCCCCACGAACTCCACGTGGTTTACACTGGTCCGAGGCAGGCTCGGTTGTTCCCGCCTGACTCGGAAAACCTGAACAAGGGAAAATGTCATCATCCCGCTGTCGGATTCTCGCGAGATTCGGATTTCATATAAAGAGCTGCGCGTTGCCGCCATTTTTACTCGTGCATTGAAGAGGGAGCGGAGAGGACGTGGCTATGTTCTCTCAGTGGAAATCTCAATATCAGTGCTCAGTATCAGTGGTTACTTATTGCTGCTCAGTAATACTAGTAGTGTGTCTCTCCTGCTCAGTGTCAGTTCTCAGTAGTATCCTCATCAGTGCTCAGTATCACTGCTCATTGTCTTGTGCTGCATTGTGGTGCTCAGCATACTACAGTACATTACTAATAGTCCAGTGCTGCATCTTGCTGCTCAGTGTCAGTTCTAGTATCATCATCAGTGCTCACTATCACTGCTCATTACATTGTGGTGTTCTGTATACTACAGTAACATAGTAATATAGTAACATATAGTAATATAGTTTTTGAGGTTGAAAAGAGGCAAATTGCCCATCGTGTTCAACCTGTTTTAAGTTGTGATGATTCTACATACTTGCTGAATAATGTTTTATGACTAGTTAACTACTACAACTCATGTTACCCCCGGATTAACCATGTTGATATTTTAAGTATTATAACCTTGGATAGCTTTTTCATTCAGAAATGTATCCATTCCTTTTTTAAATCCAATTACAGAGTCCGCCATTACCACCTTCCCTGGCAGGGAATTCCACATCCTGATTGCCCTAACAGTGAAGATCATAGTATCTCACCTGGCAGGTAAGTAGGAGTTAGGCTAGAGCTGTGGAGGATTGCTGCTTGGGCACCCCCTGTCAAGTGAAGGAGATCCAACTGAGGCAGCACAAGGGAACTCTCGAAAGAAGAACAAGGCTAGAGGAAGATCTGAGACAAAGAAATCTGACTTTTACCAGAGCTGGCCAGAGGAAAGCACAAACACAGTCCCCCACTACCACAAATAATGCAGTCGAGTTTCCCACATTTGGGGAAATCACAGGGGTCAGCATACCCAGAATGCAATGAATGAACCTCACCCTGGGAGAACAATCTTCATGACCAAGGTATCTCCTATGCAAAATAAGTATGATTTGGGATAGGGCTGGGGAGGGCCGCTGCTCAGGCACATCTCTGTCAAGTAAAGGAGATTCAACTGAGGCAGCACAAGGGAACTCTCATCTGGGGACAACAACTGCAGGGAGAACACATATTTTCAGATGAACATGGGAGGGCAGAAGGCTGCCTAAAACTGAAGCACCCCCAAACAACGAACCAAATGCAACTACTAGTGCAAGCATTCCTGGGGGAAGGCCTGCAGCAGATGGATTTGCATATGGTGATGTCATCCAAGCAGTGGGTCAAAGTTGGCTTCAACCCTCGTCTGCATATGAAAAGAAAAAAGGGGTGTGCAGGGCATGGCGGCCTTTTGCGGCGCTTGGATGACCCCTAGTTCGCATTAAACACCTCCACCCTCCTTCGGTGTGGGGCTCATGTTGGCTATGCCCCAGCCCCTGAAGCATTCAAGCTGATTTCTTGCAGCAGCTGGGCACTGTAACAGCTCCAGAGCTGCTCTGTAAAGCAAGTAAAAGGGTGTGGGCCCTGCAGCACTACCTGTAGTTTGCATTGTGCGTTGGAAGGCACAAAGTAAGCAGATGGGAGAAGTCAGGATAGTGCACAAGGGTATAGAAGGGAGGGGCTCAAGAAAAAAGAAGTGGAAACAGACAGCAAACTAGGCTGGAGAGAGACCTGAGACAAAGAGATCTGAATTATATGAGAGCCGACCAGGGGAAACACAAATTATGCAGTCAAGTTTCCCACATTTGGGGAAATCGCAGGGGCAGCACAGCCAGAGTGCAATGGGTGAGCCTTGCCCTGGGAGAAGCATCTTCATGATCATAGTATCTCACCTGGCAGGTAAGTAGGAGTTGGGCTAGAGCTGGGGAGGGTCGCTGCTCGGGCACCCCCCTGTCAAGTGAAGGAGATCCAACTGAGGCAGCACAAGGGAACTCTCGAAAGAAGAACAAGGCTAGAGGAAGATCTGAGACAAAGAAATCTGACTTTTACCAGAGCTGACCAGAGGAAAGCACAAACACAGTCCCCCACTACCACAAATAATGCAGTTGAGTTTCCCACATTTGGGGAAATCACAGGGGTCAGCATACCCAGAATGCAATGAATGAACCTAACCCTGGGAGAACAATCTTCATGACCATGGTATCTCCTATGCAAAATAAGTATGATTTGGGATAGGGCTGGGGAGGGCCGCTGCTCAGGCACATCTCTGTCAAGTAAAGGAGATTCAACTGAGGCAGCACAAGGGAACTCTCATCTGGGGACAACAACTGCAGGGAGAACACATATTTTCAGATGAACATGGGAGGGCAGAAGGCTGCCTAATACTGAAGCACCCCCAAACAACAAACCAAATGCAACAACTAGTGCAAGCATTCCTGGGGGAAGGCCTGCAGCAGATGGATTTGAATATGGTGATGTCATCCAAGCAGTGGGTCAAAGTTGGCTTCAACCCTCGTCTGCATATGAAAAGAATAAAGGGGTGTGCAGGGCATGGCGGCCTTTTGCGGCGCTTGGATGACCCCTAGTTCGCATTAAACACCTCCACCCTCCTTCGGTGTGGGGCTCATGTTGGCTATGCCCCAGCCCCTGAAGCATTCAAGCTGATTTCTTGCAGCAGCTGGGCACTGTAACAGCTCCAGAGCTGCTCTGTAAAGCAAGTAAAAGGGTGTGGGCCCTGCAGCACTACCTGTAGTTTGTATTGTGCGTTGGAAGGCACAAAGTAAGCAGACGGGAGAAGTCAGGATAGTGCACAAGGGTATAGAAGGGAGGGGCTCAAGAAAAAAGAAGTGGAAACAGACAGCAAACTAGGCTGGAGAGAGACCTGAGACAAAGAGATCTGAATTATATGAGAGCCGACCAGGGGAAACACAAATTATGCAGTCAAGTTTCCCACATTTGGGGAAATCGCAGGGGCAGCACACCCAGAGTGCAATGGGTGAGCCTTGCCCTGGGAGAAGCATCTTCATGATCATAGTATCTCACCTGGCAGGTAAGTAGGAGTTGGGCTAGAGCTGGGGAGGGTCGCTGCTCGGGCACCCCCCTGTCAAGTGAAGGAGATCCAACTGAGGCAGCACAAGGGAACTCTCGAAAGAAGAACAAGGCTAGAGGAAGATCTGAGACAAAGAAATCTGACTTTTACCAGAGCTGACCAGAGGAAAGCACAAACACAGTCCCCCACTACCACAAATAATGCAGTTGAGTTTCCCACATTTGGGGAAATCACAGGGGTCAGCATACCCAGAATGCAATGAATTAACCTAACCCTGGGAGAACAATCTTCATGACCATGGTATCTCCTATGCAAAATAAGTATGATTTGGGATAGGGCTGGGGAGGGCCGCTGCTCAGGCACATCTCTGTCAAGTAAAGGAGATTCAACTGAGGCAGCACAAGGGAACTCTCATCTGGGGACAACAACTGCAGGGAGAACACATATTTTCAGATGAACATGGGAGGGCAGAAGGCTGCCTAAAACTGAAGCACCCCCAAACAACAAACCAAATGCAACAACTAGTGCAAGCATTCCTGGGGGAAGGCCTGCCGCAGATGGATTTGCATATGGTGATGTCATCCAAGCAGTGGGTCAAAGTTGGTTCAAACACCTTTGCAAAGTTCTATAAGTTTGATACCCTGGCTGAGGAGGACCTCCTGTTTGCTCAATCGGTGCTGCAAAGTCATCCGCACTCTCCTGCCCGTTTGGGAGCTTTGGTATAATCCCCATGGTCCTTACGGAGTCCCCAGCATCCTCTAGGACGTAAGAGAAAATAAGATTTTAAACCTACCGGTAAATCTTTTTCTCGTAGTCCGTAGAGGATGCTGGGTGCCCGTCCCAAGTGCGGTCTACTTCTGCAAGACTTGTATATAGTTATTGCTTACATAAGGGTTATATGTTAGTTTTCATCGGTCTTGGACTGATGCTATGTTGTTTTCATACTGTTAACTGGGTAGTATATCACAAGTTATACGGTGTGATTGGTGTGGCTGGTATGAATCTTGACCTTGGATTAACAAAAATCCTTTCCTCGTACTGTCCGTCTCCTCTGGGCACAGTTTCTCTAACTGAGGTATGGAGGAGGGGCATAGAGGGAGGAGCCAGTGCACACCCAGATCTAAAGTCTTTCTTAAAGTGCCCATGTCTGCTGCGGAGCCCGTCTATCCCCCATGGTCCTTACGGAGTCCCCATCATCCTCTACGGACTACGAGAAAAAAAAATTACCGGTAGGTTTAAAATGTTATTTTTTTCTCTGCAACCCACTGCTAAATTGTGCTTCCTAGCTGTTTTTTATAAAATCACTTAATTAAATCTAACTCTGATTACGTCAGAGAAGGCCAGGTACCCTACACCATAAGAGGGGGTTTGAAATTTTGACTTGTCTACTTAAAGATCACCAAAATCTGATGACAAGGTCAATTACATCCCTGGGTGGGATTGAACCACCAACCTTTTGGTTAATAGCCCATGTAAGTGCAAGAAATCCTGAAGCACTCACTCATCATGGGAAAGTACCAATGTGTTTCTTACAAAAATTCTCCAGATTATTGACTTTTTAAAGTTTTTCTAGGAAACGTTCTAGATGAATGCTTATTAGCCTTTGTCAGTATTGACTTTCGCAAGGTGTCTCTGTGGCGCAATCGGTTAGCATGTTTGGCTATTAACCAAAAGGTTGGTGGTTCAATCCCACCCAGGGATGTAATTGACCTTGTAATCAGATTTTGGTGATCTTTAAGTAGACAAGTCAAAATTTCAAAAACCCCCCTTATGGTGTAGGGTACCTGGCCTTCTCTGATGTAATCAGAGTTAGATTTGATTAAGTGATTTTATAAAAAAACAGCTAGGAAGCACAATTTAGCAGTGAGTTGCAGAGAAAAAAAATTATGCTGGCAGAAAAGTCCAATTGAGTGATTAAACAGCTCTTCATTTTCTGATTTTATGTTTATGCTAACAAATTTGCTCTCTGAAAAGTGTCCACAAAGCCAAGTCTCTGATTAACACCTTTGTAGGAATGGTTTTTCACCTATTACTGAATTAAACTTGCTTCATTGGAAAGGCATCAAAGATGCATCCTCATTTCAATGTCTACTGAAATAATACAGGTTGACACCAGGAAACGTCACTGCATCCTTGCTGCTTCCTCATGGGGAAGTCTGTTTAATGTGAAAACAAGGTGATATCTAATCAGCACACAGGTAAGGAATTAAGAAAATCTTTCTTTATGGGTGAAGATGTTTCTCACAAATTGTTGTCCCAATGCATCATTGAAATTCAAGATGGAAGATGATTTTCATATATCACTTGTACATTTTGCATTGCTCTTCTGGTGACAATGTAGTTTGTTTTTGTCAATTACCATTTCAGTAATAGGGTAAAGAAAATTAAGTGGATTTTTTAAAGAAAACAATGCTGTCAATATACTATTAAAACAAATTAAAATGATAAAAGTTATTGTACTTTAAGTAAAAATAAAAGTGCCAAAATATCAATCCCAGTTTTTGATTACTTTAATTATAAAAAAAAAAATGCACATAGCAGAGGATAGTTTCGATCAATCGACCTCTGGGTTATGGGCCCAGCATGCTTCCATTGCACTACTCTGCTGCTCATGGAAGTGTCAGAGATCCTGAAGACTAAATTGATTAAAGGCCTTAAAGTACTGGACTATAAGGAAAGACTTACTAGGCTGAATATTTATACACTAGAAAAGAGGTGCCTAAGAGGAGATATTATTAATATCTTCAAATATGTAAAGATACATAACAAAGAGTTATCAGAGGAATTATTTATTAAAAGAACACGTGGTCACTCGCTGCGACTGGAGGAAAGTTCAGAACGCAATGGAGGAAAGGTTTCTTCACTGTTAGGGCAATCAGGATGTGGAATTCCCTGCCAGGGAAGGTGGTAATGGCGGACTCTGTAATTGGATTTAAAAAAGGAATGGATACATTTCTGAATGAAAAAGCTATCCAAGGTTATAATACTTAAAATATCAACATGGTTAATCCGGGGGTAACATGAGTTATAGTAGCTAACTAGTCATAAAACATTATTCAGCAAGTATGTAGAATCATCACAACTTAAAACAGGTTGAACACGATGGGCAATTTGCCTCTATTCAACCTCAAAAACTATGTTACTATATTACTATGTTATTGTAGTATACAGAACACCACAATGCAATGAGCAGTGATAGTGAGCACTGATGAGGATACTAGAACTGACACTGAGCAGCAAGATGCAGCACTGGACTATTAGTAATGTACTGTATTATGCTGAGCAACACAATGCAGCACAAGACAATGAACAGTGATACTGAGCACTGATGAGGATACTACTGAGAACTGACACTGAGCAGGAGAGACACACTACTAGTATTACTGAGCAGCAATAAGTAACCACTGATACTGAGCACTGATATTGAGATTTCCACTGAGAGAACATAGCCACGTCCTCTCCGCTCTCTCTTCAATGCACGAGTAAAAATGGCAGCAACGCGCAGCTCTTTATATGGAATCCGAATCTCGCGAGAATCCGACAGCGGGATGATGACATTTTCCCTTGTTCAGGTTTTCCGAGTCAGGCGGGAACAACCGAGCCTGCCTCGGACCAGTGTAAACCACGTGGAGTTCGTGGGGAATTCGGTTCTCGGAGAACCGAACCCGCTCCTCTCTACCTTATACCCTATCAATTTTTTTATTTTCAATCTAAGCCCCTGCAGTTTTCTGTAAGCATCTGCTTCGCTATGATGATCAACAAGTCACAAGGGCAAACACTCAGGGTTTGAGGCGTAGATCTTAGGACCAGCTGCTACAAGCATGGCAGAGGTGTCACTATCACTGGTGACACCCAGAGAGGTGGCGAGGGAGATTGTAATGCAGTGCGCGCAGATAAGCAGTGCAATGGTAAAAAGGAGGCATGGTTTCATAGGTAGGGGCGTGGCCTGGTGGCCTGAATCTACATTTTGTTGCTCCGGGTGTCCCGGGGGTTGGGGGCTGCACCCGGGGACTAGTGTGTGAGCGGTGCTGGCTCCTGCAAAGTGACAGGGCATGGCCACCCAGCATGACGCCTCCCTTCTTGACCATGCTGTAATTGCAGTCGCACTGCAGTTCAGCGTGATCATAAAAAATGGTGTAGGCTCCTGCTGGTGCAGACTGTATGTGCGCGCAGGAAGCCGCCACCATTTTTGTGATCACAGCGGCTGAATGTGATGTCATACAGTCGCTGTGACCACGCCCCCTGTGTCTCCTCCGTTGCAGACCCCATTTTGAAGCCTTGCCCCCGCACCGCTCCATCCCTGACTTGGAAATGGAGTGTTGCTGACCCACCTCTCCCCCCCTTCCCCGCCCCGATTGACAGGCAGAGGCGATCACATTCTCTGCGGGGTGCCGCAGAAAATGCAGGCACATGCGTATGCTCTTAGCAATTTTTGCAGTTGGATCGCTTATTGTGATTGCAATCCAACCTGAATCAGGCCCTATTACCTATCACAATGCGCTGCGGGCAGTACAAAATTGGGTTAATATAGGAGAAAAACCCCCAGACCTGTGCTCCTTACCTGTACCTGGTGGCTAGTGGAGCGGCTGCCCAGTAATCAGTGTCCACCGCAGTGCGCACACGGCCCACCCCCTACGGCCTCGCTCCCCTTCAGCAGCGGCCTCGTGATCCGGAAGGGTGGTGTGTGTGTGACTGACCTTAGGATGAAACCGGAGCCTCCGCTGCAGTGACCCAGCAACCAGGGCACGGGAGTATACAGCGCCGCTGGGAGTGATGAAGCTGCAGTAAAGATGTCTATTAGACCTAGCCTGCTGCAGCCCTTGTAGATTCTCATAAAACAAGTTCTTCTTTTCTTGTCAAAATTAATAGCTAAGAATAGGCTGCCTGAGGCAGGCCCCTGTTAATTGGCCTGCTACTGAAGGCACCAACTACAAACTGAGCTCCCTGTTCATGGAAGCGGGGTTATAGAGGAGAATGCACTGAGCTTCTTGGGAACAGTCAAAAGCTTTGAGCCGGTTGGTGCCTCAGATCAAGATCCTACTCTACACCCCAATGTGAATCCTTGTGGAGTCCAGTGTACCCCACAGAAGAAATTAATGTGTCACACCCATTGGCAGCAACCTTAGAATAGCTGCTGACGGGCACAATTGAGAAAGGAAGGGGGGGGGGGGGACATTTGAATCCAGCACATAGATGCAATTCAAATATGTAATTCGTACCTTCCTATTTTAAAATATAATGGATGAACCTCACCCTGTGAGAACAATCTTCATGATCAAGAGATCTCATATGCAAAATAAATATGAGTTGGGATAGGGCTGGGGAGGGCTGCTCGGGCAGCACCTCCCCCGTCAAGTTAAGGAGATTCAACTGAGGAAGCACAAGGGAACTCTCGTCTGGGGACAACAACTGCAGGGAGACCACATCTTTTCAGATGAACATGGGAGGGCGGAAGGCTGCCTAATACTGAAGCACCATATGCAACAACTAGTACAAGCATTCCTGGGGGAAGGTCTGCAGCAGACGGATTTGCATACGGTGATGTTATCCAAGCAGTGGGCCAAAGTTGACTGGAACCCTCATCTGCATATGAAAAGAGAAAAGGGGCATGCAGGGCATGGCGGCCTTTTGCAGTGCTTGGATGACCCCTAGTTCACATTAAACACCCCCACCCTCCTTTGGTGTGGGGCTCATGTTGGCCATGCCCCATCCCCTGAAGCATTCAAGCTGATTTCTTGCAGCAGCTGGGCACTGTAACAGCTCCAGAGCTGTTCTGTAAGGCAAGTAAAAGGGTGTGGGCCCTGCAGCACCACCTGTAGTTCGCATTGTGCGTTGGAAGGCACAAAGTAAGCAGACGGGAGGAGAAGTCAGGATAGTGCGCAAGGGCATTCTTTTCTCTTAGTCCGTAGAGGATGCTGGGGTCACATTAAGAACCATGGGGTATAGACGGGATCCGCAAGAGACATGGGCACTTTAAGACTTTCAAAGGGTGTGAACTGGCTCCTCCCTCTATGCCCCTCCTCCAGACTCCAGTTATAGGAACTGTGCCCAGGGAGACGGACATTTCGAGGAAAGGATTTATTGTTAAACTAAGGTGAGCATCTTACCAGCTCACACCTTAAACATGCCGCAGAACGTGGCATTCAACAGAACACAAGCCAACGGCATGAACAATTGCAGCAAAAAGCTGACCAGAACCATAACACAACATGTGTATAACCACAAGTAATAACTGCAGACACAGTATGGACTGGGACGGGTGCCCAGCATCCTCTACAGACTAAGAGAAAAGGATTTACCGGTAGGTATTAAAATCCTATTTTCTCATACGACCTAGAGGATGCTGGGGTCACATTAAGAACCATGGGGTTATACCAAAGCTCTTGAACGGGTGGGAGAGTGCGTACGACTCTGCAGCACCGAATGACCCAACTTAAGGTTATCATCAGCCAAGGTATCAAACTTGTAAAACTTAGCAAAAGTGTTTACTAAATAGCTGCTCGGCAAAGTTGCAATGCCGAGACTCCCCGACCAGCTGCCAAGGATGAACCCACCTTTCTAGTAGAATGGGTCTTCACCTACTTCAGTAACGGCAATCCTGCCGTGGAACGAGCATGCTGAATCTTACCACAGATCCAGCGCATGATGGTCTGCATGGAAGCAGGACACCAAATCCTGTTGGGAGCATACAGGACAAACAGAGCCTCTGTTTTCCTAATCTGAACCGTTCTGGTGACATATATTTTCAAAGTTCTGACCACAGCCAGAGACTTTGACTCAACGAAGGTGTCAGTGGCCAAAGGCACCATGTGGAAAGATGAACCACCTTCGGCAGAAATTGTTGACGTGTCCTCAATTCTGCTCTATCTTCATGAAAGATCAAATAAAGGCTCTTGTGATACTGCATGGTTTGTACTGTTTTCCATGTGCTCCCAGACCTTTAAGCAAGTAGCATGGTCAAGAAAGTTCTGTTTGAAAAGAAACAACATTTACTGTCATTGTTATGCAAATAAACTTACATTAAAGCTAACAAGAAAGCACACTCGTTCTGTCTTTAAACTGATAAAAGAAACCCCAATAATATGGGGCATGCAAAAATTGAGATAAAACTCAGTTTTGCTCCTCTCCACGGAAATCTTTAATAAAAGGCGAAATATTTGTTAGTTCTGAAGAGAAACCAGAGCATGACCAAGATTCCACCTGTCGCCTGAGTGCCATGCCAGCAGTTCTCATTCAGCTGAAAGTGAGCACCCAATTTGAATGAAAGAAAGCAGATTTCTCACCAGGCTTCCCCTTGCTATAAACATGGTTTGTACTCTTTTCCATGAGCTCCCAGATCTTTCAAGCAATTAGTGTGGTCAAGAAAGTTCTGTTTGAAAAGAAACAAACATTTACTGTCATTTCTATGCAAATGAGCTTACATTAAAGCACACTCGTTCTATCTTTAAACCGATAAAATAAAACCCCAATAAGATGGGGCATGCAAAAATTGAGATAAAACTCAGTTTTGCTCCTCTCCACGGAAATCTTTAGTAAAAGGCGAAAGATTTGTTCGTTCTGAAGAGAAACCAGAACATGACCAAGATTCCACCTGTCGCCTGAGTGCCATGCCAGCAGTCCTCATTCAGCTCAAAGTGAGCACCCAATTTGAAAGAAAGAAAGCAGATTTCTCACCAGGCTTCCCCTTGCTATAAACAAGGTTTGTACTCTTTTCCATGTGCTCCCAGATCTTTCAAGCAATTAGTATAGTCAAGAAAGTTCTGTTTGAAAAGAAACAAACATTTACTGTCATTTCTATGCAAATGAGCTTACATTAAAGCACACTCGTTCTATCTTTAAACCGATAAAAGAAACCCCAATAAGACGGAGCATGCAAAAATTGAGATAAAACTCAGTTTTGCTCCTCTCCACGGAAATCTTTAGTAAAAGGCGAAAGATCGGTTCGTTTTGAAGAGAAACCAGAGCATGACCAAGATTCCACCTGTCGCCTGAGTGCCATGCCAGCAATCCTCATTCAGCTCAAAGTGAGCACCCAATTTGAAAGAAAGAAAGCAGATTTCTCACCAGGCTTCCCCTTGCTATAAACATGGTTTGTACTCTTTTCCATGTGCTCCCAGATCTTTCAAGCAATTAGTGTGGTCAAGAAAGTTCTGTTTGAAAAGAAACAAACATTTACTGTCATTTCTATGCAAATGAGCTTACATTAAAGCACACTCGTTCTATCTTTAAACCGATAAAATAAAATCCCAATAAGATGGGGCATGCAAAAATTGAGATAAAACTCAGTTTTGCTCCTCTCCACGGAAATCTTTAGTAAAAGGCGAAAGATTTGTTCGTTCTGAAGAGAAACCAGAACATGACCAAGATTCCACCTGTCGCCTGAGTGCCATGCCAGCAGTCCTCATTCAGCTCAAAGTGAGCACCCAATTTGAAAGAAAGAAAGCAGATTTCTCACCAGGCTTCCCCTTGCTATAAACATGGTTTGTACTCTTTTCCATGTGCTCCCAGATCTTTCAAGCATTTAGTATAGTCAAGAAAGTTCTGTTTGAAAAGAAACAAACATTTACTGTCATTTCTATGCAAATGAGCTTACATTAAAGCACACTCGTTCTATCTTTAAACCGATAAAAGAAACCCCAATAAGACGGAGCATGCAAAAATTGAGATAAAACTCAGTTTTGCTCCTCTCCACGGAAATCTTTAGTAAAAGGCGAAAGATCTGTTCGTTTTGAAGAGAAACCAGAGTATGACTAAGATTCCACCTGTCGCCTGAGTGCCATGCCAGCAGTCCTCATTCAGCGCAAAGTGAGCACCCAATTTGAAAGAAAGAAAGCAGATTTCTCACCAGGCTTCCCCTTGCTATAAGCATGGTTTGTACTCTTTTCCATGTGCTCCCAGATCTTTCAAGCAATTAGAATGGTCAAGAAAGTTCTGCTTGAAAAGAAACAGACATTTATAGTCATTGTTATGCAAATAAACTTACATTAAAGCTAACAAGAAACTGATAAAAGAAACCCCAATAATATGGGGCATGCAAAAATTGAGATAAAACTCAGTTTTGCTCCTCTCCACAGAAATCTTTAATAAAAGGCGAAAGATTTGTTCGTTCTGAAGAGAAACCAGAGCATGACCAAGATTCCACCTGTCGCCTAAATGCTGTGCCAGCAGTCCTCATTCAGATCAAAGTGAGCGCCCAACTTGAAAGTAAGCAGATTTCTCACCTGGCTTCTCCTTGCTATAAGCATGGTTTGTACTGTATTCCATGTGCTCCCAGATCTTTCAAGCAAGTAGCATGGTCAAGAAAGTTCTGTTTGAAAAGAAACAAACATTTACTGTCATTTCTATGCAAATGAGCTAACATTAAAGCACACTCATTCTATCTTTAAACCGATAAAAGAAACCCCAAAAAGATGGGGCATGCAAAAATTGAGATAAAACTCGGTTGTGCTCCTCTCCACGGAAATCTTTAATAAAAGGCGAAAGATTTGTTCGTTCTGAAGAGAAACCAGAGCATGACCAAGATTTTTATCTGAAAATATGTGTTCTCCCTGCAGTTGTTGTCCCCAGATGAGAGTTCCCTTGTGCTGCCTCAGTTGAATCTCCTTTACTTGACAGAGATGTGCCTGAGCAGCGGCCCTCCCCAGCCCTATCCCAAATCATACTTATTTTGCATAGGAGATACCATGGTCATGAAGATTGTTCTCCCAGGGTGAGGTTCATTCATTGCATTCTGGGTATGCTGACCCCTGTGATTTTCCCAAATGTGGGAAACTCGCTTTTATACCCTTGTGCACTATCCTGACTTCTCCTCCTGTCTGCTTACTTTGTGCCTTCCAATGCACAATGCAAACTACAGGTAGTGCTGCAGGGCCCACACCCTTTTACTTGCCTTACAGAGCAGCTCAGGAGCTGATACAGTGCCAAGCTGCTGCAAGAAATCAGCTTGAATGCTTCAGGGGATGGGGCATGGCCAACATGAGCCCCACACCGAAGGAGGGTGGGGGTGTTTAATGCGAACTAAGGGTCATCCAAGCGCCGCAAAAGGCCGCCATGCCCTGCATACCCCTTTTCTCTTTTCATATGCAGATGAGGGTTCCAGCCAACTTTGGCCCACTGCTTGGATGACATCACCGTATGCAAATCCGTCTTCTGCAGAACTTCCCCCAGGAATGCTTGCACTAGTTGTTGCATTTGGTTTGTTGTTTGGGGGTGCTTCAGTATTAGGCAGCCTTCTGCCCTCCCATGTTCATCTGAAAATATGTGTTCTCCCTGCAGTTGTTGTCCCCAGATGAGAGTTCCCTTGTGCTGCCTCAGTTGAATCTCCTTTACTTGACAGAGATGTGCATGAGCAGCGGCCCTCCCCAGCCCTATCCCAAATCATACTTATTTTGCATAGGAGATACCATGGTCATGAAGATTGTTCTCCCAGGGTGAGGTTCATTCATTGCATTTTGGGTATGCTGACCCCTGTGATTTACCCAAATGTGGGAAACTCGACTGCATTATTTGTGGTAGTGGGGGACTGTGTTTGTGCTTTCCTCTGGTCAGCTCTGTTAAAACTCAGATTTCTTTGTCTCAGATTTTCCTCTAGCCTTGTTCTTCTTTCGAGAGTTCCCTTGTGCTGCCTCAGGTGGATCTCCTTCACTTGACAGGGGGGTGCCCGAGCAGCAACCCTCCCCAGCTCTAGCCCAACTCCTACTTACCTGCCAGGTGAGATACTATGATCAGGAAGGTGCTTCTCCCAGGGCAAGGCTCACCCATTGCACTCTGGGTGTGCTGCTCCTACGATTTCCCCAAATGTGGGACACTTGACTGCATAATTTGTGTTTCCTCTGGTCGGCTCTCGTATAATTCAGATCTCTTTGTCTCAGGTCTTTCTCCAGCCTAGTTTGCTGTCTGTTTCCACTTCTTTTATCTTGAGCCCCTCCCTTCTATACCCTTGTGCACTATCCTGACTTCTCCTCCCGTCTGCTTACTTTGTGCCTTCCAATGCACAATGCAAACTACAGGTAGTGCTGCAGGGCCCACACAATCTTTTACTTGCCTTAAAGAGCAGCTCTGGAGCTGTTACAGTGCCCAGCTGCTGCAAGAAATCAGCTTGAATGCTTCAGGGGATGGGGCATGGCCAACATGAGCCCCACACCAAAGGTGGGTGGGGGTGTTTAATGCGAACTAGGGGTAATCCAAGCACCGCAAAAGGCCGCCATGCCCTGCACGCCCCTTTTCTCTTTTCATATGCAGATGAGGGTTGAAGCCAACTTTGACCCACTGCTTGGATGACATCACCATATGCAAATCCATCTGCTGCAGGCCTTGCCCCAGGAATGCTTGCACTAGTTGTTGCATTTGGTTTGTTGTTTGGGGGTGCTTCAGTATTAGGCAGCCTTCTGCCCTCCCATGTTCATCTGAAAATATGTGTTCTCCCTGCAGTTGTTGTCCCCAGATGAGAGTTCCCTTGTGCTGCCTCAGTTGAATCTCCTTTACTTGACAGAGATGTGCCTGAGCAGCGGCCCTCCCAGCCCTATCCCAAATCATACTTATTTTGCATAGGAGACACCATGGTCATGAAGATTGTTCACCCAGGGTGAGGTTCATTCATTGCATTCTGGGTATGCTGACCCCTGTGATTTCCCCAAATGTGGGAAACTCGCCTGCATTTTTTGTGGTAGTGGGGGACTGTGTTTGTGTTTTCCTCTGGTCAGCTCTGGTAAAAGTCAGATTTCTTTGTCTCATATATTCCTCTAGCCTTGTTCTTCTTTCGAGAGTTCCCTTGTGCTGCCTCAGTTGGATCTCCTTCACTTGACAGGGGGGTGCCCGAGCAGTGACCCTCCCCAGCTCTAGCCCAACTCCTACTTACCTGCCAGGTGAGATACTATGATCATGAAGGTGCTTCTCCCAGGGCAAGGCTCACCCATTGCACTCTGGGTGTGCTGCTCCTGTGATTTCCCCAAATGTGGGAAACTTGATTGCATAATTTGTGTTTCCCCTGGTCGGCTCTCGTATAATTCAGATCTCTTTGTCTCAGGTCTCTCTCCAGCCTAGTTTGCTGTCTGTTTCCACTTCTCTTTTCTGGAGCCACTCCCTTCTATGCCCTTGCGCACTATCCTGACTTCTCCCGTCTGCTTACTTTGTGCCTTCCAACGCACAATGCGAACTACAGGTAGTGCTGCAGGGCCCACACCCTTTTAGTTGCCTTACAGAGCAGCTCTGGAGCTGTTACAGTGCCCAGCTGCTGCAAGAAATCAGCTTGAATGCTTCAGGGGCTGGGGCATAGCCAACATGAGCCCCACACCAAAGGAGGGTGGGGGTGTTTAATGCGAACTAGGGGTCATCCAAGCACCGCAAAAGGCCGCCATGCCCTGCATGCCCCTTTTCTCTTTTCATATGCAGATGAGGGTTCCAGCCAACTTTGGCCCACTGCTTGGATGACATCACCGTATGCAAATCCGTCTGCTGCAGACCTTCCCCCAGGAATGCTTGTACTAGTTGTTGCATATGGTTTGATATTTGATGGTGCTTCAGTATTAGGCAGCCTTCCGCCCTCCCATGTTCATCTGAAAAGATGTGGTCTCCCTGCAGTTGTTGTACCCAGACGAGAGTTCCCTTGTGCTTCCTCAGTTGAATCTCCTTAACTTGATGGGGGAGGGGCTGCCCGAGCAGCCACCCTCCCCAGCCCTATCCCAACTCATACTTATTTTGCATATGAGATCTCTTGATCATGAAGATTGTTCTCACAGGGTGAAGTTCATCCATTATATTTTAAAATAGGAAGGTACAAATTACATATTTGAATTGCATCTATGTGCTGGATTCAAATGTCCCCCCCCCCCTTCCTTTCTCAATTGTGCCCATCAGCAGCTATTCTAAGGTTGCTGCCAATGGGTGTGACACATTAATTTCTTCTGTGGGGTACACAGGACTCCACAAGGATTCACATTGGGGTGTAGAGTAGGATCTTGATCTGAGGCACCAACCGACTCAAAGCTTTTGACTGTTCCCAAGATGCTCAGCGCATCCTCCTCTATAACCCCGCTTCCATGAACAGGGAGCTCAGTTTGTAGTTGGTGCCTTCAGTAGCAGGCCACTTAACAGGGGCCTGCCTCAGGAAGCCAATTCTTAGCTATTCATTTTGACAAGAAAAGAAGAACTTGTTTTATGAGAATCTACAAGGGCTGCAGCAGGCTAGGTCTAATAGACATCTTTACTGCAGCTTCATCACTCCCAGCGGCGCTGTATACTCCCGTGCCCTGGTTGCTGGGTCACTGCAGCGGAGGCTCCGGTTTCTTCCTAAGGTCAGTCACACACACACCGCCCTTCCGGATCACGAGGCCGCTGATGAAGGGGAGCGTGGCCGTAGGGGGTGGACCGTGTGCGCACTGGCGTGGACACTGATTACTGGGCAGCCGCTCCACTAGCCACCAGGTACAGTTAAGGAGCACAGGTCTGGGGGTTTTTCTCCTATATTAAACCAATTTTGTACTGCCCGCAGCGCATTGTGATAGGTAATAGGGCCTGATTCAGGTTGGATTGCAATCACAATAAGTGATCCAACTGCAAAAATTGCTAAGAGCATACGCATGTGCCTGCATTTTCTGCGGCACCCCGCAGAGAATGCGATCGCCTCTGCCTGTCAATCGGGGCAGGGGGGGAGAGGGGGGTCAGCAACACTCCATTTCCAAGTCAGGGATGGAGCGGTGCGGGGGCAAGGCTTCAAAATGGGGTCTGCAATGGAGGAGACACAGGGGGCGTGGTCACAGCAGCTGTATGACATCACATTCAGCCGCTGTGATCACAAAAATGGTGGCGGCTTCCTGCGCGCACATACAGTCTGCACCAGCAGGAGGCTACACCATTTTTTATGATCACGCTGAACTGCAGTGCGACTGCAATTACAGCATGGTCAAGAAGGGAGGCGTCATGCTGGGTGGCCATAAGAGATGAGCGGGTTCGGTTCCTCGGAATCCGAACCCGCCCGAACTTCACCCTTTTTTGCTCGGGTCCGAGCAGACTCGGATCCTCTCGCCTTGCTCGGTTAACCCGAGCGCGCCCGAACGTCATCATCCCGCTGTCGGATTCTCACGAGACTTGGATTCTATATAAGGAGCCGCGCGTCGCCGCCATTTTCACACGTGCATTGAGATTGATAGGGAGAGGACGTGGCTGGCGTCCTCTCCGTTTAGATTAGAAGATAGAGACGAGTGACATTTGATTTACTACTAATTTGGGGAGCAGTTGAACTTGTCAGGAGTACTCAGTAGTGCAGAGTTTTGCTGATAGTGACCACCAGTTTTATTATTTATAATCCGTTCTCTGCCTGAAAAAAAACGATACACATACCATATCTGTGCTCAGCCTCAGTGTGCTGCATGATATATCATCTATGTATATCTGACTGTGCTGAGTGCTCACTGCTCACACAGCTTAATTGTGGGGGAGACTGGGGAGCAGTTATAGCAGGAGTACAGTGCACACTTTTGCTGCCAGTGTGACCACCAGTATATTGTCTGCCTGAAAAAGTTAAACACTCCTGTGGTGTTTTTTTTTTTATTCTATAAATGCATTCTGCTGACAGTGTCCAGCAGGTCCGTCATACATATATTATATAAATATTTACCTGCAGTAGTGTTATATTTTTTTTTTCATCTTTATCATCTCTATATTAGCAGACGCAGTACGGTAGTCCACGGCTGTGGCTATCTCTGTGTCGTCAGTGCTCGTCCATAATTGTATACCTACCTACCTGTGGTGGGTTTTTTTTTTCTATCTTCTTCATACTAGTAGTTTAGGAGTCTACTGACAGTGTCCACCAGGTCCATCATTATATTATATACCTACAGTAGTAATATATTTATTATATTATCTATACTAGCAGACGCAGTACGGTAGTCCACGGCTGTGGCTATCTCTGTGTCGTCAGTGCTCGTCCATAATTGTATACCTACCTACCTGTGGTGGGGTTTTTTTTTTATCTTCTTCATACTAGTAGTTTAGCAGTCTGCTGACAGTGTCCACCAGGTCCGTCATTATATTATATACCTACAGTAGTAATATATTTATTATATTATCTATACTAGCAGATGCAGTACGGTAGTCCACGGCTGTACCTACCTCTGTGTCGTCAGTGCTCGTCCATAATTGTATACCTACCTGTGGTGGGGTTTTTTTTTCTATCTTCTTCATACTAGTAGTTTAGGAGTCTGCTGACAGTGTCCACCAGGTCCGTCATTATATTATATACCTACAGTAGTAATATATTTAGTATATTATCTATACTAGCAGACGCAGTACGGTAGTCCACGGCTGTACCTACCTCTGTGTCGTCACTCGTCCATAATTGTATACCTAACTGTGGTGGTTTTTTTTTTCTATCTTCTTCATACTAGTAGTTTAGCAGTCTGCTGACAGTGTCCACCAGGTCCGTCATTATATTATATATACCTACAGTAGTTATATATATTTTTTTTTATATCATTAATTATCATCTCTATACTAGCAGACGCAGTACGGTAGGCCACGGCTGTGGCTATCTCTGTGTCGTCAGTGCTCATCCATAATTGTATACCTACCTACCTGTGGTGGAAGTTTTTTTCTATCTTCTTCATACTAGTAGTTTAGCAGTCTGCTGACAGTGTCCACCAGGTCCGTCATTATATTATATATACCTACAGTAGTTATATATATATATTTTTTTATATCATTAATTATCATCTCTATACTAGCAGACGCAGTACGGTAGTCCACGGCTGTAGCTACCTCTGTGTCGTCAGTCACTCGTCATCCATAAGTATACTAGTATCCATCCATCTCCATTGTTTACCTGAGGTGCCTTTTAGTTGTGCCTATTAAAATATGGAGAACAAAAATGTTGAGGTTCCAAAAATAGGGAAAGATCAAGATCCACTTCCACCTCGTGCTGAAGCTGCTGCCACTAGTCATGGCCGAGACGATGAAATTCCATCAACGTCGTCTGCCAAGGCCGATGCCCAATGTCATAGTACAGAGCATGTAAAATCCAAAACACAAAAGATCAGTAAAAAAATGACTCAAAAATCTAAATAAAAATCGTCGGAGGAGAAGCGTAAACTTGCCAATATGCCATTTACCACACGGAGTGGCAAGGAACGGCTGAGGCCCTGGCCTATCTTCATGGCTAGTGGTTCAGCTTCACATGAGGATGGAAGCACTCAGCCTCTCGCTAGAAAAATGAAAAGACTTAAGCTGGCAAAAGCACAGCAAAGAACTGTGCGTTCTTCAAAATCACAAATCCACAAGGAGAGTCCAATTGTGTCGGTTGCGATGCCTGACCTTCCCAACACTGGACGTGAAGAGCATGCACCTTCCACCATTTGCACGCCCCCTGCAAGTGCTGGAAGGAGCACCCGCAGTCCAGTTCCTGATAGTCAGATTGAAGATGTCAGTGTTGAAGTACACCAGGATGAGGAGAATATGGGTGTTGCTGGCACTGGGGAGGAAATTGACAAGGAGGATTCTGATGGTGAGGTGGTTTGTTTAAGTCAGGCACCCGGCGAGACACCTGTTGTCCGTGGGAGGAATATGGCCATTGACATGCCTGGTGAAAATACCAAAAAAATCAGCTCTTCGGTGTGGAAGTATTTCAACAGAAATGCGGACAACAGGTGTCAAGCCGTGTGTTGCCTTTGTCAAGCTGTAATAAGTAGGGGTAAGGACGTTAACCACCTCGGAACATCCTCCCTTATACGTCACCTGCAGCGCATTCATCATAAGTCAGTGACAAGTTCAAAAACTTTGGGCGACAGCGGAAGCAGTCCACTGACCAGTAAATCCCTTCCTCTTGTAACCAAGCTCACGCAAACCACCCCACCAACTCCCTCAGTGTCAATTTCCTCCTTCCCCAGGAATGCCAATAGTCCTGCAGGCCATGTCACTGGCAATTCTGACGAGTTCTCTCCTGCCTGGGATTCCTCCGATGCATCCTTGAGTGTAACGCCTACTGCTGCTGGCGCTGCTGTTGTTGCTGCTGGGAGTCGATGGTCATCCCAGAGGGGAAGTCGTAAGACCACTTTTACTACTTCCACCAAGCAATTGACTGTCCAACAGTCCTTTGCGAGGAAGATGAAATATCACAGCAGTCATCCTGCTGCAAAGCGGATAACTGAGGCCTTGGCATCCTGGGCAGTGAGAAACGTGGTTCCGGTATCCATCATTACTTCAGAGCCAACTATAGACTTGATTGAGGTACTGTGTCCCCGGTACCAAATACTATCTAGGTTCCATTTCTCTAGGCAGGCGATACCGAAAATGTACACAGACCTCAGAAAAAGACTCACCAGTGTCCTAAAAAATGCAGTTGTACCCAATGTCCACTTAACCACGGACATGTGGACAAGTGGAGCAGGGCAGACTCAGGACTATATGACTGTGACAGCCCACTGGGTAGATGTATTGACTCCCGCCGCAAGAACAGCAGCGGCGGCACCAGTAGCAGCATCTCGCAAACGCCAACTCTTTCCTAGGCAGGCTACGCTTTGTATCACCGCTTTCCAGAATACGCACACAGATGAAAACCTCTTACGGCAATTGAGGAAGATCATCACAGAATGGCTTACCCCAATTGGACTCTCCTGTGGATTTGTGGCATCGGACAACGCCAGCAATATTGTGCGTGCATTATATCTGGGCAAATTCCAGCACGTCCCATGTTTTGCACATACCTTGAATTTGGTGGTGCAGAATTATTTAAAAAACGACAGGGGCGTGCAAGAGATGCTGTCGGTGGCCACAAGAATTGCGGGACACTTTCGGCGTACAGGCACCACGTACAGAAGACTGGAGCAACACCAAAAACGCCTGAACCTGCCCTGCCATCATCTGAAGCAAGAAGTGGAAACGAGGTGGAATTCAACCCTCTATATGCTTCAGAGGATGGAGGAGCAGCAAAAGGCCATTCAAGCCTATACATCTGACCACGATATAGGAGGTGGAATGCACCTGTCTCAAGCGCAGTGGAGAATGATTTCAACGTTGTGCAAGGTTCTGCAACCTTTTGAACTTGCCACACGTGAAGTCAGTTCAGACACTGCCAGCCTGAGTCAGGTCATTCCCGTCATCAGGCTTTTGCAGAAGAAGCTGGAGACATTGAAGGAGGAGCTAAGACAGAGCGATTCCGCTAGGCATGTGGGACTTGTGGATGGAGCCCTTCATTCGCTTAACCAGGATTCACGGGTGGTCAATCTGTTGAAATCAGAGCACTACATTTTGGCCACCGTGCTCGATCCTAGATTTAAAACCTACGTTGTATCTCTCTTTCCGGCAGACACAAGTCTGCAGGGGTTCAAAGACCTGCTGGTGAGAAAATTATCAAGTCAAGCGGAACTTGATCGGTCAACAGCTCCTCCTTCACAGTCTCCCGCAATTGGGGGTGCGAGGAAAAGGCTCAGAATTCCGAGCCCACCCGCTGGCGGTGATGCAGGGCAGTCTGGAGCGACTGCTGATGCTGACATCTGGTCCGGACTGAAGGACCTGCCAACGATTACGGACATGTCGTCTACTGTCACTGCATATGATTCTCTCACCATTGAAAGAATGGTGGAGGATTATATGAGTGACCGCATCCAAGTAGGCACGTCAGACAGTCCGTACGTATACTGGCAGGAAAAAGAGGCAATTTGGAGGCCCTTGCACAAACTGGCTTTATTCTACCTAAGTTGCCCTCCCACAAGTGTGTACTCCGAAAGAGTGTTTAGTGCCGCCGCTCACCTTGTCAGCAATCGGCGTACGAGGTTACTTCCAGAAAATGTGGAGAAGATGATGTTCATTAAAATGAATTATAATCAATTGCTCCGTGGAGACATTGACCAGCAGCAATTGCCTCCACAAAGTATACAGGGAGCTGAGATGGTGGATTCCAGTGGGGACGAATTGATAATCTGTGAGGAGGGGGATGTACATGGTGATGAATCGGAGGATGATGATGAGGTGGACATCTTGCCTCTATAGAGCCAGTTTGTGCAAGGAGAGATTTATTGCTTCTTTTTTGGTGGGGGTCCAAACCAACCCGTCATTTCAGTCACAGTCGTGTGGCAGACCCTGTCACTGAAATGATGGGTTGGTTAAAGTGTGCATGTCCTGTTTATACAACATAAGGGTGGGTGGGAGGGCCCAAGGCAATTCCACCTTGCACCTCTTTTTTCCTTTATTTTTCTTTGCGTCATGTGCTGTTTGGGGAGTGTTTTTTGGAAGGGCCATCCTGCGTGACACTGCAGTGCCACTCCTAGATGGGCCAGGTGTTTGTGTCGGCCACTTGGGTCGCTGAGCTTAGTCACACAGCTACCTCATTGCGCCTCTTTTTTTCTTTGCGTCATGTGCTGTTTGGGGAGTGTTTTTTGGAAGGGCCATCCTGCGTGACACTGCAGTGACACTCCTAGATGGGCCAGGTGTTTGTGTCGTCCACTTGGGTCGCTGAGCTTAGTCACACAGCTACCTCATTGCGCCACTTTTTTTCTTTGCGTCATGTGCTGTTTGGGGAGTGTTTTTTGGAAGGGCCATCCTGCGTGACACTGGAGTGCCACTCCTAGATGGGCCAGGTGTTTGTGTCGGCCACTTGGGTCGCTGAGCTTAGTCACACAGCTACCTCATTGCGCCTCTTTTTTTCTTTGCGTCATGTGCTGTTTGGGGAGTGTTTCTGGAAGGGCCATCCTGCGTGACACTGCAGTGCCACTCCTAGATGGGCCAGGTGTTTGTGTCGGCCACTTGGGTCGCTGAGCTTAGTCACACAGCTACCTCATTGCGCCTCTTTTTTTCTTTGCGTCATGTGCTGTTTGGGGAGTGTTTTTTGGAAGGGCCATCCTGCGTGACACTGCAGTGCCACTCCTAGATGGGCCAGGTGTTTGTGTCGGCCACTTGGGTCGCTGAGCTTAGTCACACAGCTACCTCATTGCGCCTCTTTTTTTCTTTGCGTCATGTGCTGTTTGGGGAGTGTTTTTTGGAAGGGCCATCATGCGTGACACTGCAGTGCCACTCCTAGATGGGCCAGGTGTTTGTGTCGGCCACTTGGGTCACTGAGCTTAGTCATCCAGCGACCTCGGTGCAAATTTTAGGACTAAAAATAATATTGTGAGGTGTGAGGTGTTAAGAATAGACTGAAAATTAGTGGAAATTATGGTTATTGAGGTTAATAATACTTTGGGATCAAAATGACTCCCAAATTCTATGATTTAAGCTGTTTTTTAGGGTTTTTTGAAAAAAACACCCGAATCCAAAACACACCCGAATCCGACAAAAAAAATTCGGTGAGGTTTAGCCAAAACGCGTTCAAACCCAAAACACGGCCGCGGAACCGAACCCAAAACCAAAACACAAAACCCGAAAAATTTCCGGTGCACATCTCTAGTGGCCATGCCATGTCACTGTGCAGGAGCCAGCACCGCTCACACACTAGTCCCCGGTGCAGCCCCCAACCCCCGGGACACCCGGAGCAACAAAATGTAGATTCAGGCCACCAGGCCACGCCCCTACCTATGAAACCATGCCTCCTTTTTACCATTGCGCTGCTTATCTGCGCGCACTGCATTACAATCTCCCTCGCCACCTCTCTGGGTGTCACCAGTGATAGTGACACCTCTGCCATGCTTGTAGCAGCTGGTCCTAAGATCTACACCTCAAGCCCTGAGTGTTTGCCCTTGTGACTTGTTGATCATCATAGCAAAGCAGATGCTTACAGAAAACTGCAGGGGCTTAGATTGAAAATAAAAAAAATTGATGGGTATAAGGTAGAGAGGAGCGGGTTCGGTTCTCCGAGAACCGAATTCCCCACGAACCCCTCCTCCGAGGCAGGCTCGGTTGTTCCCGCCTGACTCGGAAAACCTGAACAAGGGAAAATGTCATCATCCCGCTGTCGGATTCTCGCGAGATTCGGATTCCATATAAAGAGCTGCGCGTTGCCGCCATTTTTACTCGTGCATTGAAGAGAGAGCGGAGAGGACGTGGCTATGTTCTCTCAGTGGAAATCTCAATATCAGTGCTCAGTATCAGTGGATACTTATTGCTGCTCAGTAATACTAGTAGTGTGTCTCTCCTGCTCAGTGTCAGTTCTCAGTAGTATCCTCATCAGTGCTCAGTATCACTGCTCATTGTCTTGTGCTGCATTGTTGTGCTCAGCATACTACAGTACATTACTAATAGTCCAGTGCTGCATCTTGCTGCTCAGTGTCAGTTCTAGTATCCTCATCAGTGCTCACTATCACTGCTCATTGCATTGTGGTGTTCTGTATACTACAGTAACATAGTAATATAGTAACATATAGTAACATAGTTTTTGAGGTTGAATAGAGGCAAATTGCCCATCGTGTTCAACCTGTTTTAAGTTGTGATGATTCTACATACTTGCTGAATAATGTTTTATGACTAGTTAGCTACTACAACTCATGTTACCCCCGGATTAACCATGTTGATATTTTAAGTATTATAACCTTGGATAGCTTTTTCATTCAGAAATGTATCCATTCCTTTTTTAAATCCAATTACAGAGTCCGCCATTACCACCTTCCCTGGCAGGGAATTCCACATCCTGATTGCCCTAACAGTGAAGATCATAGTATCTCACCTGGCAGGTAAGTAGGAGTTGGGCCAGAGCTGTGGAGGATTGCTGCTCGGGCACCCCCTGTCAAATGAAGGAGATCCAACTGAGGCAGCACAAGGGAACTCTCGAAAGAAGAACAAGGCTAGAGGAAGATCTGAGACAAAGAAATCTGACTTTTACCAGAGCTGACCAGAGGAAAGCACAAACACAGTCCCCCACTACCACAAATAATGCAGTCGAGTTTCCCACATTTGGGGAAATCACAGGGGTCAGCATACCCAGAATGCAATGAATGAACCTCACCCTGGGAGAACAATCTTCATGACCATGGTATCGCCTATGCAAAATAAGTATGATTTGGGATAGGGCTGGGGAGGGCCGCTGCTCAGGCACATCTCTGTCAAGTAAAGGAGATTCAACTGAGGCAGCACAAGGGAACTCTCATCTGGGGACAACAACTGCAGGGAGAACACATATTTTCAGATGAACATGGGAGGGCAGAAGGCTGCCTAATACTGAAGCACCCCCAAACAACAAACCAAATGCAACAACTAGTACAAGCATTCCTGGGGGAAGTTCTGCAGAAGACGGATTTGCATACGGTGATGTCATCCAAGCAGTGGGCCAAAGTTGGCTGGATCCCTCATCTGCATATGAAAAGAGAAAAGGGGTATGCAGGGCATGGCGGCCTTTTGCGGCGCTTGGATGACCCTTAGTTCGCATTAAACACCCCCACCCTCCTTCGGTGTGGGGCTCATGTTGACAATGCCCCAGCCCCTGAAGCATTCAAGCTGATTTCTTACAGCAGCTTGGCACTGTAACAGCTCCAGAGCTGCTCTGTAAGGCAAGTAAAAGGGTGTGTAGTTTGCATTGTGCATTGGAAGGCACAAAGTAAGCAGACAGGAGGAGAAGTCAGGATAGTGCACAAGGGTATAAAAGGGAGGGGCTCAAGAAAAAAGAAGTGGAAACAGACAGCAAACTAGGCTGGAGAGAGACCTGAGACAAAGAGATCTGAATTATACGAGAGCCGACCAGGGGAAACACAAATTATGCAGTCAAGTTTCCCACATTTGGGGAAATCGCAGGGGCAGCACACCCAGAGTGCAATGGGTGAGCCTTGCCCTGGAAGAAGCACCTTCATGATCATAGTATCTCACCTGGCAGGTAAGTAGGAGTTGGGCTTGAGCTGGGGAGGGTCGCTGCTCGGGCACCCCCCTGTCAAGTGAAGGAGATCCAACTGAGGCAGCACAAGGGAACTCTCGAAAGAAGAACAAGGCTAGAGGAAGATCTGAAACAAAGAAATCTGACTTTTACCAGAGCTGACCAGAGGAAAACACAAACACAGTCCCCCACTACCACAAATAATGCAGTCGAGTTACCCACATTTGGGGAAATCACAGGGGTCAGCATACCCAGAATGCAATGAATGAACCTCACCCTGGGAGAATAATCTTCATGACCATGGTATCTCCTATGCAAAATAAGTATGATTTGGGATAGGGCTGGGAGGGCCGCTGCTCAGGCACATCTCTGTCAAGTAAAGGAGATTCAACTGAGGCAGCACAAGGGAACTCTCATATGGGGACAACAACTGCAGGGAGAACACATATTTTCAGATGAACATGGGAGGGCAGAAGGCTGCCTAATACTGAAGCACCCCCAAACAACAAACCAAATGCAACAACTAGTGCAAGCATTCCTGTTTGTTTCTGAAGCCAACTTTGACCCACTGCTTGGATGACATCACCATATGCAAATCCATCTGCTGCAGGCCTTCCCCCAGGAATGCTTGCACTCTTTATATGAAATCCGAATCTCGCGAGAATCCGACAGCGGGATGATGACATTTTCCCTTGTTCAGGTTTTCCGAGTCAGGCGGGAACAACCGAGCCTGCCTCGGAGGAGGAGTTCGTGGGGTTCGTGGGGAATTCGGTTCTCGGAGAACCGAACCCGCTCCTCTCTACCTTATACCCATCAATTTTTTTTATTTTCAATCTAAGCCCCTGCAGTTTTCTGTAAGCATCTGCTTTGCTATGATGATCAACAAGTCACAAGGGCAAACACTCAGGGCTTGAGGTGTAGATCTTAGGACCAGCTGCTACAAGCATGGCAGAGGTGTCACTATCACTGGTGACACCCAGAGAGGTGGCGAGGGAGATTGTAATGCAGTGCGCGCAGATAAGCAGCGCAATGGTAAAAAGGAGGCATGGTTTCATAGGTAGGGGCGTGGCCTGGTGGCCTGAATCTACATTTTGTTGCTCCGGGTGTCCCGGGGGTTGGGGGCTGCACCGGGGACTAGTGTGTGAGCGGTGCTGGCTCCTGCACAGTGACATGGCATGGCCACTAGAGATGTGCACCGGAAATTTTTCGGGTTTTGTGTTTTGGTTTTGGGTTCGGTTCCGCGGCCGTGTTTTGGGTTCGAACGCGTTTTGGCTAAACCTCACCGAATTTTTTTTGTCGGATTCGGGTGTGTTTTGGATTCGGGTGTTTTTTTCAAAAAACCCTAAAAAACAGCTTAAATCATAGAATTTGGGAGTCATTTTGATCCCAAAGTATTATTAACCTCATTAACCATAATTTCCACTAATTTTCAGTCTATTCTTAACACCTCACACCTCACAATATTATTTTTAGTCCTAAAATTTGCACCGAGGTCGCTGGATGACTAAGCTCAGTGACCCAAGTGGCCGACACAAACACCTGGCCCATCTAGGAGTGGCACTGCAGTGTCACGCATGATGGCCCTTCCAAAAAACACTCCCCAAACAGCACATGACGCAAAGAAAAAAAGAGGCGCAATGAGGTAGCTGTGTGACTAAGCTCAGCGACCCAAGTGGCCGACACAAACACCTGGCCCATCTAGGAGTGGCACTGCAGTGTCACGCAGGATGGCCCTTCCAAAAAACACTCCCCAAACAGCACATGACGCAAAGAAAAAAAGAGGCGCAATGAGGTAGCTGTGTGACTAAGCTCAGCGACCCAAGTGGCCGACACAAACACCTGGCCCATCTAGGAGTGGCACTGCAGTGTCACGCAGGATGGCCCTTCCAAAAACACTCCCCAAACAGCACATGACGCAAAGAAAAAAAGAGGCGCAATGAGGTAGCTGTGTGACTAAGCTCAGCGACCCAAGTGGCCGACACAAACACCTGGCCCATCTAGGAGTGGCACTGCAGTGTCACGCAGGATGGCCCTTCCAAAAAACACTCCCCAAACAGCACATGACGCAAAGAAAAAAAGTAGCGCAATGAGGTAGCTGTGTGACTAAGCTCAGCGACCCAAGTGGACGACACAAACACCTGGCCCATCTAGGAGTGTCACTGCAGTGTCACGCAGGATGGCCCTTCCAAAAAACACTCCCCAAACAGCACATGACGCAAAGAAAAAAAGAGGCGCAATGAGGTAGCTGTGTGACTAAGCTCAGCGACCCAAGTGGCCGACACAAACACCTGGCCCATCTAGGAGTGGCACTGCAGTGTCACGCAGGATGGCCCTTCCAAAAAACACTCCCCAAACAGCACATGACGCAAAGAAAAATAAAAGAAAAAAGAGGTGCAAGGTGGAATTGCCTTGGGCCCTCCCACCCACCCTTATGTTGTATAAACAGGACATGCACACTTTAACCAACCCATCATTTCAGTGACAGGGTCTGCCACACGACTGTGACTGAAATGACGGGTTGGTTTGGACCCCCACCAAAAGAGAAGCAATAAATCTCTCCTTGCACAAACTGGCTCTATAGAGGCAAGATGTCCACCTCATCATCATCCTCCGATTCATCACCGTGTACATCCCCCTCCTCACAGATTATCAATTCGTCCCCACTGGAATCCACCATCTCAGCTCCCTGTATACTTTGTGGAGGCAATTGCTGCTGGTCAATGTCTCCACGGAGCAATTGATTATAATTCATTTTAATGAACATCATCTTCTCCACATTTTCTGGAAGTAACCTCGTACGCCGATTGCTGACAAGGTGAGCGGCGGCACTAAACACTCTTTCGGAGTACACACTTGTGGGAGGGCAACTTAGGTAGAATAAAGCCAGTTTGTGCAAGGGCCTCCAAATTGCCTCTTTTTCCTGCCAGTATACGTACGGACTGTCTGACGTGCCTACTTGGATGCGGTCACTCATATAATCCTCCACCATTCTTTCAATGGTGAGAGAATCATATGCAGTGACAGTAGACGACATGTCCGTAATCGTTGGCAGGTCCTTCAGTCCGGACCAGATGTCAGCATCAGCAGTCGCTCCAGACTGCCCTGCATCACCGCCAGCGGGTGGGCTCGGAATTCTGAGCCTTTTCCTCGCACCCCCAATTGCGGGAGACTGTGAAGGAGGAGCTGTTGACCGATCAAGTTCCGCTTGACTTGATAATTTTCTCACCAGCAGGTCTTTGAACCCCTGCAGACTTGTGTCTGCCGGAAAGAGAGATACAACGTAGGTTTTAAATCTAGGATCGAGCACGGTGGCCAAAATGTAGTGCTCTGATTTCAACAGATTGACCACCCGTGAATCCTGGTTAAGCGAATGAAGGGCTCCATCCACAAGTCCCACATGCCTAGCGGAATCGCTCTGTCTTAGCTCCTCCTTCAATGTCTCCAGCTTCTTCTGCAAAAGCCTGATGATGGGAATGACCTGACTCAGGCTGGCAGTGTCTGAACTGACTTCACGTGTGGCAAGTTCAAAAGGTTGCAGAACCTTGCACAACGTTGAAATCATTCTCCACTGCGCTTGAGACAGGTGCATTCCACCTCCTATATCGTGGTCAGATGTATAGGCTTGAATGGCCTTTTGCTGCTCCTCCATCCTCTGAAGCATATAGAGGGTTGAATTCCACCTCGTTTCCACTTCTTGCTTCAGATGATGGCAGGGCAGGTTCAGGCGTTTTTGGTGTTGCTCCAGTCTTCTGTACGTGGTGCCTGTACGCCGAAAGTGTCCCGCAATTCTTGTGGCCACCGACAGCATCTCTTGCACGCCCCTGTCGTTTTTTAAATAATTCTGCACCACCAAATTCAAGGTATGTGCAAAACATGGGACGTGCTGGAATTTGCCCAGATATAATGCACGCACAATATTGCTGGCGTTGTCCGATGCCACAAATCCACAGGAGAGTCCAATTGGGGTAAGCCATTCTGTGATGATCTTCCTCAGTTGCCGTAAGAGGTTTTCATCTGTGTGCGTATTCTGGAAAGCGGTGATACAAAGCGTAGCCTGCCTAGGAAAGAGTTGGCGTTTGCGAGATGCTGCTACTGGTGCCGCCGCTGCTGTTCTTGCGGCGGGAGTCAATACATCTACCCAGTGGGCTGTCACAGTCATATAGTCCTGAGTCTGCCCTGCTCCACTTGTCCACATGTCCGTGGTTAAGTGGACATTGGGTACAACTGCATTTTTTAGGACACTGGTGAGTCTTTTTCTGAGGTCTGTGTACATTTTCGGTATCGCCTGCCTAGAGAAATGGAACCTAGATAGTATTTGGTACCGGGGACACAGTACCTCAATCAAGTCTATAGTTGGCTCTGAAGTAATGATGGATACCGGAACCACGTTTCTCACTGCCCAGGATGCCAAGGCCTCAGTTATCCGCTTTGCAGCAGGATGACTGCTGTGATATTTCATCTTCCTCGCAAAGGACTGTTGGACAGTCAATTGCTTGGTGGAAGTAGTAAAAGTGGTCTTACGACTTCCCCTCTGGGATGACCATCGACTCCCAGCAGCAACAACAGCAGCGCCAGCAGCAGTAGGCGTTACACTCAAGGATGCATCGGAGGAATCCCAGGCAGGAGAGAACTCGTCAGAATTGCCAGTGACATGGCCTGCAGGACTATTGGCATTCCTGGGGAAGGAGGAAATTGACACTGAGGGAGTTGGTGGGGTGGTTTGCGTGAGCTTGGTTACAAGAGGAAGGGATTTACTGGTCAGTGGACTGCTTCCGCTGTCGCCCAAAGTTTTTGAACTTGTCACTGACTTATGATGAATGCGCTGCAGGTGACGTATAAGGGAGGATGTTCCGAGGTGGTTAACGTCCTTACCCCTACTTATTACAGCTTGACAAAGGCAACACACGGCTTGACACCTGTTGTCCGCATTTCTGTTGAAATACTTCCACACCGAAGAGCTGATTTTTTTGGTATTTTCACCAGGCATGTCAATGGCCATATTCCTCCCACGGACAACAGGTGTCTCGCCGGGTGCCTGACTTAAACAAACCACCTCACCATCAGAATCCTCCTTGTCAATTTCCTCCCCAGCGCCAGCAACACCCATATTCTCCTCATCCTGGTGTACTTCAACACTGACATCTTCAATCTGACTATCAGGAACTGGACTGCGGGTGCTCCTTCCAGCACTTGCAGGGGGCGTGCAAATGGTGGAAGGTGCATGCTCTTCACGTCCAGTGTTGGGAAGGTCAGGCATCGCAACCGACACAATTGGACTCTCCTTGTGGATTTGTGATTTTGAAGAACGCACAGTTCTTTGCTGTGCTTTTGCCAGCTTAAGTCTTTTCATTTTTCTAGCGAGAGGCTGAGTGCTTCCATCCTCATGTGAAGCTGAACCACTAGCCATGAAGATAGGCCAGGGCCTCAGCCGTTCCTTGCCACTCCGTGTGGTAAATGGCATATTGGCAAGTTTACGCTTCTCCTCCGACGATTTTTATTTAGATTTTTGAGTCATTTTTTTACTGATCTTTTGTGTTTTGGATTTTA
Source organism: Pseudophryne corroboree (assembly GCF_028390025.1). Taxonomy (NCBI): domain Eukaryota; kingdom Metazoa; phylum Chordata; class Amphibia; order Anura; family Myobatrachidae; genus Pseudophryne; species Pseudophryne corroboree. Next base: position 531,472 of record NW_026968921.1, read on the forward strand.
CATGCTCTGTACTATGACATTGGGCATCGGCCTTGGCAGACGACGTTGATGGAATTTCATCGTCTCGGCCATGACTAGTGGCAGCAGCTTCAGCACGAGGTGGAAGTGGATCTTGATCTTTCCCTATTTTTGGAACCTCAACATTTTTGTTCTCCATATTTTAATAGGCACAACTAAAAGGCACCTCAGGTAAACAATGGAGATGGATGGATACTAGTATACTTATGGATGACGAGTGACTGACGACACAGAGGTAGCTACAGCCGTGGACTACCGTACTGCGTCTGCTAGTATAGAGATGATAATTAATGATATAAAAAAAAATATATATATAACTACTGTAGGTATATATAATATAATGACGGACCTGGTGGACACTGTCAGCAGACTGCTAAACTACTAGTATGAAGAAGATAGAAAAAAACTTCCACCACAGGTAGGTAGGTATACAATTATGGACGAGCACTGACGACACAGAGATAGCCACAGCCGTGGCCTACCGTACTGCGTCTGCTAGTATAGAGATGATAATTAATGATATAAAAAAATATATATATAACTACTGTAGGTATATATAATATAATGACGGACCTGGTGGACACTGTCAGCAGACTGCTAAACTACTAGTATGAAGAAGATAGAAAAAAAAACCCACCACAGTTAGGTATACAATTATGGACGAGTGACGACACAGAGGTAGGTACAGCCGTGGACTACCGTACTGCGTCTGCTAGTATAGATAATATACTAAATATATTACTACTGTAGGTATATAATATAATGACGGACCTGGTGGACACTGTCAGCAGACTCCTAAACTACTAGTATGAAGAAGATAAAAAAAAAACCCCACCACAGGTAGGTAGGTATACAATTATGGACGAGCACTGACGACACAGAGATAGCCACAGCCGTGGACTACAGTACTGCGTCTGCTAGTATAGATAATATAATAAATATATTACTACTGTAGGTATATAATATAATGATGGACCTGGTGGACACTGTCAGTAGACTCCTAAACTACTAGTATGAAGAAGATAGAAAAAAAAAAACCACCACAGGTAGGTAGGTATACAATTATGGACGAGCACTGACGACACAGAGATAGCCACAGCCGTGGACTACCGTACTGCGTCTGCTAATATAGAGATGATAAAGATGAAAAAAAATATATAACACTACTGCAGGTAAATATTTATATAATATATGTATGACGGACCTGCTGGACACTGTCAGCAGAATGCATTTATAGAATAAAAAAAAAACACCACAGGAGTGTTTAACTTTTTCAGGCAGACAATATACTGGTGGTCACACTGGCAGCAAAAGTGTGCACTGTACTCCTGCTATAACTGCTCCCCAGTCTCCCCCACAATTAAGCTGTGTGAGCAGTGAGCACTCAGCACAGTCAGATATACATAGATGATATATCATGCAGCACACTGAGGCTGAGCACAGATATGGTATGTGTATCGTTTTTTTTCAGGCAGAGAACGGATTATAAATAATAAAACTGGTGGTCACTATCAGCAAAACTCTGCACTACTGAGTACTCCTGACAAGTTCAACTGCTCCCCAAATTAGTAGTAAATCAAATGTCACTCGTCTCTATCTTCTAATCTAAACGGAGAGGACGCCAGCCACGTCCTCTCCCTATCAATCTCAATGCACGTGTGAAAATGGCGGCGACGCGCGGCTCCTTATATAGAATCCAAGTCTCGTGAGAATCCGACAGCGGGATGATGACGTTCGGGCGCGCTCGGGTTAACCGAGCAAGGCGAGAGGATCCGAGTCTGCTCGGACCCGAGCAAAAAAGGGTGAAGTTCGGGCGGGTTCGGATTCCGAGGAACCGAACCCGCTCATCTCTTATGGCCACCCAGCATGACGCCTCCCTTCTTGACCATGCTGTAATTGCAGTCGCACTGCAGTTCAGCGTGATCATAAAAAATGGTGTAGCCTCCTGCTGGTGCAGACTGTATGTGCGCGCAGGAAGCCGCCACCATTTTTGTGATCACAGCGGCTGAATGTGATGTCATACAGCTGCTGTGACCACGCCCCCTGTGTCTCCTCCATTGCAGACCCCATTTTGAAGCCTTGCCCCCGCACCGCTCCATCCCTGACTTGGAAATGGAGTGTTGCTGACCCCCCTCTCCCCCCCTGCCCCGATTGACAGGCAGAGGCGATCGCATTCTCTGCGGGGTGCCGCAGAAAATGCAGGCACATGCGTATGCTCTTAGCAATTTTTGCAGTTGGATCACTTATTGTGATTGCAATCCAACCTGAATCAGGCCCTATTACCTATCACAATGCGCTGCGGGCAGTACAAAATTGGTTTAATATAGGAGAAAAACCCCCAGACCTGTGCTCCTTAACTGTACCTGGTGGCTAGTGGAGCGGCTGCCCAGTAATCAGTGTCCACGCCAGTGCGCACACGGTCCACCCCCTACGGCCACGCTCCCCTTCATCAGCGGCCTCGTGATCCGGAAGGGCGGTGTGTGTGTGACTGACCTTAGGAAGAAACCGGAGCCTCCGCTGCAGTGACCCAGCAACCAGGGCACGGGAGTATACAGCGCCGCTGGGAGTGATGAAGCTGCAGTAAAGATGTCTATTAGACCTAGCCTGCTGCAGCCCTTGTAGATTCTCATAAAACAAGTTCTTCTTTTCTTGTCAAAATGAATAGCTAAGAATTGGCTTCCTGAGGCAGGCCCCTGTTAAGTGGCCTGCTACTGAAGGCACCAACTACAAACTGAGCTCCCTGTTCATGGAAGCGGGGTTATAGAGGAGGATGCGCTGAGCATCTTGGGAACAGTCAAAAGCTTTGAGTCGGTTGGTGCCTCAGATCAAGATCCTACTCTACACCCCAATGTGAATCCTTGTGGAGTCCTGTGTACCCCACAGAAGAAATTAATGTGTCACACCCATTGGCAGCAACCTTAGAATAGCTGCTGATGGGCACAATTGAGAAAGGAAGGGGGGGGGACATTTGAATCCAGCACATAGATGCAATTCAAATATGTAATTTGTACCTTCCTATTTTAAAATATAATGGATGAACTTCACCCTGTGAGAACAATCTTCATGATCAAGAGATCTCATATGCAAAATAAGTATGAGTTGGGATAGGGCTGGGGAGGGTGGCTGCTCGGGCAGCCCCTCCCCCATCAAGTTAAGGAGATTCAACTGAGGAAGCACAAGGGAACTCTCGTCTGGGGACAACAACTGCAGGGAGACCACATCTTTTCAGATGAACATGGGAGGGCGGAAGGCTGCCTAATACTGAAGCACCATCAAATATCAAACCATATGCAACAACTAGTACAAGCATTCCTGGGGGAAGGTCTGCAGCAGACGGATTTGCATACGGTGATGTCATCCAAGCAGTGGGCCAAAGTTGGCTGGAACCCTCATCTGCATATGAAAAGAGAAAAGGGGCATGCAGGGCATGGCGGCCTTTTGCGGTGCTTGGATGACCCCTAGTTCGCATTAAACACCCCCACCCTCCTTTGGTGTGGGGCTCATGTTGGCTATGCCCCAGCCCCTGAAGCATTCAAGCTGATTTCTTACAGCAGCTGGGCACTGTAACAGCTCCAGAGCTGCTCTGTAAGGCAACTAAAAGGGTGTGGGCCCTGCAGCACTACCTGTAGTTCGCATTGTGCGTTGGAAGGCACAAAGTAAGCAGACGGGAGAAGTCAGGATAGTGCGCAAGGGCATAGAAGGGAGTGGCTCCAGAAAAGAGAAGTGGAAACAGACAGCAAACTAGGCTGGAGAGAGACCTGAGACAAAGAGATCTGAATTATACGAGAGCCGACCAGGGGAAACACAAATTATGCAATCAAGTTTCCCACATTTGGGGAAATCACAGGAGCAGCACACCCAGAGTGCAATGGGTGAGCCTTGCCCTGGGAGAAGCACCTTCATGATCATAGTATCTCACCTGGCAGGTAAGTAGGAGTTGGGCTAGAGCTGGGGAGGGTCACTGCTCGGGCACCCCCCTGTCAAGTGAAGGAGATCCAACTGAGGCAGCACAAGGGAACTCTCGAAAGAAGAACAAGGCTAGAGGAATATATGAGACAAAGAAATCTGACTTTTACCAGAGCTGACCAGAGGAAAACACAAACACAGTCCCCCACTACCACAAAAAATGCAGGCGAGTTTCCCACATTTGGGGAAATCACAGGGGTCAGCATACCCAGAATGCAATGAATGAACCTCACCCTGGGTGAACAATCTTCATGACCATGGTGTCTCCTATGCAAAATAAGTATGATTTGGGATAGGGCTGGGAGGGCCGCTGCTCAGGCACATCTCTGTCAAGTAAAGGAGATTCAACTGAGGCAGCACAAGGGAACTCTCATCTGGGGACAACAACTGCAGGGAGAACACATATTTTCAGATGAACATGGGAGGGCAGAAGGCTGCCTAATACTGAAGCACCCCCAAACAACAAACCAAATGCAACAACTAGTGCAAGCATTCCTGGGGCAAGGCCTGCAGCAGATGGATTTGCATATGGTGATGTCATCCAAGCAGTGGGTCAAAGTTGGCTTCAACCCTCATCTGCATATGAAAAGAGAAAAGGGGCGTGCAGGGCATGGCGGCCTTTTGCGGTGCTTGGATTACCCCTAGTTCGCATTAAACACCCCCACCCACCTTTGGTGTGGGGCTCATGTTGGCCATGCCCCATCCCCTGAAGCATTCAAGCTGATTTCTTGCAGCAGCTGGGCACTGTAACAGCTCCAGAGCTGCTCTTTAAGGCAAGTAAAAGATTGTGTGGGCCCTGCAGCACTACCTGTAGTTTGCATTGTGCATTGGAAGGCACAAAGTAAGCAGACGGGAGGAGAAGTCAGGATAGTGCACAAGGGTATAGAAGGGAGGGGCTCAAGATAAAAGAAGTGGAAACAGACAGCAAACTAGGCTGGAGAAAGACCTGAGACAAAGAGATCTGAATTATACGAGAGCCGACCAGAGGAAACACAAATTATGCAGTCAAGTGTCCCACATTTGGGGAAATCGTAGGAGCAGCACACCCAGAGTGCAATGGGTGAGCCTTGCCCTGGGAGAAGCACCTTCCTGATCATAGTATCTCACCTGGCAGGTAAGTAGGAGTTGGGCTAGAGCTGGGGAGGGTCACTGCTCGGGCACCCCCCTGTCAAGTGAAGGAGATCCAACTGAGGCAGCACAAGGGAACTCTCGAAAGAAGAACAAGGCTAGAGGAATATATGAGACAAAGAAATCTGACTTTTACCAGAGCTGACCAGAGGAAAACACAAACACAGTCCCCCACTACCACAAAAAATGCAGGCGAGTTTCCCACATTTGGGGAAATCACAGGGGTCAGCATACCCAGAATGCAATGAATGAACCTCACCCTGGGTGAACAATCTTCATGACCATGGTGTCTCCTATGCAAAATAAGTATGATTTGGGATAGGGCTGGGAGGGCCGCTGCTCAGGCACATCTCTGTCAAGTAAAGGAGATTCAACTGAGGCAGCACAAGGGAACTCTCATCTGGGGACAACAACTGCAGGGAGAACACATATTTTCAGATGAACATGGGAGGGCAGAAGGCTGCCTAATACTGAAGCACCCCCAAACAACAAACCAAATGCAACAACTAGTGCAAGCATTCCTGGGGGAAGTTCTGCAGAAGACGGATTTGCATACGGTGATGTCATCCAAGCAGTGGGCCAAAGTTGGCTGGAACCCTCATCTGCATATGAAAAGAGAAAAGGGGTATGCAGGGCATGGCGGCCTTTTGCGGCGCTTGGATGACCCTTAGTTCGCATTAAACACCCCCACCCTCCTTCGGTGTGGGGCTCATGTTGGCCATGCCCCATCCCCTGAAGCATTCAAGCTGATTTCTTGCAGCAGCTTGGCACTGTATCAGCTCCAGAGCTGCTCTGTAAGGCAAGTAAAAGGGTGTGGGCCCTGCAGCACTACCTGTAGTTTGCATTGTGCATTGGAAGGCACAAAGTAAGCAGACAGGAGGAGAAGTCAGGATAGTGCACAAGGGTATAAAAGCGAGTTTCCCACATTTGGGAAAATCACAGGGGTCAGCATACCCAGAATGCAATGAATGAACCTCACCCTGGGAGAACAATCTTCATGACCATGGTATCTCCTATGCAAAATAAGTATGATTTGGGATAGGGCTGGGGAGGGCCGCTGCTCAGGCACATCTCTGTCAAGTAAAGGAGATTCAACTGAGGCAGCACAAGGGAACTCTCATCTGGGGACAACAACTGCAGGGAGAACACATATTTTCAGATAAAAATCTTGGTCATGCTCTGGTTTCTCTTCAGAACGAACAAATCTTTCGCCTTTTATTAAAGATTTCCGTGGAGAGGAGCAAAACCGAGTTTTATCTCAATTTTTGCATGCCCCATCTTTTTGGGGTTTCTTTTATCGGTTTAAAGATAGAATGAGTGTGCTTTAATGTAAGCTCATTTGCATAGAAATGACAGTAAATGTTTGTTTCTTTTCAAACAGAACTTTCTTGACCATGCTACTTGCTTGAAAGATCTGGGAGCACATGGAATACAGTACAAACCATGCTTATAGCAAGGAGAAGCCAGGTGAGAAATCTGCTTACTTTCAAGTTGGGCGCTCACTTTGATCTGAATGAGGACTGCTGGCACAGCATTTAGGCGACAGGTGGAATCTTGGTCATGCTCTGGTTTCTCTTCAGAACGAACAAATCTTTCGCCTTTTATTAAAGATTTCTGTGGAGAGGAGCAAAACTGAGTTTTATCTCAATTTTTGCATGCCCCATATTATTGGGGTTTCTTTTATCAGTTTCTTGTTAGCTTTAATGTAAGTTTATTTGCATAACAATGACTATAAATGTCTGTTTCTTTTCAAGCAGAACTTTCTTGACCATTCTAATTGCTTGAAAGATCTGGGAGCACATGGAAAAGAGTACAAACCATGCTTATAGCAAGGGGAAGCCTGGTGAGAAATCTGCTTTCTTTCTTTCAAATTGGGTGCTCACTTTGCGCTGAATGAGGACTGCTGGCATGGCACTCAGGCGACAGGTGGAATCTTAGTCATACTCTGGTTTCTCTTCAAAACGAACAGATCTTTCGCCTTTTACTAAAGATTTCCGTGGAGAGGAGCAAAACTGAGTTTTATCTCAATTTTTGCATGCTCCGTCTTATTGGGGTTTCTTTTATCGGTTTAAAGATAGAACGAGTGTGCTTTAATGTAAGCTCATTTGCATAGAAATGACAGTAAATGTTTGTTTCTTTTCAAACAGAACTTTCTTGACTATACTAAATGCTTGAAAGATCTGGGAGCACATGGAAAAGAGTACAAACCATGTTTATAGCAAGGGGAAGCCTGGTGAGAAATCTGCTTTCTTTCTTTCAAATTGGGTGCTCACTTTGAGCTGAATGAGGACTGCTGGCATGGCACTCAGGCGACAGGTGGAATCTTGGTCATGTTCTGGTTTCTCTTCAGAACGAACAAATCTTTCGCCTTTTACTAAAGATTTCCGTGGAGAGGAGCAAAACTGAGTTTTATCTCAATTTTTGCATGCCCCATCTTATTGGGATTTTATTTTATCGGTTTAAAGATAGAACGAGTGTGCTTTAATGTAAGCTCATTTGCATAGAAATGACAGTAAATGTTTGTTTCTTTTCAAACAGAACTTTCTTGACCACACTAATTGCTTGAATGATCTGGGAGCACATGGAAAAGAGTACAAACCATGTTTATAGCAAGGGGAAGCCTGGTGAGAAATCTGCTTTCTTTCTTTCAAATTGGGTGCTCACTTTGAGCTGAATGAGGATTGCTGGCATGGCACTCAGGCGACAGGTGGAATCTTGGTCATGCTCTGGTTTCTCTTCAAAACGAACAGATCTTTCGCCTTTTACTAAAGATTTCCGTGGAGAGGAGCAAAACTGAGTTTTATCTCAATTTTTGCATGCTCCGTCTTATTGGGGTTTCTTTTATCGGTTTAAAGATAGAACGAGTGTGCTTTAATGTAAGCTCATTTGCATAGAAATGACAGTAAATGTTTGTTTCTTTTCAAACAGAACTTTCTTGACTATACTAATTGCTTGAAAGATCTGGGAGCACATGGAAAAGAGTACAAACCATGTTTATAGCAAGGGGAAGCCTGGTGAGAAATCTGCTTTCTTTCTTTCAAATTGGGTGCTCACTTTGAGCTGAATGAGGACTGCTGGCATGGCACTCAGGCGACAGGTGGAATCTTGGTCATGTTCTGGTTTCTCTTCAGAACGAACAAATCTTTCGCCTTTTACTAAAGATTTCCGTGGAGAGGAGCAAAACTGAGTTTTATCTCAATTTTTGCATGCCCCATCTTATTGGGGTTTTATTTTATCGGTTTAAAGATAGAACGAGTGTGCTTTAATGTAAGCTCATTTGCATAGAAATGACAGTAAATGTTTGTTTCTTTTCAAACAGAACTTTCTTGACCACACTAATTGCTTGAAAGATCTGGGAGCACATGGAAAAGAGTACAAACCATGTTTATAGCAAGGGGAAGCCTGGTGAGAAATCTGCTTTCTTTCATTCAAATTGGGTGCTCACTTTCAGCTGAATGAGAACTGCTGGCATGGCACTCAGGCGACAGGTGGAATCTTGGTCATGCTCTGGTTTCTCTTCAGAACTAACAAATATTTCGCCTTTTATTAAAGATTTCCGTGGAGAGGAGCAAAACTGAGTTTTATCTCAATTTTTGCATGCCCCATATTATTGGGGTTTCTTTTATCAGTTTAAAGACAGAACGAGTGTGCTTTCTTGTTAGCTTTAATGTAAGTTTATTTGCATAACAATGACAGTAAATGTTGTTTCTTTTCAAACAGAACTTTCTTGACCATGCTACTTGCTTAAAGGTCTGGGAGCACATGGAAAACAGTACAAACCATGCAGTATCACAAGAGCCTTTATTTGATCTTTCATGAAGATAGAGCAGAATTGAGGACACGTCAACAATTTCTGCCGAAGGTGGTTCATCTTTCCACATGGTGCCTTTGGCCACTGACACCTTCGTTGAGTCAAAGTCTCTGGCTGTGGTCAGAACTTTGAAAATGTATGTCACCAGAACGGTTCAGATTAGGAAAACAGAGGCTCTGTTTGTCCTGTATGCTCCCAACAGGATTTGGTGTCCTGCTTCCATGCAGACCATTATGCGCTGGATCTGTGGTAAGATTCAGCATGCTCGTTCCACGGCAGGATTGCCGTTACTGAAGTAGGTGAAGACCCATTCTACTAGAAAGGTGGGTTCATCCTTGGCAGCTGGTCGGGGAGTCTCGGCATTGCAACTTTGCCGAGCAGCTATTTAGTAAACACTTTTGCTAAGTTTTACAAGTTTGATACCTTGGCTGATGATAACCTTAAGTTGGGTCATTCGGTGCTGCAGAGTCGTACGCACTCTCCCACCCGTTCAAGAGCTTTGGTATAACCCCATGGTTCTTAATGTGACCCCAGCATCCTCTAGGTCGTATGAGAAAATAGGATTTTAATACCTACCGGTAAATCCTTTTCTCTTAGTCTGTAGAGGATGCTGGGCACCCGTCCCAGTCCATACTGTGTCTGCAGTTATTACTTGTGGTTATACACATGTTTTGTTATGGTTCTGGTCAGCTTTTTGCTGCAATTGTTCATGCCGTTGGCTTGTGTTCTGTTGAATGCCACGTTCTGCGGCATGTTTAAGGTGTGAGCTGGTAAGATGCTCACCTTAGTTTAACAATAAATCCTTTCCTCGAAATGTCCGTCTCCCTGGGCACAGTTCCTATAACTGGAGTCTGGAGGAGGGGCATAGAGGGAGGAGCCAGTTCACACCCTTTGAAAGTCTTAAAGTGCCCATGTCTCTTGCGGATCCCGTCTATACCCCATGGTTCTTAATGTGACCCCAGCATCCTCTACGGACTAAGAGAAAAGAATGCCCTTGCGCACTATCCTGACTTCTCCTCCCGTCTGCTTACTTTGTGCCTTCCAACGCACAATGCGAACTACAGGTGGTGCTGCAGGGCCCACACCCTTTTACTTGCCTTACAGAACAGCTCTGGAGCTGTTACAGTGCCCAGCTGCTGCAAGAAATCAGCTTGAATGCTTCAGGGGATGGGGCATGGCCAACATGAGCCCCACACCAAAGGAGGGTGGGGGTGTTTAATGTGAACTAGGGGTCATCCAAGCACTGCAAAAGGCCGCCATGCCCTGCATGCCCCTTTTCTCTTTTCATATGCAGATGAGGGTTCCAGTCAACTTTGGCCCACTGCTTGGATAACATCACCGTATGCAAATCCGTCTGCTGCAGACCTTCCCCCAGGAATGCTTGTACTAGTTGTTGCATATGGTGCTTCAGTATTAGGCAGCCTTCCGCCCTCCCATGTTCATCTGAAAAGATGTGGTCTCCCTGCAGTTGTTGTCCCCAGACGAGAGTTCCCTTGTGCTTCCTCAGTTGAATCTCCTTAACTTGACGGGGGAGGTGCTGCCCGAGCAGCCCTCCCCAGCCCTATCCCAACTCATATTTATTTTGCATATGAGATCTCTTGATCATGAAGATTGTTCTCACAGGGTGAGGTTCATCCATTATATTTTAAAATAGGAAGGTACGAATTACATATTTGAATTGCATCTATGTGCTGGATTCAAATGTCCCCCCCCCCCCCCTTCCTTTCTCAATTGTGCCCGTCAGCAGCTATTCTAAGGTTGCTGCCAATGGGTGTGACACATTAATTTCTTCTGTGGGGTACACTGGACTCCACAAGGATTCACATTGGGGTGTAGAGTAGGATCTTGATCTGAGGCACCAACCGGCTCAAAGCTTTTGACTGTTCCCAAGAAGCTCAGTGCATTCTCCTCTATAACCCCGCTTCCATGAACAGGGAGCTCAGTTTGTAGTTGGTGCCTTCAGTAGCAGGCCAATTAACAGGGGCCTGCCTCAGGCAGCCTATTCTTAGCTATTAATTTTGACAAGAAAAGAAGAACTTGTTTTATGAGAATCTACAAGGGCTGCAGCAGGCTAGGTCTAATAGACATCTTTACTGCAGCTTCATCACTCCCAGCGGCGCTGTATACTCCCGTGCCCTGGTTGCTGGGTCACTGCAGCGGAGGCTCCGGTTTCATCCTAAGGTCAGTCACACACACACCACCCTTCCGGATCACGAGGCCGCTGCTGAAGGGGAGCGAGGCCGTAGGGGGTGGGCCGTGTGCGCACTGCGGTGGACACTGATTACTGGGCAGCCGCTCCACTAGCCACCAGGTACAGTTAAGGAGCACAGGTCTGGGGGTTTTTCTCCTATATTAACCCAATTTTGTACTGCCCGCAGCGCATTGTGATAGGTAATAGGGCCTGATTCAGGTTGGATTGCAATCACAATAAGCGATCCAACTGCAAAAATTGCTAAGAGCATACGCATGTGCCTGCATTTTCTGCGGCACCCCGCAGAGAATGTGATCGCCTCTGCCTGTCAATCGGGGCGGGGAAGGGGGGGAGAGGTGGGTCAGCAACACTCCATTTCCAAGTCAGGGATGGAGCGGTGCGGGGGCAAGGCTTCAAAATGGGGTCTGCAACGGAGGAGACACAGGGGGCGTGGTCACAGCGACTGTATGACATCACATTCAGCCGCTGTGATCACAAAAATGGTGGCGGCTTCCTGCGCGCACATACAGTCTGCACCAGCAGGAGCCTACACCATTTTTTATGATCACGCTGAACTGCAGTGCGACTGCAATTACAGCATGGTCAAGAAGGGAGGCGTCATGCTGGGTGGCCATGCCCTGTCACTTTGCAGGAGCCAGCACCGCTCACACACTAGTCCCCGGGTGCAGCCCCCAACCCCCGGGACACCCGGAGCAACAAAATGTAGATTCAGGCCACCAGGCCACGCCCCTACCTATGAAACCATGCCTCCTTTTTACCATTGCACTGCTTATCTGCGCGCACTGCATTACAATCTCCCTCGCCACCTCTCTGGGTGTCACCAGTGATAGTGACACCTCTGCCATGCTTGTAGCAGCTGGTCCTAAGATCTACGCCTCAAACCCTGAGTGTTTGCCCTTGTGACTTGTTGATCATCATAGCGAAGCAGATGCTTACAGAAAACTGCAGGGGCTTAGATTGAAAATAAAAAAATTGATAGGGTATAAGGTAGAGAGGAGCGGGTTCGGTTCTCCGAGAACCGAATTCCCCACGAACTCCACGTGGTTTACACTGGTCCGAGGCAGGCTCGGTTGTTCCCGCCTGACTCGGAAAACCTGAACAAGGGAAAATGTCATCATCCCGCTGTCGGATTCTCGCGAGATTCGGATTCCATATAAAGAGCTGCGCGTTGCTGCCATTTTTACTCGTGCATTGAAGAGAGAGCGGAGAGGACGTGGCTATGTTCTCTCAGTGGAAATCTCAATATCAGTGCTCAGTATCAGTGGTTACTTATTGCTGCTCAGTAATACTAGTAGTGTGTCTCTCCTGCTCAGTGTCAGTTCTCAGTAGTATCCTCATCAGTGCTCAGTATCACTGTTCATTGTCTTGTGCTGCATTGTGTTGCTCAGCATAATACAGTACATTACTAATAGTCCAGTGCTGCATCTTGCTGCTCAGTGTCAGTTCTAGTATCCTCATCAGTGCTCACTATCACTGCTCATTGCATTGTGGTGTTCTGTATACTACAATAACATAGTAATATAGTAACATAGTTTTTGAGGTTGAATAGAGGCAAATTGCCCATCGTGTTCAACCTGTTTTAAGTTGTGATGATTCTACATACTTGCTGAATAATGTTTTATGACTAGTTAGCTACTATAACTCATGTTACCCCCGGATTAACCATGTTGATATTTTAAGTATTATAACCTTGGATAGCTTTTTCATTCAGAAATGTATCCATTCCTTTTTTAAATCCATTTACAGAGTCCGCCATTACCACCTTCCCTGGCAGGGAATTCCACATCCTGATTGCCCTAACAGTGAAGAAACCTTTCCTCCATTGCGTTCTGAACTTTCCTCCAGTCGCAGCGAGTGACCACGTGTTCTTTTAATAAATAATTCCTCTGATAACTCTTTGTTATGTATCTTTACATATTTGAAGATATTAATAATATCTCCTCTTAGGCACCTCTTTTCTAGTGTATAAATATTCAGCCTAGTAAGTCTTTCCTTATAGTCCAGTACTTTAAGGCCTTTAATCAATTTAGTCTTCAGGATCTCTGACACTTCCATGAGCAGCAGAGTAGTGCAATGGAAGCATGCTGGGCCCATAACCCAGAGGTCGATTGATCGAAACTATCCTCTGCTATGTGCATTTTTTTTTTTATAATTAAAGTAATCAAAAACTGGGATTGATATTTTGGCACTTTTATTTTTACTTAAAGTACAATAACTTTTATCATTTTAATTTGTTTTAATAGTATATTGACAGCATTGTTTTCTTTAAAAAATCCACTTAATTTTCTTTACCCTATTACTGAAATGGTAATTGACAAAAACAAACTACATTGTCACCAGAAGAGCAATGCAAAATGTACAAGTGATATATGAAAATCATCTTCCATCTTGAATTTCAATGATGCATTGGGACAACAATTTGTGAGAAACATCTTCACCCATAAAGAAAGATTTTCTTAATTCCTTACCTGTGTGCTGATTAGATATCACCTTGTTTTCACATTAAACAGACTTCCCCATGAGGAAGCAGCAAGGATGCAGTGACGTTTCCTGGTGTCAACCTGTATTATTTCAGTAGACATTGAAATGAGGATGCATCTTTGATGCCTTTCCAATGAAGCAAGTTTAATTCAGTAATAGGTGAAAAACCATTCCTACAAAGGTGTTAATCAGAGACTTGGCTTTGTGGACACTTTTCAGAGAGCAAATTTGTTAGCATAAACATAAAATCAGAAAATGAAGAGCTGTTTAATCACTCAATTGGACTTTTCTGCCAGCATAATTTTTTTTCTCTGCAACTCACTGCTAAATTGTGCTTCCTAGCTGTTTTTTTATAAAATCACTTAATCAAATCTAACTCTGATTACATCAGAGAAGGCCAGGTACCCTACACCATAAGGGTTTTTTTTGAAATTTTGACTTGTCTACTTAAAGATCACCAAAATCTGATTACAAGGTCAATTACATCCCTGGGTGGGATTGAACCACCAACCTTTTGGTTAATAGCCAAACATGCTAACCGATTGCGCCACAGAGACACCTTGCGAAAGTCAATACTGACAAAGGCTAATAAGCATTCATCTAGAACGTTTCCTAGAAAAACTTTAAAAAGTCAATAATCTGGAGAATTTTTGTAAGAAACACATTGGTACTTTCCCATGATGAGTGAGTGCTTCAGGATTTCTTGCACTTACATGGGCTATTAACCAAAAGGTTGGTGGTTCAATCCCACCCAGGGATGTAATTGACCTTGTCATCAGATTTTGGTGATCTTTAAGTAGACAAGTCAAAATTTCAAACCCCCTCTTATGGTGTAGGGTACCTGGCCTTCTCTGACGTAATCAGAGTTAGATTTAATTAAGTGATTTTATAAAAAACAGCTAGGAAGCACAATTTAGCAGTGGGTTGCAGAGAAAAAAATAACATTTTAAACCTACCGGTAATTTTTTTTTCTCGTAGTCCGTAGAGGATGATGGGGACTCCGTAAGGACCATGGGGGATAGACGGGCTCCGCAGCAGACATGGGCACTTTAAGAAAGACTTTAGATCTGGGTGTGCACTGGCTCCTCCCTCTATGCCCCTCCTCCATACCTCAGTTAGAGAAACTGTGCCCAGAGGAGACGGACAGTACGAGGAAAGGATTTTTGTTAATCCAAGGTCAAGATTCATACCAGCCACACCAATCACACCGTATAACTTGTGATATACTACCCAGTTAACAGTATGAAAACAACATAGCATCAGTCCAAGACCGATGAAAACTAACATATAACCCTTATGTAAGCAATAACTATATACAAGTCTTGCAGAAGTAGTCCGCACTTGGGACGGGCACCCAGCATCCTCTACGGACTACGAGAAAAAGATTTACCGGTAGGTTTAAAATCTTATTTTCTCTTACGTCCTAGAGGATGCTGGGGACTCCGTAAGGACCATGGGGATTATACCAAAGCTCCCAAACGGGCAGGAGAGTGCGGATGACTTTGCAGCACCGATTGAGCAAACAGGAGGTCCTCCTCAGCCAGGGTATCAAACTTATAGAACTTTGCAAAGGTGTTTGAACCAACTTTGACCCACTGCTTGGATGACATCACCATATGCAAATCCATCTGCGGCAGGCCTTCCCCCAGGAATGCTTGCACTAGTTGTTGCATTTGGTTTGTTGTTTGGGGGTGCTTCAGTATTAGGCAGCCTTCTGCCCTCCCATGTTCATCTGAAAATATGTGTTCTCCCTGCAGTTGTTGTCCCCAGATGAGAGTTCCCTTGTGCTGCCTCAGTTGAATCTCCTTTACTTGACAGAGATGTGCCTGAGCAGCGGCCCTCCCCAGCCCTATCCCAAATCATACTTATTTTGCATAGGAGATACCATGGTCATGAAGATTGTTCTCCCAGGGTTAGGTTAATTCATTGCATTCTGGGTATGCTGACCCCTGTGATTTCCCCAAATGTGGGAAACTCAACTGCATTATTTGTGGTAGTGGGGGACTGTGTTTGTGCTTTCCTCTGGTCAGCTCTGGTAAAAGTCAGATTTCTTTGTCTCAGATCTTCCTCTAGCCTTGTTCTTCTTTCGAGAGTTCCCTTGTGCTGCCTCAGTTGGATCTCCTTCACTTGACAGGGGGTGCCCAAGCAGCAATCCTCCACAGCTCTAGCCCAACTCCTACTTACCTGCCAGGTGAGATACTATGATCTTCACTGTTAGGGCAATCAGGATGTGGAATTCCCTGCCAGGGAAGGTGGTAATGGCGGACTCTGTAATTGGATTTAAAAAAGGAATGGATACATTTCTGAATGAAAAAGCTATCCAAGGTTATAATACTTAAAATATCAACATGGTTAATCCGGGGGTAACATGAGTTGTAGTAGTTAACTAGTCATAAAACATTATTCAGCAAGTATGTAGAATCATCACAACTTAAAACAGGTTGAACACGATGGGCAATTTGCCTCTTTTCAACCTCAAAAACTATATTACTATATGTTACTATATTACTATGTTACTGTAGTATACAGAACACCACAATGTAATGAGCAGTGATAGTGAGCACTGATGAGGATACTAGAACTGACACTGAGCAGCAAGATGCAGCACTGGACTATTAGTAATGTACTGTAGTATGCTGAGCACCACAATGCAGCACAAGACAATGAGCAGTGATACTGAGCACTGATGAGGATACTACTGAGAACTGACACTGAGCAGGAGAGACACACTACTAGTATTACTGAGCAGCAATAAGTAACCACTGATACTGAGCACTGATATTGAGATTTCCACTGAGAGAACATAGCCACGTCCTCTCCGCTCCCTCTTCAATGCACGAGTAAAAATGGCGGCAACGCGCAGCTCTTTATATGAAATCCGAATCTCGCGAGAATCCGACAGCGGGATGATGACATTTTCCCTTGTTCAGGTTTTACGAGTCAGGCGGGAACAACCGAGCCTGCCTCGGACCAGTGTAAACCACGTGGAGTTCGTGGGGAATTCGGTTCTCGGAGAACCGAACCCGCTCCTCTCTACCTTATACCCATATATTTTTTTATTTTCAATCTAAGCCCCTGCAGTTTTCTGTAAGCATCTGCTTCGCTATGATGATCAACAAGTCACAAGGGCAAACACTCAGGGCTTGAGGCGTAGATCTTAGGACCAGCTGCTACAAGCATGGCAGAGGTGTCACTATCACTGGTGACACCCAGAGAGGTGGCGAAGGAGATTGTAATGCAGTGCGCGCAGATAAGCAGCGCAATGGTAAAAAGGAGGCATGGTTTCATAGGTAGGGGCGTGGCCTGGTGGCCTGAATCTACATTTTGTTGCTCCGGGTGTCCCGGGGGTTGGGGGCTGCACCCTGGGACTAGTGTGTGAGCGGTGCTGGCTCCTGCACAGTGACAGGACATGGCCACCCAGCATGACGCCTCCCTTCTTGACCAATCTGTAATTGCAGTCGCACTGCAGTTCAGCGTGATCATAAAAAATGGTGTAGCCTCCTGCTGGTGCAGACTGTATGTGCGCGCAGGAAGCCGCCACCATTTTTGTGATCACAGCGGCTGAATGTGATGTCATACAGCCGCTGTGACCACGCCCCCTGTGTCTCCTCCGTTGCAGACCCCATTTTGAAGCCTTGCCCCCGCACCGCTCCATCCCTGACTTGGAAATGGAGTGTTGCTGACCCCCCTCTCCCCCCCTGCCCCGATTGACAGGCAGAGGCGATCGCATTCTCTGCGGGGTGCCGCAGAAAATGCAGGCACATGCGTATGCTCTTAGCAATTTTTGCAGTTGGATCGCTTACTGTGATTGCAATCCAACCTGAATCAGGCCCTATTACCTATCACAATGCGCTGCGGGCAGTACAAAATTGGTTTAATATGGGAGAAAAAACCCCAGACCTGTGCTCCTTAACTGTACCTGGTGGCTCGTGGAGCGGCTGCCCAGTAATCAGTGTCCACGCCAGTGCGCACACGGTCCACCCCCTACGGCCACGCTCCCCTTCATCAGCGGCCTCGTGATCCGGAAGGGCGGTGCGTGTGTGACTGACCTTAGGAAGAAACCGGAGCCTCCGCTGCAGTGACCCAGCAACCAGGGCACGGGAGTATACAGCGCCGCTGGGAGTGATGAAGCTGCAGTAAAGATGTCTATTAGACCTAGCCTGCTGCAGCCCTTGTAGATTCTCATAAAAAAAGTTCTTATTTTCTTGTCAAAATTAATAGCTAAGAATAGGCTGCCTGAGGCAGGCCCCTGTTAAGTGGCCTGCTACTGAAGGCACCAACTACAAACTGAGCTCCCTGTTCATGGAAGCGGGGTTATAGAGGAGAATGCGCTGAGCATCTTGGGAACAGTCAAAAGCTTTGAGCCGGTTGGTGCCTCAGATCAAGATCCTACTCTACACCCCAATGTGAATCCTTGTGGAGTCCAGTGTACCCCACAGAAGAAATTAATGTGTCACACCCATTGGCAGCAACCTTAGAATAGCTGCTGACGGGCACAATTGAGAAAGGAAGGGGGGGGGACATTTGAATCCAGCACATAGATGCAATTCAAATATGTAATTTGAACCTTCCTATTTTAAAATATAATGGATGAACTTCACCCTGTGATAACAATCTTCATGATATAGAGATCTCATATGCAAAATAAGTATGAGTTGGGATAGGGCTGGGGAGGGTGGCTGCTCGGGCAAGCCCCTCCCCCGTCAAGTTAAGGAGATTCAACTGAGGAAGCACAAGGGAACTCTCGTCTGGGGACAACAACTGCAGGGAGACCACATTTTTTCAGATGAACATGGGAGGGCGGAAGGCTGCCTAATACTGAAGCACCATCAAATATCAAACCATATGCAATAACTAGTACAAGCATTCCTGGGGGAAGGTCTGCAGGAGACGAATTTGCATACGGTGATGTCATCCAAGCAGTGGGCCAAAGTTGGCTGGAACCCTCATCTGCATATGAAAAGAGAAAAGGGTTATGCAGGGCATGGCGGCCTTTTGCGGCGCTTGGATGACCCCTAGTTCGCATTAAACACCTCCACCTTCCTTCGGTGTGGGGCTCATGTTGGCTATGCCCCAGCCCCTGAAGCATTCAAGCTGATTTCTTGCAGCAGCTGGGCACTGTAACAGCTCCAGAGCTGCTCTGTAAGGCAAATAAAAGGGTGTGGGCCCTGCAGCACTACCTGTAGTTCGCATTGTGCGTTGGAAGGCACAAAGTAAGCAGACGGGAGAAGTCAGGATAGTGCGCAAGGGCATAGAAGGGAGCGGCTCAAGAAAAGAGAAGTGGAAACAGACAGCAAACTAGGCTGGAGAGAGACCTGAGACAAAGAGATCTGAATTATACGAGAGCCGACCAGGGGAAACACAAATTATGCAGTCAAGTTTCCCATATTTGGGGAAATCGCAGGGGCAGCACACCCAGAGTGCAATGGTTGAGCCTTGCCCTGGGAGAAGCACCTTCAAGATCATAGTATCTCACCTGGCAGGTAAGTAGGAGTTGGGCTAGAGCTGGGGAGGGTCGCTGCTCGGGCACCCCCCTGTCAAGTGAAGGAGATCCAACTGAGGCAGAACAATGGAACTCTCGAAAGAAGAACAAGGCTAGAGGAAGATCTGAGACAAAGAAATCTGACTTTTACCAGAGCTGACCAGCGGAAAACACAAACACAGTCCCCAACTACCACAAATAATGCAGGCGAGTTTCCCACATTTGGGTAAATCACAGGGGTCAGCATACCCAGAATGCAATGAATGAACCTCACCCTGGGTGAACAATTTTCATGACCATGGTGTCTCCTATGCAAAATAAGTATGATTTGGGATAGGGCTGGGGAGGGCCGCTGCTCAGGCACATCTCTGTCAAGTAAAGGAGATTCAACTGAGGCAGCACAAGGGAACTCTCATATGGGGACAACAACTGCAGGGAGAACACATATTTTCAGATGAACATGGGAGGGCAGAAGGCTGCCTAATACTGAAGCACCCCCAAACAACAAACCAAATGCAACAACTAGTGCAAGCATTCCTGGGGGAAGGCCTGCAGCAGATGGATTTGCATATGGTGATGTTATCCAAGCAGTGGGTCAAAGTTGGCTTCAACCCTCATCTGCATATGAAAAGAGAAAAGGGGCGTGCAGGGCATGGCGGCCTTTTGCGGTGCTTGGATGACCCCTAGATCGCATTAAACACCCCCACCCTCCTTTGGTGTGGGGCTCATGTTGGCCATGCCCCATCCCATGAAGCATTCAAGCTGATTTCTTGCAGCAGCTGGGCACTGTAACAGCTCCAGAGCTGCTCTGTAAGGCAAGTAAAAGGGTGTGGGCCCTGCAGCACTACCTGTAGTTTGCATTGTGCATTGGAAGGCACAAAGTAAGCAGACGGGAGGAGAAGTCAGGATAGTGCACAAGGGTATAGAAGGGAGGGGCTCAAGAAAAAAGAAGTGGAAACAGAGAGCAAACTAGGCTGGAGAGAGACCTGAGACAAAGAGATCTGAATTATACGAGAGCCGACCAGAGGAAACACAAATTATGCAGTCAAGTGTCCCACATTTGGGGAAATCGTAGGAGCAGCACACCCAGTGTGCAATGGGTGAGCCTTGCCCTGGGAGAAGCACCTTCCTGATTATAGTATCTCACCTGGGTGTGCTGCCCCTGCGATTTCCCCAAATGTGGGAAACTTGACGGCATAATTTGTGTTTCCCCTGGTCGGCTCTCATATAATTCAGATCTCTTTGTCTCAGGTCTCTCTCCAGCCTAGTTTGCTGTCTGTTTCCACTTCTTTTTTCTTGAGCCCCTCCCTTCTATACCCTTGTGGACTATCCTGACTTCTCCTCCTGTCTGCTTACTTTGTGCCTTCCAAAGCACAATGCAAACTACAGGTAGTGCTGCAGGGCCCACACCCTTTTACTTGCCTTACAGAGCAGCTCTGGAGCTGTTACAGTGCCAAGCTGCTGCAAGAAATCAGCTTGAATGCTTCAGGGGCTGGGGCATGGCCAACATGAGCCCCACACCGAAGGAGGGTGGGGGTGTTTAATGCGAACTAAGGGTCATCCAAGCGCCGCAAAAGGCCGCCATGCCCTGCATACCCCTTTTCTCTTTTCATATGCAGATGAGGGTTCCAGCCAACTTTGGCCCACTGCTTGGATGACATCACTATATGCATATCCGTCTTCTGCAGACCTTCCCCTAGGAATGCTTGTACTAGTTGTTGCATTTGGTTTGTTGTTTGGGGGTGCTTCAGTATTAGGCAGCCTTCTGCCCTCCCATGTTCATCTGAAAATATGTGTTCTCACTGCAGTTGTTGTCCCCAGATGAGAGTTCCCTTGTGCTGCCTCAGTTGAATCTCCTTTACTCTAAAACTTGTAAAACTTAGCAAAAGTGTTTACTAAATAGCTGCTCGGCAAAGTTGCAATGCCGAGACTCCCCGACCAGCTGCCCAGGATGAACCCACCTTTCTAGTAGAATGGGTCTTCACCTAATTCAGTAACGGCAATCCTGCCGTGGAATGAGCATGCTGAATCTTACCACAGATCCAGCGCATAATTGTCTACATGGAAGCAGGACACCCAATCCTGTTGGGAGCATACAGGACAAACAGAGCCTCTGTTTTCCTAATCTGAACCGTTCTGGTGACATAAATTTTCAAAGTTCTGACCACAGCCAGAGACTTTGACTCAACGAAGGTGTCAGTGGCCAAAGGCACCATGTGGAAAGATGAACCACCTTCGGCAGAAATAGTTGACGTGTCCTCAATTCTGCTCTATCTTCATGAAATATCAAATAAAGGCTCTTGTGATACTGCATGGTTTGTACTGTTTTCCATGTGCTCCCAGATCTTTCAAGCAAGAAGCATGGTCAAGAAAGTTCTGTTTGAAAAGAAACAACATTTACTGTCATTGTTATAGAATTTGGGAGAAAAAACAAGAAGAAATCTGCACTGTTGACGCACTGGACAGAATGAATGAATCATAAAATATAACCTTTATTAAGTATGTATTAAAATTGGATAAATATTAATATTATTATCCCAAACTGCAGTGAAACATAAAGGTTAAAATCACAGAACTAACATACATGTGCATAAGAAGAATAAAGAGATGTGAAAAAAAGGTTTAAAAAGCGTGTCCGTGTGTGATTATTTTTGAAGGCACAACCCTGGCGGGGTTGTTTATATAGATATATATGTTGCTAATAATCACTTTCTAGCGTAATGTTATTAAATAGCTGTTAGTATCTATGTCGTCAGGTACCACTGGGTCGTATCCTATATACTCCTGTGGGAAACTTGACTGCATAATTTGTGTTTCCCCTGGTCGGCTCTCGTATAATTCAGATCTCTTTGTCTCAGGTCTCTCTCCAGCCTAGTTTGCTGTCTGTTTCCACTTCTCTTTTCTTGAGCCGCTGCCTTCTATGCCCTTGTGCACTCTCCAGACTTCTCCTGTCTGCTTACTTTGTGCCTTCCAACGCACAATGCAAACTACAGGTAGTGCTGCAGGGCCCACACCCTTTTACTTGCCTTACAGAGCAGCTCTGGAGCTGTTACAGTGCCCAGCTGCAGCAAGAAATCAGCTTGAATGCTTCAGGGGCTGGGGCATAGCCAACATGAGCCCCACACCGACGGAGGGTGGAGGTGTTTAATGCAAACTAGGGGTCAGCCAAGCGCCGCAAAAGGCCGCCATGCCCTGCATGCCCCTTTTCTCTTTTCATATGCAGACGAGGGTTGAAGCCAACTTTGACCCACTGCTTGGATGACATCACCATATGCAAATCCATCTGCGGCAGGCCTTCCCCCAGGAATGCTTGCACTAGTTGTTGCATTTGGTTTGTTGTTTGGGGGTGCTTCAGTATTAGGCAGCCTTCTGCCCTCCCATGTTCATCTGAAAATATGTGTTCTCCCTGCAGTTGTTGTCCCCAGATGAGAGTTCCCTTGTGCTGCCTCAGTTGAATCTCCTTTACTTGACAGAGATGTGCCTGAGCAGCGGCCCTCCCCAGCCCTATCCCAAATCATACTTATTTTGCATAGGAGATACCATGGTCATGAAGATTGTTCTCCCAGGGTTAGGTTCATTCATTGCGTTCTGGGTATGCTGACCTCTGTGATTTCCCCAAATGTGGGAAACTCAACTGCATTATTTGTGGTAGTGGGGGACTGTGTTTGTGCTTTCCTCTGGTCAGCTCTGGTAAAAGTCAGATTTCTTTGTCTCAGATCTTCCTCTAGCCTTGTTCTTCTTTCAAGAGTTCCCTTGTGCTGCCTCAGTTGGATCTCCTTCACTTGACAGGGGGGTGCCCGAGCAGCGACCCTCCCCAGCTCTAGCCCAACTCCTACTTACCTGCCAGGTGAGATACTATGATCATGAAGTTGCTTCTCCCAGGGCAAGGCTCACCCATTGCACTCTGGGTGTGCTGCCCCTGCGATTTCCCCAAATATGGGAAACTTGATTGCATAATTTGTGTTTCCCCTAGTCGGCTCTCATATAATTCAGATCTCTTTGTCTCAGGTCTCTCTCCAGCCTAGTTTGCTGTCTGTTTCCACTTCTTTTTTCTTGAGCCCCTCCCTTCTATACCCTTGTGCACTATCCTGACTTCTCCTCCTGTCTGCTTACTTTGTGCCTTCCGATGCACAATGCAAACTACAGGTAGTGCTGCAGGGCCCACACCCTTTTACTTGCCTTACAGAGCAGCTCTGGAGCTGTTACAGTGCCAAGCTGCTGCAAGAAATCAGCTTGAATGCTTCAGGGGCTGGGGCATGGCCAACATGAGCCCCACACCGAAGTAGGGTGGGGGTGTTTAATGCGAACTAAGGGTCATCCAAGCGCCGCAAAAGGCCGCCATGCCCTGCATACCCCTTTTCTCTTTTCATATGCAGATGAGGGTTCCAGCCAACTTTGGCCCACTGCTTGGATGACATCACTGTATGCAAATCCGTCTTCTGCAGACCTTCCCCCAGGAATGCTTGTACTAGTTGTTGCATTTGGTTTGTTGTTTGGGGGTGCTTCAGTATTAGGCAGCCTTCTGCCCTCCCATGTTCATCTGAAAATATGTGTTCTCCCGGCAGTTGTTGTCCCCAGATGAGAGTTCCCTTGTGCTGCCTCAGTTGAATCTCCTTTACTTGACAGAGATGTGCCTGAGCAGCGGCCCTCCCCAGCCCTATCCCAAATCATACTTATTTTGCATAGGAGATACCATGGTCATAAAGATTGTTCTCCCAGGGTGAGGTTCATTCATTGCATTCTGGGTATGCTGACCCCTGTGATTTCCCCAAATGTGGGAAACTCAACTGCATTATTTGTGGTAGTGGGGGACTGTGTTTGTGTTTTCCTCTGGTCAGCTCTGGTAAAAGTCAGATTTCTTTGTCTCAGATCTTCCTCTAGCCTTGTTCTTCTTTCGAGAGTTCCATTGTGCTGCCTCAGTTTGATCTCCTTCACTTGACAGGGGGGTACCCGAGCAGCGACCCTCCCCAGCTCTAGCCCAACTCCTACATAACTGCCAGGTGAGATACTATGATCATGAAGGTGCTTCTCCCAGGGCAAGGCTCACCCATTGCACTCTGGGTGTGCTGCTCCTGCGATTTCCCCAAATGTGGGAAACTTGACTGCATAATTTGCGTTTCCCCTGGTCGGCTCTCGTATAATTCAGATCTCTTTGTCTCAGGTCTCTCTCCAGCCTAGTTTGCTGTCTGTTTCCACTTCTCTTTTCTTGAGCCGCTGCCTTCTATGCCCTTGTGCACTCTCCTGACTTCTCCTGTCTGCTTACTTTGTGCCTTCCAACGCACAATGCAAACTACAGGTAGTGCTGCAGGGCCCACACCCTTTTACTTGCCTTTCAGAGCAGCTCTGGAGCTGTTACAGTGCCCAGCTGCTGCAAGAAATCAGCTTGAATGCTTCAGGGGCTGGGGCATAGCCAACATGAGCCCCACACCGACGGAGGGTGGAGGTGTTTAATGCGAACTAAGGGTCATCCAAGCGCCGCAAAAGGCCGCCATGCCCTGCATACCCCTTTTCTCTTTTCATATGCAGATGAGGGTTCCAGCCAACTTTGGCCCACTGCTTGGATGACATCACCGTATGCAAATACGTCTTCTGCAGACCTTCCCCCAGGAATGCTTGTACTAGTTGTTGCATTTGGTTTGTTGTTTGGGGTGCTTCAGTATTAGGCAGCCTTCTGCTCTCCCATGTTCATCTGAAAATATGTGTTCTCCCTGCAGTTGTTGTCCCCAGATGAGAGTTCTCTTGTGCTGCCTCAGTTGAATCTCCTTTACTTGACAGAGATGTGCCTGAGCAGCGGCCATCCCCAGCCCTATCCCAAATCATACTTATTTTGCATAGGAGATACCATGGTCATGAAGATTGTTCTTCCAGGGTGAGGTTCATTCATTGCATTCTGGGTATGCTGACCCCTGTGATTTCCCCAAATGTGGGAAACTCGACTGCATTATTTGTGGTAGTGGGGGACTGTGTTTGTGCTTTCCTCTGGTCAGCTCTGGTAAAAGTCAGATTTCTTTGTCTCAGATCTTCCTCTAGCCTTGTTCTTTTTTTGAGAGTTTCCTTGTGCTGCCTCAGTTGGATTTCCTTCACTTGACAGGGGGGTGCCCGAGCAGCGACCCTCCCCAGCTCTAGCCCAACTCCTACTTACCTGCCAGGTGAGATACTATGATCAGGAAGGTGCTTCTCCCAGGGCAAGGCTCACCCATTGCACTCTGGGTGTGCTGCTCCTACGATTTCCCCAAATGTGGGACACTTGACTACATAATTTGTGTTTCCTCTGGTCGGCTACTCGTATAATTCAGATCTCTTTGTCTCAGGTCTCTCTCCAGCCTAGTTTGCTGTCTGTTTCCACTTCTCTTTTCTTGAGCCCCTGCCCTTGCCCTTGTGCACTCTCCTGACTTCTCCTGTCTGCTTACTTTGTGCCTTCCAACGCACAATGCAAACTACAGGTAGTGCTGCAGGGCCAACACCCTTTTACTTGCCTTACAGAGCAGCTCTGGAGCTGTTACAGTGCCCAGCTGCTGCAAGAAATCAGCTTGAATGCTTCAGGGGCTGGGGCATAGCCAACATGAGCCCCACACCGACGGAGGGTGGAGGTGTTTAATGCGAACTAAGGGTCATCCAAGCGCCGCAAAAGGCCGCCATGCCCTGCATACCCCTTTTCTCTTTTCATATGCAGATGAGGGTTCCAGCCAACTTTGGCCCACTGCTTGGATGACATCACCGTATGCAAATCCGTCTTCTGCAGACCTTTTCCCAGGAATGCTTGTACTAGTTGTTGCATTTGGTTTGTTGTTTGGGGGTGCTTCAGTATTAGGCAGCCTTCTGCTCTCCCATGTTCATCTGAAAATATGTGTTCTCCCTGCAGTTGTTGTCCCCAGATGAGAGTTCCCTTGTGCTGCCTCAGTTGAATCTCCTTTACTTGACAGAGATGTGCCTGAGCAGCGGCCCTCCCCAGCCCTATCCCAAATCATACTTATTTTGCATAGGAGATACCATTGTCATGAAGATTGTTCTCCCAGGGTGAGGTTCATTCATTGCATTCTGGGTATGCTGACCCCTGTCATTTCCCCAAATGTGGGAAACTCGACTGCATTATTTGTGGTAGTGGGGGACTGTGTTTGTGCTTTCCTCTGGTCAGCTCTGGTAAAAGTCAGATTTCTTTGTCTCAGATCTTCCTCTAGCCTTGTTCTTTTTTCGAGAGTTTCCTTGTGCTGCCTCAGTTGGATCTCCTTCACTTGACAGGGGGGTGCCCGAACAGCGACCCTCCCCAGCTCTAGCCCAACTCCTACTTACCTGCCAGGTGAGATACTATGATCAGGAAGGTGCTTCTCCCAGGGCAAGGCTCACCCAATGCACTCTGGGTGTGCTGCTCCTACGATTTCCCCAAATGTGGGACACTTGATTACATAATTTGTGTTTCCTCTGGTCGGCTCTCGTATAATTCAGATCTCTTTGTCTCAGGTCTCTCTCCAGCCTAGTTTGCTGTCTGTTTCCACTTCTCTTTTCTTGAGCCGCTCCCTTCTATGCCCTTGTGCACTATCCTGACTTCTCCCGTCTGCTTACTTTGTGCCTTCCAACGCACAATGCAAACTACAGGTAGTGCTGCAGGGCCCACACCCTTTTACTTGCTTTTCAGAGCAGCTCTGGAGCTGTTACAGTGCCCAGCTGCTGCAAGAAATCAGCTTGAATGCTTCAGGGGCTGGGGCATAGCCAACATGAGCCCCACACCGAAGGAAGGTGGAGGTGTTTAATGCAAACTAGGGGTCATCCAAGCGCCGCAAAAGGCCGCCATGCCCTGCACACCCCTTTTTTATTTTCATATGCAGACGAGGGTTGAAGCCAACTTTGACCCACTGCTTGGATGACATCACCATATGCAAATCCATCTGCTGCAGGCCTTCCCCCAGGAATGCTTGCACTAGTAGTTGCATTTGGTTTGTTGTTTGGGGGTGCTTCAGTGTTAGGCAGCCTTCTGCCCTCCCATGTTCATCTGAAAATATGTGTTCTCCCTGCAGTTGTTGTCCCCAGATGAGAGTTCCCTTGTGTTGCCTCAGTTGAATCTCCTTTACTTGACAGAGATGTGCCTGAGCAGCGGCCCTCCCCAGCCCTATCCCAAATCATACTAATTTTGCATAGGAGATACCATGGTCATGAAGATTGTTCTCCCAGGGTGAGGTTCATTCATTGCACTCTGGGTATGCTGACCCCTGTGATTTCCCCAAATGTGGGAAACTCGACTGCATTATTTGTGGTAGTGGGGGACTGCGTTTGTGCTTTCCTCTGGTCAGCTCTGGTAAAAGTCAGATTTCTTTGTCTCAGATCTTCCTCTAGCCTTGTTCTTCTTTCGAGAGTTCCCTTGTGCTGCCTCAGTTGGATCTCCTTCACTTGACAGGGGGTGCCCGAGCAGCAATCCTCCACAGCTCTAGCCCAACTCCTACTTACCTGCCAGGTGAGATATTATGATGTTCACTGTTAGGGCAATCAGGATGTGGAATTCCCTGCCAGGGAAGGTGGTAATGGCGGACTCTGTAATTGGATTTAAAAAAGGAATGGATACATTTCTGAATGAAAAAGCTATCCAAGGTTATAATACTTAAAATATCAACATGGTTAATCCGGGGGTAACATGAGTTATAGTAGCTAACTAGTCATAAAACATTATTCAGCAAGTATGTAGAATCATCACAACTTAAAACAGGTTGAACACGATGGGCAATTTGCCTCTATTCAACCTCAAAAACTATGTTACTATATGTTACTATATTACTATGTTACTGTAGTATACAGAACACCACAATGTAATGAGCAGTGATAGTGAGCACTGATGAGGATACTAGAACTGACACTGAGCAGCAAGATGCAGCACTGGACTATTAGTAATGTACTGTAGTATGCTGAGCACCACAATGCAGCACAAGACAATGAGCAGTGATACTGAGCACTGATGAGGATACTACTGAGAACTGACACTGAGCAGGAGAGACACACTACTAGTATTACTGAGCAGCAATAAGTAACCACTGATACTGAGCACTGATATTGAGATTTCCACTGAGAGAACATAGCCACGTCCTCTCCGCTCTCTCTTCAATGCACGAGTAAAAATGGCGGCAACGCGCAGCTCTTTATATGGAATCCGAATCTCGAGAGAATCCGACAGCGGGATGATGACATTTTCCCTTGTTCAGGTTTTCCGAGTCAGGCGGGAACAACCGAGCCTGCCTCGGACCAGTGTAAACCACATGGAGTTCGTCGGGAATTCGGTTCTCGGAGAACCGAACCCGCTCCTCTCTACCTTATACCCATCAATTTTTTTATTTTCAATCTAAGCCCCTGCAGTTTTCTGTAAGCATCTGCTTCGCTATGATGATCAACAAGTCACAAGGGCAAACACTCAGGGCTTGAGGCGTAGATCTTAGGACCAGCTGCTACAAGCATGGCAGAGGTGTCACTATCACTGGTGACACCCAGAGAGGTGGCGAAGGAGATTGTAATGCAGTGCGCGCAGATAAGCAGCGCAATGGTAAAAAGGAGGCATGGTTTCATAGGTAGGGGCGTGGCCTGGTGGCCTGAATCTACATTTTGTTGCTCCGGGTGTCCCGGGGGTTGGGGGCTGCACCCGGGGACTAGTGTGTGTGCGGTGCTGGCTCCTGCACAGTGACAGGGCATGGCCACCCAGCATGACGCCTCCATTCTTGACCATGCTGTAATTGCAGTCGCACTGCAGTTCAGCGTGATCATAAAAAATGGTGTAGCCTCCTGCTGGTGCAAACTGTATGTGCGCGCAGGAAGCCGCCACCATTTTTGTGATCACAGCGGCTGAATGTGATGTCATACAGCCGCTGTGACCACGCCCCCTGTGTCTCCTCCGTTGCAGACCCCATTTTGAAGCCTTGCCCCCGCACCGCTCCATCCCTGACTTGGAAATGGAGTGTTGCTGACCCCCCTCTCCCCCCCCGCCCCGATTGACAGGCAGAGGCGATCGCATTCTCTGCGGGGTGCCGCAGAAAATGCAGGCACATGCGTATGCTGTTAGCAATTTTTGCAGTTGGATCGCTTATTGTGATTGCATTCCAACCTGAATCAGGCCCTATTACCTATCACAATGCGCTGCGGGCAGTACAAAATTGGGTTAATATAGGAGTAAAACTCCCAGACCTGTGCTCCTTAACTGTACCTGGTGGCTAGTGGAGCGGCTGCCCAGTAATCAGTGTCCACGCCAGTGCGCACACGGTCCACCCCCTACGGCCACGCTCCCCTTCATCAGCGGCCTCGTGATCCGGAAGGGCGGTGTGTGTGTGACTGACCTTAGGAAGAAACTGGAGCCTCCGCTGCAGTGACCCAGCAACCAGGTGACAATGCTAAATTCCTTGTCGTATAAACAACCCTTTATGAAGCTAAGAACACTGTACGCTGTTTACTTAAGAAGTACCGTAATGGTACGCTATTGACGTAGCGATCGCTCAGCCGTAGGCGAGACGCTCAAGCGTCACGTTCGCTCGCGGCCCAGTGATCACAGGACACGTTATTGGCTATGTCTAGGGGAATGATTCGCTATGGCGTAGCTTACGCTCGAGACCACGAGGAGGTCACCAGCGATGCAGACGCTCACAACACTATACCTTTATGTTAAAACCTTATACCAATGAAATACACTGAATACCTTAATGTGAGTACAGGGTGTAAATGCAACCTTGTGTAACCTGACTAACTACAAAGCTGCTTGAGCGTCACCAACGCTCAAGTGAACACTTAACACTATAGAAAATACACAGATACTGGTTTAGGTTCCAAAGCCTATTAACTGTATTATATCTAATATACTTGTAAAAGGGGATAACAGTACAAATGATACACTACAATATAACAAGGACTTCCTAACCACAGAACTAAACAATAAATACAAAAAGACAATACTACACTGACCTAAATGCAATACAGTACAATACTATAATACTATGAGAGATATAAGAGAAAAGAAGAGAGAGAGAGATAGAGAGAGAGAGAGAAATTGGCTCACAGAAAGACAATGATTACGGAGAGAAACTTACGCACAAAGGGTATGATCGCCTGCGCCTCGATATCCAGCTCCCGGCTATCAGCAGATAACCGTTGATGAGAGAGTGAGAGCTGGATGTGGTCGGCCTGCCTATTTATACCCCACACACAATGCAATCTCATGGTCCTACAATCCCATTGTCCATTGGCCGAAGGAATTCGGCCCTGCATCATAACAAAAGGTCATAGGGTGATTCATACAGGTGGGCTGTGACGATTTCCAACAGCTCAGGTGGGTGGGAAACTGGGTTTCCCGCCGCATACCTGAGTATGAGTAAATAATAGAAATGGACATAAACTTCTTATGTCCATAACTATTCGCACGAGCGATTAATACGCTCCAAACCAACACCGGAATATTGCTAATTAAATACTCTTCCGATGGGTACCAAACACTGCTGTATGATTCCTGTTAGACCCTTCGTACGATATAAAGAGGGATTCCTCAGCTCTGGGACATTGTATTTTAACCAAACTTTCAGAATCTATCAAAGGGACCATGATCTATAAACTACATTAATTGTGAAAATATGTAACGAATGAGTCGCACGCTACGACTACGTAAACTCTACGTAAACTCTACCGTAAATGCGCATACCGCGCCTGCGAGTGTACGCTATTGCGGGTATGCGCCTCCACGGGAGAGCGTACGCACGCGCAGCGCGGACCAGTGTGCGGTGCAAATATGGCAACGTGCATTGAGACATTTTTCTGACTTTGACACAGGGCACGGGAGTATACAGCGCCGCTGGGAGTGATGAAGCTGCAGTAAAGATGTCTATTAGACCTAGCCTGCTGCAGCCCTTGTAGATTCTCATAAAACAAGTTCTTCTTTTCTTGTCAAAATTAATAGCTAAGAATAGGCTGCCTGAGGCAGGCCCCTGTTAAGTGGCCTGCTACTGAAGGCACCAACTACAAACTGAGCTCCCTGTTCATGGAAGCGGGGTTATAGAGGAGGATGCGCTGAGCATCTTGGGAACAGTCAAAAGCTTTGAGCCGGTTGGTGCCTCAGATCAAGATCCTACTCTACACCCCAATGTGAATCCTTGTGGAGTCCAGTGTACCCCACAGAAGAAATTAATGTGTCACACCCATTGGCAGCAACCTTAGAATAGCTGCTGACGGGCACAATTGAGAAAGGAAGGGGGGGGGACATTTGAATCCAGCACATAGATGCAATTCAAATATGTAATTTGTACCTTCCTATTTTAAAATATAATGGATGAACCTCACCCTGTGAGAACAATCTTCATGATCAAGAGATCTCATATGCAAAATAAGTATGAGTTGGGATAGGGCTGGGGAGGGTGGCTGCTCGGGCAGCCCCTCCCCCGTCAAGTTAAGGAGATTCAACTGAGGACGCACAAGGGAACTCTCGTCTTGGGACAACAACTGCAGGGAGACCACATCTGTTCAGATGAACATGGGAGGGTGGAAGGCTGCCTAATATTGAAGCACCATCAAATATCAAACCATATGCAACAACTAGTACAAGCATTCCTGGGGGAAGGTCTGCAGAAGACGGATTTGCATACGGTGATGTCATCCAAGATGTGGGCCAAAGTTGGCTGGAACCCTCATCTGCATATGAAAAGAGAAAAGGGGCATGCAGGGCATGGCGGCCTTTTGCGGTGCTTGGATGACCCCTAGTTCGCATTAAACACCCCCACCCTCCTTTGGTGTGGGGCTCATGTTGGCCATGCCCCATCCCCTGAAGCTGATTTCTTGCAGCAGCTGGGCACTGTAACAGCTCCAGAGCTGTTCTGTAAGGCAAGTAAAAGGGTGTGGGCCCTGCAGCACCACCTGTAGTTCGCATTGTGCGTTGGAAGGCACAAAGTAAGCAGACGGGAGGAGAAGTCAGGATAGTGCGCAAGGGCATCCTTTTCTCTTAGTCCGTAGAGGATGCTGGTGTCACATTAAGAACCATGGGGTATAGACGGGATCCGCAAGAGACATGGGCACTTTAAGACTTTCAAAGGGTGTGAACTGGCTCCTCCCTCTATGCCCCTCCTCCAGACTCCAGTTATAGGAACTGTGCCCAGGGAGACGGACATTTCGAGGAAAGGATTTATTGTTAAACTAAGGTGAGCATCTTACCAGCTCACACCTTAAGCATGCCGCAGAACGTGGCATTCAACAGAACACAAGCCAACGGCATGAACAATTGCAGCAAAAAGCTGACCAGAACCATAACATAACATGTGTATAACCACAAGTAATAACTGCAGACACAGTATGGACTGGGACGGGTGCCCAGCATCCTCTACGGACTAAGAGAAAAGGATTAACCGGTAGGTATTAAAATCCTATTTTCTCATACGACCTAGAGGATGCTGGGGTCACATTAAGAACCATGGGGTTATACCAAAGCTCTTGAACGGGTGGGAGAGTGCGTACGACTCTGCAGCACCGAATGACCCAACTTGAGGTTATCATCAGCCAAGGTATCAAACTTGTAAAACTTAGCAAAAGTGTTTACTAAATAGCTGCTCGGCAAAGTTGCAATGCCGAGACTCCCCGACCAGCTGCCCAGGATGAACCCACCTTTCTAGTAGAATGGGTCTTCACCTAATTCAGTAACGGCAATCCTGCCATGGAATGAGCATGCTGAATCTTACCACAGATCCAGCGCATAATGGTCTACATGGAAGCAGGACACCCAATCCTGTTGGGAGCATACAGGACAAACAGAGCCTCTGTTTTCCTAATCTGAACCGTTCTGGTGACATAAATTTTCAAAGTTCTGACCACAGCCAGAGACTTTGACTCAACGAAGGTGTCAGTGGCCAAAGGCACCATGTGGAAAGATGAACCACCTTCGGCAGAAATTGTTGACGTGTCCTCAATTCTGCTCTATCTTCATGAAAGATCAAATAAAGGCTCTTGTGATACTGCATGGTTTGTACTGTTTTCCATGTGCTCCCAGATCTTTCAAGCAAGTAGCATGGTCAAGAAAGTTCTGTTTGAAAAGAAACAACATTTACTGTCATTGTTATAGAATTTGGGAGAAAAAACAAGAAGAAATCTGCACTGTTGACGCACTGGACAGAATGAATGAATCATAAAATATAACCTTTATTAAGTATGTATTAAAATTGGATAAATATTAATATTATTATCCCAAACTGCAGTGAAACATAAAGGTTAAAATCACAGAACTAACATACATGTGCATAAGAAGAATGAAGAGATGTGAAAAAAAGGTTTAAAAAGCGTGTCCGTGTGTGATTATTTTTGAAGGCACAACCCTGGCGGGGTTGTTTATATAGATATATATGTTGCTAATAATCACTTTCTAGCGTAATGTTATTAAATAGCTGTTAGTATCTATGTCGTCAGGTACCACTGGGTCGTATCCTATATACTCCCTTCACTCAATAGGGGTTACCTCCCGGGAAGCCATCCCCATTGGCGAATTTGTGGGGGTGATTGAGTATAACCGGTAAGCTAACCTCCAATTTGTGGGGTGCTTAGGTAGATGGGGATCACTTATTTCTCTGTGTCCCCTAAGACTATATTCCTAAATTCAATACCACAGGGGGATAGCTTTCTATATCGGATAAGGAATCACTTGATAGGGAAATCTCTATGCATCATGGAAAGATCATATTTATTAATATCCAAACTAAAAAAATGATGAATAGCTTTAATTTAGCTGTTTAGATATAGTTAATTGGCGAGATATACCAACAGGTGCGGTTGCCTTAAGGAATATGGCAATTCCAATATAAATAGCAGCCCTCCTTCATATAATCAGCCAGATCTTATTAAATCTGGTCCAGATATAGCCGTTCAGATATACTTAATTGACAACATATATCAATCGGTGGGGTTGCCTTAAGGAATATAGCAATTCCAATTCTCATATAAATAGCAACCTTCCTTCATATATTCAGCCAGATCTTATTTAATCTGATCTAGGCGTAGGCAATAATGCTTTCCTTAGAGGTATAGCCACCTCAATTCTTATTAGGAAGCAAAGTGTCTGTCATAATGGTTTATCCAATTCATCTAAGAAATAATATATTCCATGTGTCAGAGATTCATTACTCTCTATTTACACTGTTAAAGAGTTAATTCTTATTATGTTACAGTGTAATGAAATTATCATATAGGGAGATGTGGCAATTCCATGTGCTATATATATAATAACCCTTAGTGGTCCAGATTCCACAATGAGGAATTTTCTTATAAACCGCTGAAACACACAGCTGTTTGACTGACTTCCAAATATATCTATCTCACTTTGTAACAGTCTTATGATAGAGAAACTGTTACATATTCGGTCACTTAGTTATCTAAAGGTAAACAGACTCAGTGTGAGGGTAATATAATATATCAAATGCGCTGTCAATAATCGTGGTAACTGGTGTAATAATGTGGTATATTGAGTATGCTAGTAAGGCATATAACTGCTCTCCAGCCTTCAAGTGTTACCAATCAATTTGTTACACTGTAAAGGATTTATGGTGTCCTGTTAGGACATGCAGCTGCTAGGCTGACTCAAAGATTTATCCATTTGTAACAATTATGTAACAGTTATATACATGTTACTGGTATTACATAGAAATAGTATGACACAGGCCAGCAGTCCCATGTGTCTAGATTCCACAATAGGAGATTTTCTTTGTCTTATAAACTGCTGGAACACACAGCTGCTAGACTGACTTCAAATATATATATTACTTTGTAACAGTCTTATAGTAAAGAGACTGTTACACACTGTCATTTAGTTATCTCAAGGTTAGCAGATTCTGTGTGAGGATAGTGTTCTGTTAGAACATGCAGCTGCTAGGCTGACTCATAGAAAATGTATCCATTTGTAACAAATGACACATACAGCATTAAATTAATATCTATAGCAGCCCATGTGACATCTCTACTCTTATCATAATTGTCTGGTTATTGCCAATCTGGACAGCAGGAGTGATATATATTCACTAGTCCCAATATCCCATCATATAAATATACCCACACTGATATACTTTCTTATCAAGAGTTATTAGTAGCTATCTGTATGCACTTTAGACATTGTATCTGCTAAGTGACATCATATCTAGTGTATTCCTTTCTTATAGCTCAGCTTCTATTCCCTATTAGTGGAGACTAACAGCTAACATCATAATCATATATTTTTGTTTTATAACATTTCACATGAGTCAAATACACGCGGACACGCCGTGCCCTACACGTGTGTTTCACTGCATCTATGGCAACTTACATTAAAGCTAACAAGAAAGCACACTCGTTCTGTCTTTAAACTGATAAAAGAAACCCCAATAATATGGGGCATGCAAAAATTGAGATAAAACTCAGTTTTGCTCCTCTCCACGGAAATCTTTAATAAAAGGCGAAATATTTGTTAGTTCTGAAGAGAAACCAGAGCATGACCAAGATTCCACCTGTCGCCTGAGTGCCATGCCAGCAGTTCTCATTGAGCTCAAAGTGAGCACCCAATTTGAAAGAAAGATAGCAGATTTCTCACCAGGCTTCCCCTAGCTATAAACATGGTTTGTACTCTTTTCCATGTGTTCCCAGATCTTTCAAGCAATTAGTATAGTCAAGAAAGTTCTGTTTGAAAAGAAACAAACATTTACTGTCATTTCTATGCAAATGAGCTTACATTAAAGCACACTCGTTCTATCTTTAAACAGATAAAATAAAACCCCAATAAGATGGGGAATGCAAAATTTGAGATAAAACTCAGTTTTGCTCCTCTCCACGGAAATCTTTAGTAAAAGGCGAAAGATTTGTTCGTTCTGAAGAGAAACCAGAGCATGACCAAGATTCCACCTGTCGCCTGAGTGCCATGCCAGCAGTCCTCATTCAGCTCAAAGTGAGCACCCAATTTGAAAGAAAGAAAGCAGATTTCTCACCAGGCTTCCCCTTGCTATAAGCATGGTTTGTACTCTTTTCCATGTGCTCCCAGATCTTTCAAGCAAGTAGCATGGTCAAGAAAGTTCTGTTTGAAAAGAAACAGACATTTACTGTCATTGTTATACAAATAAACTTACATTAAAGCCAACAAGAAAGCACACTCATTCTGTCCTTAAACTGATAAAAGAAACCCCAATAATATGGGGCATGCAAAAATTGAGATAAAACTCAGTTTTGCTCCTCTCCACGGAAATCTTTAATAAATGGCGAAAGATTTGTTCATTCTGAAGAGAAACCAGAGCATGACCAAGATTCCACCTGTCGCCTGAGAGCCATGCCAGCAGTCCTCATTCAGATCAAAGTGAGCGCCCAATTTGAAAGAAAGCAGATTTCTCACCTGGCTTCTCCTTGCTATAAGCATGGTTTGTACTGTATTCCATGTGCTCCCAGATCTTTCAAGCAAGTAGCATGGTCAAGAAAGTTCTGTTTGAAAAGAAACAAACATTTACTGTAATTTCTATGCAAATGAGCTTTCATTAAAGCACACTCATTCTATCTTTAAACCGATAAAAGAAAATCCAAAAAGATGGGGCATGCAAAAATTGAGGTAAAACTCAGTTTTGCTCCTCTCCACGGAAATCTTTAGTAAAAGGCGAAAGATTTGTTCGTTCTGAAGAGAAACCAGAGCATGACCAAGATTTTCATCTGAAAATATGTGTTCTCCCTGCAGTTGTTGTCCCCAGATGAGAGTTCCCTTGTGCTGCCTCAGTTGAATCTCCTTTACTTGACAGAGATGTGCCTGAGCAGCGGCCCTCCCCAGCCCTATCCCAAATCATACTTATTTTGCATAGGAGATACCATGGTCATGAAGATTGTTCTCCCAGGGTGAGGTTCATTCATTGCATTCTGGGTATGCTGACCCCTGTGATTTCCCCAATGTGGGAAACTCGACTGCATTATTTGTGGTAGTGGGGGACTGTGTTTGTGCTTTCCT
Organism: Pseudophryne corroboree; assembly: GCF_028390025.1. Classification (NCBI taxonomy): domain Eukaryota; kingdom Metazoa; phylum Chordata; class Amphibia; order Anura; family Myobatrachidae; genus Pseudophryne; species Pseudophryne corroboree. Next base: position 568,496 of record NW_026968921.1, read on the forward strand.
CTGGTCAGCTCTGGTAAAAGTCAGATTTCTTTGTCTCAGATCTTCCTCTAGCCTTGTTCTTCTTTCGAGAGTTCCCTTGTGCTGCCTCAGTTGGATCTCCTTCACTTGACAGGGGGTGCCCGAGCAGCAATCCTCCACAGCTCTAGCCCAACTCCTACTTACCTGCCAGGTGAGATACTATGATCTTCACTGTTAGGGCAATCAGGATGTGGAATTCCCTGCCAGGGAAGGTGGTAATGGCGGACTCTGTAATTGGATTTAAAAAAGGAATGGATACATTTCTGAATGAAAAAGCTATCTAAGGTTATAATACTTAAAATATCAACATGGTTAATCCGGGGGTAACATGAGTTATAGTAGCTAACTAGTCATAAAACATTATTCAGCAAGTATGTAGAATCATCACAACTTAAAACAGGTTGAACACGATGGGCAATTTGCCTCTATTCAACCTCAAAAACTATGTTACTATATGTTACTATATTACTATGTTACTGTAGTATACAGAAAACCAAAATGCAATGAACAGTGATAGTGAGCACTGATGAGGATACTAGAACTGACACTGAGCAGCAAGATGCAGCACTGGACTATTAGTAATGTACTGTAGTATGCTGAGCACCACAATGCAGCACAAGACAATGAGCAGTGATACTGAGCACTGATGAGGATACTACTGAGAACTGACACTGAGCAGGAGAGACACACTACTAGTATTACTGAGCAGCAATAAGTAACCACTGATACTGAGCACTGATATTGAGATTTCCACTGAGAGAACATAGCCACGTCCATTCCGCTCTCTCTTCAATGCACGAGTAAAAATGGCGGCAACGCGCAGCTCTTTATATGGAATCCGAATCTCGCGAGAATCCGACAGCGGGATGATGACATTTTCCCTTGTTCAGGTTTTGCGAGTCAGGCGGGAACAACCGAGCCTGCCTCGGACCAGTGTAAACAACGTGGAGTTCGTGGGGAATTCGGTTCTCGGAGAACCGAACCCGCTCCTCTCTACCTTATACCAATCAATTTTTTTATTTTCAATCTAAGCCCCTGCAGTTTTCTGTAAGCATCTGCTTCGCTATGATGATCAACAAGTCACAAGGGCAAACACTCAGGGCTTGAGGCGTAGATCTTAGGACCAGCTGCTACAAGCATGGCAGAGGTGTCACTATCACTGGTGACACCCAGAGAGGTGGCGAGGGAGATTGTAATGCAGTGCGCGCAGATAAGCAGCGCAATGGTAAAAAGGAGGCATGGTTTCATAGGTAGGGGCGTGGCCTGGTGGCCTGAATCTACATTTTGTTGCTCCGGGTGTCCCGGGGGTTGGGGGCTGCACCCGGGGACTAGTGTGTGAGCGGTGCTGGCTCCTGCACAGTGAAAGGGCATGGCCACCCAGCATGACGCCTCCCTTCTTGACCATGCTGTAATTGCAGTCGCACTGCAGTTCAGCGTGATCATAAAAAATGGTGTAGCCTCCTGCTGGTGCAGACTGTATGTGCGCGCAGGAAGCCGCCACCATTTTTGTGATCACAGCGGCTGAATGTGATGTCATACAGCCGCTGTGACCACGCCCCCTGTGTCTACTCCGTTGCAGACCCCATTTTGAAGCCTTGCCCCCGCACCGCTCCATCCCTGACTTGGAAATGGAGTGTTGCTGACCCACCTATCCCCCCCCGCCCCGATTGACAGGCAGAGGCGATCGCATTCTCTGCGGGGTGCCGCAGAAAATGCAGGCACATGCGTATGCTCTTAGCAATTTTTGCAGTTGGATCGCTTATTGTGATTGCAATCCAACCTGAATCAGGCCCTATTACCTATCACAATGCGCTGCGGGCAGTACAAAATTGGGTTAATATAGGAGAAAAACCCCCAGACCTGTGCTCCTTAACTGTACCTGGTGGCTAGTGGAGCGGCTGCCCAGTAATCAGTGTCCACGCCAGTGCGCACACGGTCCACCCCCTACGGCCACGCTCCCCTTCATCAGCGGCCTCGTGATCCGGAAGGGTGGTGTGTGTGTGACTGACCTTAGGATGAAACCGGACCCTCCGCTGCAGTGACCCAGCAACCAGGGCACGGGAGTATACAGCGCCGCTGGGAGTGATGAAGCTGCAGTAAAGATGTCTATTAGACCTAGCCTGCTGCAGCCCTTGTAGATTCTCATAAAACAAGTTCTTCTTTTCTTGTCAAAATTTATAGCTAAGAATAGGCTGCCTGAGGCAGGCCCCTGTTAAGTGGCCTGCTACTGAAGGCACCAACTACAAACTGAGCTCCCTGTTCATGGAAGCGGGGTTATAGAGGAGAATGCACTGAGCATCTTGGGAACAGTCAAAAGCTTTGAGCCGGTTGGTGCCTCAGATCAAGATCCTACTGTACACCCCAATGTGAATCCTTGTGGAGTCCAGTGTACCCCACAGAAGAAATTAATGTGTCACACCCATTGGCAGCAACCTTAGAATAGCTGCTGACGGGCACAATTGAGAAAGGAAGGGGGGGGGGGGACATTTGAATCCAGCACATAAATGCAATTCAAATATGTAATTTGTACCTTCCTATTTTAAAATATAATGGATGAACCTCACCCTGTGAGAACAATCTTCATGATCAAGAGATCACATATGCAAAATAAGTATGAGTTGGGATAGGGCTGGGGAGGGTGGCTGCTCGGGCAGCCCCTCCCCCGTCAAGTTAAGGAGATTCAACTGAGGAAGCACAAGGGAACTCTCGTCTGGGGACAACAACTGCAGGGAGACCACATCTTTTCAGATGAACATGGGAGGGCGGAAGGCTGTCTAATACTGAAGCACCATCAAATATCAAACCATATGCAACATCTAGTACAAGCCTTCCTGGGGGAAGGTCTGCAGCAGACGGATTTGCATACAGTGATGTTATTCAAGCAGTGGGCCAAAGTTGGCTGGAACCCTCATCTGCATATGAAAAGAGAAAAGGGGCGTGCAGGGCATGGCGGCCTTTTGCAGTGCTTGGATGACCCCTAGTTCTCATTAAACACCCCCACCCTCCTTTGGTGTGGGGCTCATGTTGGCCATGCCCCATCCCCTGAAGCATTCAAGCTGATTTCTTGCAGCAGCTGGGCACTGTAACAGCTCCAGAGCTGTTCTGTAAGGCAAGTAAAAGGGTGTGGGCCCTGCAGCACCACCTGTAGTTTGCATTGTGCGTTGGAAGGCACAAAGTAAGCAGACGGGAGGAGAAGTCAGGATAGTGCGCAAGGGCATCCTTTTCTCTTAGTCCGTAGAGGATGCTGGGGTCACATTAAGAACCATGGGGTATAGACGGGATCCGCAAGAGACATGGGCACTTTAAGACTATCAAAGGGTGTGAACTGGCTCCTCCCTCTATGCCCCTCCTCCAGACTCCAGTTATAGGAACTGTGCCCATGGAGACGGACATTTCGAGGAAAGGATTTATTGTTAAACTAAGGTGAGCATCTTACCAGCTCACACCTTAAGCATGCCGCAGAACGTGGCATTCAACAGAACACAAGCCAACGGCATGAATAATTGCAGCAAAAAGCTGACCAGAACCATAACACAACATGTGTATAACCACAAGTAATAACTGCAGACACAGTATGGACTGGGACGGGTGCCCAGCATCCTCTACAGACTAAGAGAAAAGGATTTACCGGTAGGTATTAAAATCCTATTTTCTCATACGACCTAGAGGATGCTGGGGTCACATTAAGAACCATGGGGTTATACCAAAGCTCTTGAACGGGTGGAAGAGTGCGTACGACTCTGCAGCACCGAATTACCCAACTTGAAGTTATCATCGGCCAAGGTATCAAACTTGTAAAACTTAGCAAAAGTGTTTACTAAATAGCTGCTCGGCAAAGTTGCAATGCCGAGACTCCCCGACCAGCTGCCCAGGATGAACCCACCTTTCTAGTAGAATGGGTCTTCACCTAATTCAGTAACGGCAATCCTGCCATGGAATGAGCATGCTGAATCTTACCACAGATCCAGCGCATAATGGTCTACATGGAAGCAGGACACCCAATCCTGTTGGGAGCATACAGGACAAACAGAGCCTCTGTTTTCCTAATCTGAACCGTTCTGGTGACATAAATTTTCAAAGTTCTGACCACAGCCAGAGACTTTGACTCAACGAAGGTGTCAGTGGCCAAAGGCACCATGTGGAAAGATGAACCACCTTCGGCAGAAATTGTTGACGTGTCCTCAATTCTGCTCTATCTTCATGAAAGATCAAATAAAGGCTCTTGTGATACTGCATGGTTTGTACTGTTTTCCATGTGCTCCCAGATCTTTCAAGCAAGTAGCATGGTCAAGAAAGTTCTGTTTGAAAAGAAACAAACATTTACTGTCATTGTTATGCAAATAAACTTACATTAAAGCTAACCAGAAAGCACACTCGTTCTGTCTTTAAACTGATAAAAGAAACCCCAATAATATGGGCATACCTCCCAACTTTGTCGGCTCGCAAAGAGGGACACACGCGCGGCGAAGTCGCACGCGCTCCCAAAAAGGGCGTGGCCTAAGTAAAAAGGGGCATGGCTTCGCGGGAGGACCCGCGATCGCGAGTCACGCCCCCGTTTTCGGCACTGAGGGGGCATGCCCAGCGCTCTGTGAGCCGCTGGCATGCCACCTCTCCCTCTGACTTCAGTGAATAGACGCTGTGCGCACAGCGACTATTCACCGCTGCTCTGCTAAGCAGGGCAGCGACAGACAGAGCCTCCCAACTGTCCTCCCCACCGCGGGACACTGCGGCCCGCAGGTGGGACAGCGGGACAGTCCCCAAAAAACGGGACTGTCCCGCGAAAATCGGGACAGTTGGGAGGTATGATATGGGGCATGCAAAAATTGAGATAAAACTCAGTTTTGCTCCTCTCCACGGAAATCTTTAGTAAAAGGCGAAAGATTTGTTCGTTCTGAAGAGAAACCAGAGCATGACCAAGATTCCACCTGTCGCCTGAGTGCCATGCCAGCAGTCCTCATTCAGCTCAAAGTGAGCACCCAATTTGAAAGAAAGAAAGCAGATTTCTCACCAGGCTTCCCCTTGCTATAAACATGGTTTGTACTCTTTTCCATGTGCTCCCAGATCTTTCAAGCAATTAGTATGGTCAAGAAAGTTCTGCTTGAAAAGAAACAGACATTTATTGTCATTGTTATGCAAATAAACTTACATTAAAGCTAACAAGAAAGCACACTTGTTCTGTCTTTAAACTGATAAAAGAAACCCCAATAATATGGGGCATGCAAAAATTGAGATAAAACTCAGTTTTGCTCCTCTCCACGGATAATCTTTAATAAAAGGCGAAAGATTTGTTCATTCTGAAGAGAAACCAGAGCATGACCAAGATTCCACCTGTCGCCTGAGTGCTGTGCCAGCAGTCCTCATTCAGATCAAAGTGAGCGCCCAATTTGAAAGAAAGCAGATTTCTCACCTGGCTTCTCCTTGCTATAAGCATGGTTTGTACTGTATTCCATGTGCTCCCAGATCTTTAAAGCAAGTAGCATGGTCAAGAAAGTTCTGTTTGAACATAAATAAACATTTACTGTCATTTCTATGCAAATGAGCTTACATTAAAGCACACTCATTCTATCTTTAAACCGGTAAAAGAAACCCCAAAAAGATGGGGCATGCAAAAATTTAGATAAAACTCGGTTTTGCTCCTCTCCACGGAAATCTTTAGTAAGAGGCGAAAGATTTGTTCGTTCTGAAGAGAAACCAGAGCATGACCAAGATTTTTATCTGAAAATATGTGTTCTCCCTGCAGTTGTTGTCCCCAGATGAGAGTTCCCTTGTGCTGCCTCAGCTGAATCTCCTTTACTTGACAGAGATGTGCCTGAGCAGCGGCCCTCCCCAGCCTTATCCCAAATCATACTTATTTTGCATAGGCGATACCATGGTCATGAAGATTGTTCTCCCAGGGTGAGGTTCATTCATTGCATTCTGGGTATGCTGACCCCTGTGATTTCCCCAAATGTGGGAAACTCGACTGCATTATTTGTGGTAGTGGGGGACTGTGTTTGTGCTTTCCTCTAGTCAGCTCTGGTAAAAGTCAGATTTATTTGTCTCAGATCTTCCTCTAGCCTTGTTCTTCTTTCGAGAGTTCCCTTGTGCTGCCTCAGTTGGATCTCTTTCACTTGACAGGGGGGTGCCCGAGTAGCGACCCTCCCCAGCTCTAGCCCAACTCCTACTTACCTGCCAGGTGAGATACTATGATCATGAAGGTGCTTCTCCCAGGGCAAGGCTCACCCATTGCACTCTGGGTGTGGTGCCCCTGCGATTTCCCCAAATGTGGGAAGCTTGACTGCATAATTTGTGTTTCCCCTGGTCGGCTCTCGTATAATTCAGATCTCTTTGTCTCAGGTCTCTCTCCAGCCTAGTTTGCTGTCTGTTTCCACTTCTTTTTTCATGAGCCCCTCCCTTTTATACCCTTGTGCACTATCCTGACTTCTCCTCTTGTCTGCTTATTTTGTGCCTTCCAATGCACAATGCAAACTACAGGTAGTGCTGCAGGGCCCACTCCCTTTTACTTGCCGTACAGAGCAGCTCTGGAGCTGTTACAGTGCCCAGCTGCTGCAAGAAATCAGCTTGAATGCTTCAGGGGCTGGGGCATAGCCAACATGAGCCCCACACCGAAGGAGGGTGGAGGTGTTTAATGCGAACTAGGGGTCATCCAAGCGCCGCAAAAGGCCGCTATGCCCTGCACGCCCCTTTTCTCTTTTCATATGCAGACGAGGGTTGAAGCCAACTTTGACCCACTGCTTGGATGACATCACCGTATGCAAATCCATCTGCTGCAGGCCTTCCCCCAGGAATGCTTGCACTAGTTGTTGCATTTGGTTTGTTGTTTGGGGGTGCTTCATTATTAGGCAGCCTTCTGCCCTCCCATGTTCATCTGAAAATATGTGTTCTCCCTGCAGTTGTTGTCCCCAGATGAGAGTTCCCTTGTGCTGCCTCAGTTGAATCTCCTTTACTTGACAGAGATGTGCCTGAGCAGCGGCCCTCCCCAGCCCTATCCCAAATCATACTTATTTTGCATAGGAGATACCATGGTCATGAAGATTGTTCTCCCAGGGTGAGGTTCATTCATTGCATTCTGGGTATGCTGACCCCTGTGATTTCCCCAAATGTGGGAAACTCGACTGCATTATTTGTGGTAGTGGGGGACTGTGTTTGTGCTTTCCTCTGGTCAGCTCTGGTAAAAGTCAGATTTATTTGTCTCAGATCTTCCTCTAGCCTTGTTCTTCTTTCGAGAGTTCCCTTGTGCTGCCTCAGTTGAATCTCCTTCACTTGACAGGGGGGTACCCGAGCAGCGACCCTCCCCAGCTCTAGCCCAACTTCTACTTACCTGGCAGGTGAGATACTATGATCATGTAGGTGCTTCTCCCAGGGCAAGGCTCACCCATTGCACTCTGGGTGTGCTGCTCCTGCGATTTCCCCAAATGTGGGAAACTTGACTGCATAATTTGTGTTTCCCCTGGTCGGCTCTCGTATAATTCAGATCTCTTTGTCTCAGGTCTCTCTCCAGCCTAGTTTGCTGTCTGTTTCAACTTCTCTTTTCTTGAGCCGCTCCCTTCTATGCCCTTGCGCACTATCCTGACTTCTCCCGTCTGCTTACTTTGTGCCTTCCAATGCACAATGCAAACTACAGGTAGTGCTGCAGGGCCCACACCCTTTTACTTGCCGTTCAGAGCAGCTCTGGAGCTGTTACAGTGCCCAGCTGCTGCAAGAAATCAGCTTGAATGCTTCAGGGGCTGGGGCATAGCCAACATGAGCCCCACACCGAAGGAGGGTGGAGGTGTTTAATGCGAACTAGGGGTCATCCAAGCGCCGCAAAAGGCCGCCATGCCCTGCACGCCCCTTTTCTCTTTTCATATGCAGACGAGGGTTGAAGCCAACTTTGACCCACTGCTTGGATGACATCACTATATGCAAATCCATCTGCTGCAGGCCTTCCCCCAGGAATGCTTGTACTAGTTGTTGCATTTGGTTTGTTGTTTGGGGGTGCTTCAGTATTAGGCAGCCTTCTGCCCTCCCATGTTTATCTGAAAATATGTGTTCTCCCTGCAGTTGTTGTCCCCAGATGAGAGTTCCCTTGTGCTGCCTCAGTTGAATCTCCTTTACTTGACAGAGATGTGCCTGAGCAGCGGCCCTCCCCAACCCTATCCCAAATCATACTTATTTTGCATAGGCGATACCATGGTCATGAAGATTGTTCTCCCAGGGTGAGGTTCATTCATTGCATTCTGGGTATGCTGACCCCTGTGATTTCCCCAAATGTGGGAAACTCGACTGCATTATTTGTGGTAGTGGGGGACTGTGTTTGTGCTTTCCTCTGGACAGCTCTGGTAAAAGTCAGATTTCTTTGTCTCAGATCTTCCTCTAGCCTTGTTCTTCTTTCGAGAGTTCCCTTGTGCTGCCTCAGTTGGATCTCTTTAACTTGACAGGGGGGTGCCCGAGCAGCGACCCTCCCCAGCTCTAGCCCAACTCCTACTTACTTGCCAGGTGAGATACTATGATCATGAAGGATCTTCTCCCAGGGCAAGGCTCACCCATTGCACTCTGGGTGTGGTGCCCCTGCGATTTCCCCAAATGTGGGAAGCTTGACTGCATAATTTGTGTTTCCCCTGGTCGGCTCTCGTATAATTCAGATCTCTTTGTCTCAGGTCTCTCTCCAGCCTAGTTTGCTGTCTGTTTCCACTTCTTTTTTCATGAGCCCCTCCCTTTTATACCCTTGTGCACTATCCTGACTTCTCCTCCTGTCTGCTTACTTTGTGCCTTCCAATGCACAATGCAAACTACAGGTAGTGCTGTAGGGCCCACACCCTTTAACTTGCCGTACAGAGCAGCTCTGGAGCTGTTACAGTGCCCAGCTACTGCAAGAAATCAGCTTGAATGCTTCAGGGGCTGGGGCACAGCCAACATGAGCCCCACACCGAAGGAGGGTGGAGGTGTTTAATGTGAACTAGGGGTCATCCAAGCACCGCAAAAGGCCGCCATGCCCTGCACGCCCCTTTTCTCTTTTCATATGCAGACGAGGGTTGAAGCCAACTTTGACCCACTGCTTGGATGACATCACCGTATGCAAATCCATCTGCTGCAGGCCTTCCCCCAGGAATGCTTGCACTAGTTGTTGCATTTGGTTTGTTGTTTGGGGGTGCTTCAGTATTAGGCAGCCTTCTGCCCTCCCATGTTCATCTGAAAATATGTGTTCTCCCTGCAGTTGTTGTCCCCAGATGAGAGTTCCCTTGTGCTGCCTCAGTTGAATCTCCTTTACTTGACAGAGATGTGCCTGAGCAGCGGCCCTCCCCAGCCCTATCCCAAATCATACTTATTTTGCATAGGAGATACCATGGTCATGAAGATTGTTCTCCCAGGGTGAGGTTCATTCATTGCATTCTGGGTATGCTGACCCCTGTGATTTCCCCAAATGTGGGAAACTCGACTGCATTATTTGTGGTAGTGGGGGACTGTGTTTGTGCTTTCCTCTGGTCAGCTCTGGTAAAAGTCAGATTTATTTGTCTCAGATCTTCCTCTAGCCTTGTTCTTCTTTCGAGAGTTTCCTTGTGCTGCCTCAGTTGGATCTCTTTCACTTGACAGGGGGGTGCCCGAGCAGCGACCCTCCCCAGCTCTAGCCCAACTCCTACTTACCTGCCAGGTGAGATACTATGATCATGAAGGTGCTTCTCCCAGGGCAAGGCTCACCCATTGCACTCTGATTTCCCCAAATGTGGGAAGCTTGACTGCATAATTTGTGTTTCCCCTGGTCGGCTCTCGTATAATTCAGATCTCTTTGTCTCAGGTCTCTCTCCAGCCTAGTTTGCTGTCTGTTTCCACTTCTTTTTTCATGAGCCCCTCCCTTTTATACCCTTGTGCACTATCCTGACTTCTCCTCCTGTCTGCTTACTCTGTGCCTTCCAATGCACAATGCAAACTACAGGTAGTGCTGCAGGGCCCACACCCTTTTACTTGCCGTACAGAGCAGCTCTGGAGCTGTTACAGTGCCCAGCTGCTGCAAGAAATCAGCTTGAATGCTTCAGGGGCTGGGGCATAGCCAACATGAGCCCCACACCGAAGGAGGGTGGAGGTGTTTAATGCGAACTAGGGGTCATCCAAGCGCCGCAAAAGGCCGCCATGCCCTGCACGCCCCTTTTCTCTTTTCATATGCAGACGAGGGTTGAAGCCAACTTTGACCCACTGCTTGGATGACATCACCGTATGCAAATCCATCTGCTGCAGGCCTTCCCCCAGGAATGCTTGCACTAGTTGATGCATTTGGTTTGTTGTTTGGGGGTGCTTCAGTATTAGGCAGCCTTCTGCCCTCCCATGTTCATCTGAAAATATGTGTTCTCCCTGCAGTTGTTGTCCCCAGATGAGAGTTCCCTTGTGCTGCCTCAGTTGAATCTCCTTTACTTGACAGAGATGTGCCTGAGCAGCGGCCCTCCCCAGCCCTATCCCAAATCATACTTATTTTGCATAGGAGATACCATGGTCATGAAGATTGTTCTCCCACGGTGAGGTTCATTCATTGCATTCTGGGTATGCTGACCCCTGTGATTTCCCCAAATGTGGGAAACTCGACTGCTTTATTTGTGGTAGTGGGGGACTGTGTTTGTGCTTTCCTCTGGTCAGCTCTGGTAAAAGTCAGATTTCTTTGTCTCAGATCTTCCTTTAGCCTTGTTCTTCTTTCGAGAGTTCCCTTGTGCTGCCTCAGTTGGATCTCCTTCACTTGACAGGGGGGTACCCGAGCAGCGACCCTCCCCAGCTCTAGCCCAACTTCTACTTACCTGGCAGGTGAGATACTATGATCATGTAGGTGCTTCTCCCAGGGCAAGGCTCACCCATTGCACTCTGGGTGTGCTGCTCCTGCGATTTCCCCAAATGTGGGAAACTTGACTGCATAATTTGTGTTTCCCCTGGTCGGCTCTCGTATAATTCAGATCTCTTTGTCTCAGGTCTCTCTCCAGCCTAGTTTGCTGTCTGTTTCAACTTCTCTTTTCTTGAGCCGCTCCCTTCTATGCCCTTGCGCACTATCCTGACTTCTCCCGTCTGCTTACTTTGTGCCTTCCAATGCACAATGCAAACTACAGGTAGTGCTGCAGGGCCCACACCCTTTTACTTGCCGTTCAGAGCTGCTCTGGAGCTGTTACAGTGCCCAGCTGCTGCAATAAATCAGTTTGAATGCTTCAGGGGATGGGGCATGGCCAACATGAGCCCCACACCAAAGGAGGGTGGGGTGTTTAATGCGAACTAGGGGTCATCCAAGCACCGCAAAAGGCCGCCATGCCCTGCACGCCCCTTTTCTCTTTTCATATGCAGATGAGGGTTGAAGCCAACTTTGACCCACTGCTTGGATGACATCACCGTATGCAAATCCGTCTTCTGCAGAACTTCCCCCAGGAATGCTTGCACTAGTTGTTGCATTTGGTTTGTTGTTTGGGGGTGCTTCAGTATTAGGCAGCCTTCTGCCCTCCCATGTTCATCTGAAAATATGTGTTCTCCCTGCAGTTGTTGTCCCCAGATGAGAGTTCCCTTGTGCTGCCTCAGTTGAATCTCCTTTACTTGACAGAGATGTGCCTGAGCAGCGGCCCTCCCCAGCCCTATCCCAAATCATACTTATTTTGCATAGGAGATACCATGGTCATGAAGATTGTTCTCCCAGGGTGAGGTTCATTCATTGCATTCTGGGTATGCTGACCCCTGTGATTTCCCCAATGTGGGAAACTCGACTGCATTATTTGTGGTAGTGGGGGACTGTGTTTGTGCTTTCCTCTGGTCAGCTCTGGTAAAAGTCAGATTTCTTTGTCTCAGATCTTCCTCTAGCCTTGTTCTTCTTTCGAGAGTTCCCTTGTGCTGCCTCAGTTGGATCTCCTTCACTTGACAGGGGGTGCCCGAGCAGCAATCCTCCACAGCTCTAGCCCAACTCCTACTTACCTGCCAGGTGAGATACTATGATCTTCACTGTTAGGGCAATCAGGATGTGGAATTCCCTGCCAGGGAAGGTGGTAATGGCGGACTCTGTAATTGGATTTAAAAAAGGAATGGATACATTTCTGAATGAAAAAGCTATCTAAGGTTATAATACTTAAAATATCAACATGGTTAATCCGGGGGTAACATGAGTTATAGTAGCTAACTAGTCATAAAACATTATTCAGCAAGTATGTAGAATCATCACAACTTAAAACAGGTTGAACACGATGGGCAATTTGCCTCTATTCAACCTCAAAAACTATGTTACTATATGTTACTATACTACTATGTTACTGTAGTATACAGAAAACCAAAATGCAATGAACAGTGATAGTGAGCACTGATGAGGATACTAGAACTGACACTGAGCAGCAAGATGCAGCACTGGACTATTAGTAATGTACTGTAGTATGCTGAGCACCACAATGCAGCACAAGACAATGAGCAGTGATACTGAGCACTGATGAGGATACTACTGAGAACTGACACTGAGCAGGAGAGACACACTACTAGTATTACTGAGCAGCAATAAGTAACCACTGATACTGAGCACTGATATTGAGATTTCCACTGAGAGAACATAGCCACGTCCATTCCGCTCTCTCTTCAATGCACGAGTAAAAATGGCGGCAACGCGCAGCTCTTTATATGGAATCCGAATCTCGCGAGAATCCGACAGCGGGATGATGACATTTTCCCTTGTTCAGGTTTTGCGAGTCAGGCGGGAACAACCGAGCCTGCCTCGGACCAGTGTAAACAACGTGGAGTTCGTGGGGAATTCGGTTCTCGGAGAACCGAACCCGCTCCTCTCTACCTTATACCAATCAATTTTTTTATTTTCAATCTAAGCCCCTGCAGTTTTCTGTAAGCATCTGCTTCGCTATGATGATCAACAAGTCACAAGGGCAAACACTCAGGGCTTGAGGCGTAGATCTTAGGACCAGCTGCTACAAGCATGGCAGAGGTGTCACTATCACTGGTGACACCCAGAGAGGTGGCGAGGGAGATTGTAATGCAGTGCGCGCAGATAAGCAGCGCAATGGTAAAAAGGAGGCATGGTTTCATAGGTAGGGGCGTGGCCTGGTGGCCTGAATCTACATTTTGTTGCTCCGGGTGTCCCGGGGGTTGGGGGCTGCACCCGGGGACTAGTGTGTGAGCGGTGCTGGCTCCTGCACAGTGAAAGGGCATGGCCACCCAGCATGACGCCTCCCTTCTTGACCATGCTGTAATTGCAGTCGCACTGCAGTTCAGCGTGATCATAAAAAATGGTGTAGCCTCCTGCTGGTGCAGACTGTATGTGCGCGCAGGAAGCCGCCACCATTTTTGTGATCACAGCGGCTGAATGTGATGTCATACAGCCGCTGTGACCACGCCCCCTGTGTCTACTCCGTTGCAGACCCCATTTTGAAGCCTTGCCCCCGCACCGCTCCATCCCTGACTTGGAAATGGAGTGTTGCTGACCCACCTATCCCCCCCCGCCCCGATTGACAGGCAGAGGCGATCGCATTCTCTGCGGGGTGCCGCAGAAAATGCAGGCACATGCGTATGCTCTTAGCAATTTTTGCAGTTGGATCGCTTATTGTGATTGCAATCCAACCTGAATCAGGCCCTATTACCTATCACAATGCGCTGCGGGCAGTACAAAATTGGGTTAATATAGGAGAAAAACCCCCAGACCTGTGCTCCTTAACTGTACCTGGTGGCTAGTGGAGCGGCTGCCCAGTAATCAGTGTCCACGCCAGTGCGCACACGGTCCACCCCCTACGGCCACGCTCCCCTTCATCAGCGGCCTCGTGATCCGGAAGGGTGGTGTGTGTGTGACTGACCTTAGGATGAAACCGGACCCTCCGCTGCAGTGACCCAGCAACCAGGGCACGGGAGTATACAGCGCCGCTGGGAGTGATGAAGCTGCAGTAAAGATGTCTATTAGACCTAGCCTGCTGCAGCCCTTGTAGATTCTCATAAAACAAGTTCTTCTTTTCTTGTCAAAATTTATAGCTAAGAATAGGCTGCCTGAGGCAGGCCCCTGTTAAGTGGCCTGCTACTGAAGGCACCAACTACAAACTGAGCTCCCTGTTCATGGAAGCGGGGTTATAGAGGAGAATGCACTGAGCATCTTGGGAACAGTCAAAAGCTTTGAGCCGGTTGGTGCCTCAGATCAAGATCCTACTGTACACCCCAATGTGAATCCTTGTGGAGTCCAGTGTACCCCACAGAAGAAATTAATGTGTCACACCCATTGGCAGCAACCTTAGAATAGCTGCTGACGGGCACAATTGAGAAAGGAAGGGGGGGGGGGGACATTTGAATCCAGCACATAAATGCAATTCAAATATGTAATTTGTACCTTCCTATTTTAAAATATAATGGATGAACCTCACCCTGTGAGAACAATCTTCATGATCAAGAGATCACATATGCAAAATAAGTATGAGTTGGGATAGGGCTGGGGAGGGTGGCTGCTCGGGCAGCCCCTCCCCCGTCAAGTTAAGGAGATTCAACTGAGGAAGCACAAGGGAACTCTCGTCTGGGGACAACAACTGCAGGGAGACCACATCTTTTCAGATGAACATGGGAGGGCGGAAGGCTGCCTAATACTGAAGCACCATCAAATATCAAACCATATGCAACATCTAGTACAAGCCTTCCTGGGGGAAGGTCTGCAGCAGACGGATTTGCATACAGTGATGTTATTCAAGCAGTGGGCCAAAGTTGGCTGGAACCCTCATCTGCATATGAAAAGAGAAAAGGGGCGTGCAGGGCATGGCGGCCTTTTGCAGTGCTTGGATGACCCCTAGTTCTCATTAAACACCCCCACCCTCCTTTGGTGTGGGGCTCATGTTGGCCATGCCCCATCCCCTGAAGCATTCAAGCTGATTTCTTGCAGCAGCTGGGCACTGTAACAGCTCCAGAGCTGTTCTGTAAGGCAAGTAAAAGGGTGTGGGCCCTGCAGCACCACCTGTAGTTTGCATTGTGCGTTGGAAGGCACAAAGTAAGCAGACGGGAGGAGAAGTCAGGATAGTGCGCAAGGGCATCCTTTTCTCTTAGTCCGTAGAGGATGCTGGGGTCACATTAAGAACCATGGGGTATAGACGGGATCCGCAAGAGACATGGGCACTTTAAGACTATCAAAGGGTGTGAACTGGCTCCTCCCTCTATGCCCCTCCTCCAGACTCCAGTTATAGGAACTGTGCCCATGGAGACGGACATTTCGAGGAAAGGATTTATTGTTAAACTAAGGTGAGCATCTTACCAGCTCACACCTTAAGCATGCCGCAGAACGTGGCATTCAACAGAACACAAGCCAACGGCATGAATAATTGCAGCAAAAAGCTGACCAGAACCATAACACAACATGTGTATAACCACAAGTAATAACTGCAGACACAGTATGGACTGGGACGGGTGCCCAGCATCCTCTACAGACTAAGAGAAAAGGATTTACCGGTAGGTATTAAAATCCTATTTTCTCATACGACCTAGAGGATGCTGGGGTCACATTAAGAACCATGGGGTTATACCAAAGCTCTTGAACGGGTGGAAGAGTGCGTACGACTCTGCAGCACCGAATTACCCAACTTGAAGTTATCATCGGCCAAGGTATCAAACTTGTAAAACTTAGCAAAAGTGTTTACTAAATAGCTGCTCGGCAAAGTTGCAATGCCGAGACTCCCCGACCAGCTGCCCAGGATGAACCCACCTTTCTAGTAGAATGGGTCTTCACCTAATTCAGTAACGGCAATCCTGCCATGGAATGAGCATGCTGAATCTTACCACAGATCCAGCGCATAATGGTCTACATGGAAGCAGGACACCCAATCCTGTTGGGAGCATACAGGACAAACAGAGCCTCTGTTTTCCTAATCTGAACCGTTCTGGTGACATAAATTTTCAAAGTTCTGACCACAGCCAGAGACTTTGACTCAACGAAGGTGTCAGTGGCCAAAGGCACCATGTGGAAAGATGAACCACCTTCGGCAGAAATTGTTGACGTGTCCTCAATTCTGCTCTATCTTCATGAAAGATCAAATAAAGGCTCTTGTGATACTGCATGGTTTGTACTGTTTTCCATGTGCTCCCAGATCTTTCAAGCAAGTAGCATGGTCAAGAAAGTTCTGTTTGAAAAGAAACAAACATTTACTGTCATTGTTATGCAAATAAACTTACATTAAAGCTAACCAGAAAGCACACTCGTTCTGTCTTTAAACTGATAAAAGAAACCCCAATAATATGGGCATACCTCCCAACTTTGTCGGCTCGCAAAGAGGGACACACGCGCGGCGAAGTCGCACGCGCTCCCAAAAAGGGCGTGGCCTAAGTAAAAAGGGGCATGGCTTCGCGGGAGGACCCGCGATCGCGAGTCACGCCCCCGTTTTCGGCACTGAGGGGGCATGCCCAGCGCTCTGTGAGCCGCTGGCATGCCACCTCTCCCTCTGACTTCAGTGAATAGACGCTGTGCGCACAGCGACTATTCACCGCTGCTCTGCTAAGCAGGGCAGCGACAGACAGAGCCTCCCAACTGTCCTCCCCACCGCGGGACACTGCGGCCCGCAGGTGGGACAGCGGGACAGTCCCCAAAAAACGGGACTGTCCCGCGAAAATCGGGACAGTTGGGAGGTATGATATGGGGCATGCAAAAATTGAGATAAAACTCAGTTTTGCTCCTCTCCACGGAAATCTTTAGTAAAAGGCGAAAGATTTGTTCGTTCTGAAGAGAAACCAGAGCATGACCAAGATTCCACCTGTCGCCTGAGTGCCATGCCAGCAGTCCTCATTCAGCTCAAAGTGAGCACCCAATTTGAAAGAAAGAAAGCAGATTTCTCACCAGGCTTCCCCTTGCTATAAACATGGTTTGTACTCTTTTCCATGTGCTCCCAGATCTTTCAAGCAATTAGTATGGTCAAGAAAGTTCTGCTTGAAAAGAAACAGACATTTATTGTCATTGTTATGCAAATAAACTTACATTAAAGCTAACAAGAAAGCACACTTGTTCTGTCTTTAAACTGATAAAAGAAACCCCAATAATATGGGGCATGCAAAAATTGAGATAAAACTCAGTTTTGCTCCTCTCCACGGATAATCTTTAATAAAAGGCGAAAGATTTGTTCATTCTGAAGAGAAACCAGAGCATGACCAAGATTCCACCTGTCGCCTGAGTGCTGTGCCAGCAGTCCTCATTCAGATCAAAGTGAGCGCCCAATTTGAAAGAAAGCAGATTTCTCACCTGGCTTCTCCTTGCTATAAGCATGGTTTGTACTGTATTCCATGTGCTCCCAGATCTTTAAAGCAAGTAGCATGGTCAAGAAAGTTCTGTTTGAACATAAATAAACATTTACTGTCATTTCTATGCAAATGAGCTTACATTAAAGCACACTCATTCTATCTTTAAACCGGTAAAAGAAACCCCAAAAAGATGGGGCATGCAAAAATTGAGATAAAACTCGGTTTTGCTCCTCTCCACGGAAATCTTTAGTAAGAGGCGAAAGATTTGTTCGTTCTGAAGAGAAACCAGAGCATGACCAAGATTTTTATCTGAAAATATGTGTTCTCCCTGCAGTTGTTGTCCCCAGATGAGAGTTCCCTTGTGCTGCCTCAGCTGAATCTCCTTTACTTGACAGAGATGTGCCTGAGCAGCGGCCCTCCCCAGCCTTATCCCAAATCATACTTATTTTGCATAGGCGATACCATGGTCATGAAGATTGTTCTCCCAGGGTGAGGTTCATTCATTGCATTCTGGGTATGCTGACCCCTGTGATTTCCCCAAATGTGGGAAACTCGACTGCATTATTTGTGGTAGTGGGGGACTGTGTTTGTGCTTTCCTCTAGTCAGCTCTGGTAAAAGTCAGATTTATTTGTCTCAGATCTTCCTCTAGCCTTGTTCTTCTTTCGAGAGTTCCCTTGTGCTGCCTCAGTTGGATCTCTTTCACTTGACAGGGGGGTGCCCGAGTAGCGACCCTCCCCAGCTCTAGCCCAACTCCTACTTACCTGCCAGGTGAGATACTATGATCATGAAGGTGCTTCTCCCAGGGCAAGGCTCACCCATTGCACTCTGGGTGTGGTGCCCCTGCGATTTCCCCAAATGTGGGAAGCTTGACTGCATAATTTGTGTTTCCCCTGGTCGGCTCTCGTATAATTCAGATCTCTTTGTCTCAGGTCTCTCTCCAGCCTAGTTTGCTGTCTGTTTCCACTTCTTTTTTCATGAGCCCCTCCCTTTTATACCCTTGTGCACTATCCTGACTTCTCCTCTTGTCTGCTTATTTTGTGCCTTCCAATGCACAATGCAAACTACAGGTAGTGCTGCAGGGCCCACTCCCTTTTACTTGCCGTACAGAGCAGCTCTGGAGCTGTTACAGTGCCCAGCTGCTGCAAGAAATCAGCTTGAATGCTTCAGGGGCTGGGGCATAGCCAACATGAGCCCCACACCGAAGGAGGGTGGAGGTGTTTAATGCGAACTAGGGGTCATCCAAGCGCCGCAAAAGGCCGCTATGCCCTGCACGCCCCTTTTCTCTTTTCATATGCAGACGAGGGTTGAAGCCAACTTTGACCCACTGCTTGGATGACATCACCGTATGCAAATCCATCTGCTGCAGGCCTTCCCCCAGGAATGCTTGCACTAGTTGTTGCATTTGGTTTGTTGTTTGGGGGTGCTTCATTATTAGGCAGCCTTCTGCCCTCCCATGTTCATCTGAAAATATGTGTTCTCCCTGCAGTTGTTGTCCCCAGATGAGAGTTCCCTTGTGCTGCCTCAGTTGAATCTCCTTTACTTGACAGAGATGTGCCTGAGCAGCGGCCCTCCCCAGCCCTATCCCAAATCATACTTATTTTGCATAGGAGATACCATGGTCATGAAGATTGTTCTCCCAGGGTGAGGTTCATTCATTGCATTCTGGGTATGCTGACCCCTGTGATTTCCCCAAATGTGGGAAACTCGACTGCATTATTTGTGGTAGTGGGGGACTGTGTTTGTGCTTTCCTCTGGTCAGCTCTGGTAAAAGTCAGATTTATTTGTCTCAGATCTTCCTCTAGCCTTGTTCTTCTTTCGAGAGTTCCCTTGTGCTGCCTCAGTTGAATCTCCTTCACTTGACAGGGGGGTACCCGAGCAGCGACCCTCCCCAGCTCTAGCCCAACTTCTACTTACCTGGCAGGTGAGATACTATGATCATGTAGGTGCTTCTCCCAGGGCAAGGCTCACCCATTGCACTCTGGGTGTGCTGCTCCTGCGATTTCCCCAAATGTGGGAAACTTGACTGCATAATTTGTGTTTCCCCTGGTCGGCTCTCGTATAATTCAGATCTCTTTGTCTCAGGTCTCTCTCCAGCCTAGTTTGCTGTCTGTTTCAACTTCTCTTTTCTTGAGCCGCTCCCTTCTATGCCCTTGCGCACTATCCTGACTTCTCCTGTCTGCTTACTTTGTGCCTTCCAATGCACAATGCAAACTACAGGTAGTGCTGCAGGGCCCACACCCTTTTACTTGCCGTTCAGAGCAGCTCTGGAGCTGTTACAGTGCCCAGCTGCTGCAAGAAATCAGCTTGAATGCTTCAGGGGCTGGGGCATAGCCAACATGAGCCCCACACCGAAGGAGGGTGGAGGTGTTTAATGCGAACTAGGGGTCATCCAAGCGCCGCAAAAGGCCGCCATGCCCTGCACGCCCCTTTTCTCTTTTCATATGCAGACGAGGGTTGAAGCCAACTTTGACCCACTGCTTGGATGACATCACTATATGCAAATCCATCTGCTGCAGGCCTTCCCCCAGGAATGCTTGTACTAGTTGTTGCATTTGGTTTGTTGTTTGGGGGTGCTTCAGTATTAGGCAGCCTTCTGCCCTCCCATGTTTATCTGAAAATATGTGTTCTCCCTGCAGTTGTTGTCCCCAGATGAGAGTTCCCTTGTGCTGCCTCAGTTGAATCTCCTTTACTTGACAGAGATGTGCCTGAGCAGCGGCCCTCCCCAACCCTATCCCAAATCATACTTATTTTGCATAGGCGATACCATGGTCATGAAGATTGTTCTCCCAGGGTGAGGTTCATTCATTGCATTCTGGGTATGCTGACCCCTGTGATTTCCCCAAATGTGGGAAACTCGACTGCATTATTTGTGGTAGTGGGGGACTGTGTTTGTGCTTTCCTCTGGACAGCTCTGGTAAAAGTCAGATTTCTTTGTCTCAGATCTTCCTCTAGCCTTGTTCTTCTTTCGAGAGTTCCCTTGTGCTGCCTCAGTTGGATCTCTTTAACTTGACAGGGGGGTGCCCGAGCAGCGACCCTCCCCAGCTCTAGCCCAACTCCTACTTACTTGCCAGGTGAGATACTATGATCATGAAGGATCTTCTCCCAGGGCAAGGCTCACCCATTGCACTCTGGGTGTGGTGCCCCTGCGATTTCCCCAAATGTGGGAAGCTTGACTGCATAATTTGTGTTTCCCCTGGTCGGCTCTCGTATAATTCAGATCTCTTTGTCTCAGGTCTCTCTCCAGCCTAGTTTGCTGTCTGTTTCCACTTCTTTTTTCATGAGCCCCTCCCTTTTATACCCTTGTGCACTATCCTGACTTCTCCTCCTGTCTGCTTACTTTGTGCCTTCCAATGCACAATGCAAACTACAGGTAGTGCTGTAGGGCCCACACCCTTTAACTTGCCGTACAGAGCAGCTCTGGAGCTGTTACAGTGCCCAGCTACTGCAAGAAATCAGCTTGAATGCTTCAGGGGCTGGGGCACAGCCAACATGAGCCCCACACCGAAGGAGGGTGGAGGTGTTTAATGTGAACTAGGGGTCATCCAAGCACCGCAAAAGGCCGCCATGCCCTGCACGCCCCTTTTCTCTTTTCATATGCAGACGAGGGTTGAAGCCAACTTTGACCCACTGCTTGGATGACATCACCGTATGCAAATCCATCTGCTGCAGGCCTTCCCCCAGGAATGCTTGCACTAGTTGTTGCATTTGGTTTGTTGTTTGGGGGTGCTTCAGTATTAGGCAGCCTTCTGCCCTCCCATGTTCATCTGAAAATATGTGTTCTCCCTGCAGTTGTTGTCCCCAGATGAGAGTTCCCTTGTGCTGCCTCAGTTGAATCTCCTTTACTTGACAGAGATGTGCCTGAGCAGCGGCCCTCCCCAGCCCTATCCCAAATCATACTTATTTTGCATAGGAGATACCATGGTCATGAAGATTGTTCTCCCAGGGTGAGGTTCATTCATTGCATTCTGGGTATGCTGACCCCTGTGATTTCCCCAAATGTGGGAAACTCGACTGCATTATTTGTGGTAGTGGGGGACTGTGTTTGTGCTTTCCTCTGGTCAGCTCTGGTAAAAGTCAGATTTATTTGTCTCAGATCTTCCTCTAGCCTTGTTCTTCTTTCGAGAGTTTCCTTGTGCTGCCTCAGTTGGATCTCTTTCACTTGACAGGGGGGTGCCCGAGCAGCGACCCTCCCCAGCTCTAGCCCAACTCCTACTTACCTGCCAGGTGAGATACTATGATCATGAAGGTGCTTCTCCCAGGGCAAGGCTCACCCATTGCACTCTGATTTCCCCAAATGTGGGAAGCTTGACTGCATAATTTGTGTTTCCCCTGGTCGGCTCTCGTATAATTCAGATCTCTTTGTCTCAGGTCTCTCTCCAGCCTAGTTTGCTGTCTGTTTCAACTTCTCTTTTCTTGAGCCGCTCCCTTCTATGCCCTTGCGCACTATCCTGACTTCTCCCGTCTGCTTACTTTGTGCCTTCCAATGCACAATGCAAACTACAGGTAGTGCTGCAGGGCCCACACCCTTTTACTTGCCGTTCAGAGCTGCTCTGGAGCTGTTACAGT
Source organism: Pseudophryne corroboree (assembly GCF_028390025.1). Lineage (NCBI taxonomy): Eukaryota > Metazoa > Chordata > Amphibia > Anura > Myobatrachidae > Pseudophryne > Pseudophryne corroboree. Next base: position 590,250 of record NW_026968921.1, read on the forward strand.
GCCCGGCTGCTGCAATAAATCAGCTTGAATGCTTCAGGGGATGGGGCATGGCCAACATGAGCCCCACACCAAAGGAGGGTGGGGTGTTTAATGCGAACTAGGGGTCATCCAAGCACCGCAAAAGGCCGCCATGCCCTGCACGCCCCTTTTCTCTTTTCATATGCAGATGAGGGTTGAAGCCAACTTTGACCCACTGCTTGGATGACATCACCGTATGCAAATCCGTCTTCTGCAGAACTTCCCCCAGGAATGCTTGCACTAGTTGTTGCATTTGGTTTGTTGTTTGGGGGTGCTTCAGTATTAGGCAGCCTTCTGCCCTCCCATGTTCATCTGAAAATATGTGTTCTCCCTGCAGTTGTTGTCCCCAGATGAGAGTTCCCTTGTGCTGCCTCAGTTGAATCTCCTTTACTTGACAGAGATGTGCATGAGCAGCGGCCCTCCCCAGCCCTATCCCAAATCATACTTATTTTGCATAGGAGATACCATGGTCATGAAGATTACTCTCCCAGGGTGAGGTTCATTCATTGCATTCTGGGTATGCTGACCCCTGTGATTTCCCCAAATGTGGGAAACGTGACTGCTTTATTTGTTGGTAGTGGGGGACTGTGTTTGTGTTTTCCTCTGATCTCTGGTAAAAGTCAGATTTCTTTGTTTCAGATCTTCCTCTAGCCTTGTTCTTCTTTCGAGAGTTTCCTTGTGCTGCCTCAGTTGGATCTCCTTCACTTGACAGGGGGGTGCCCGAGCAGCGACCCTCCCCAGCTCTAGCCCAACTCCTACTTACCTGCCAGGTGAGATACTATGATCATGAAGGTGCTTCTCCCAGGGCAAGGCTCACCCATTGCACTCTGGGTGTGCTGCCCCTGCGATTTCCCCAAATGTGGGAAACTTGACTGCATAATTTGTGTTTCCCCTGGTCAGGTCTCGTATAATTCAGATCTCTTTGTCTCAGGTCTCTCTCCAGCCTAGTTTGCTGTCTGTTTCCACTTCTCTTTTCTTGAGCCGCTCCCTTCTATGCCCTTGCGCACTATCCTGACTTCTCCTCCTTTCTGCTTACTTTGTGCCTTCCAACGCACAATGCGAACTACAGGTAGTGCTGCAGGGCCCACACCCTTTTACTTGCCTTACAGAGCAGCTCTGGAGCTGTTACAGTGCCCAGCTGCTGCAAGAAATCAGCTTGAATGCTTCAGGGGCTGGGGCATAGCCAACATGAGCCCCACACCGAAGGAGGGTGGAGGTGTTTAATGCAAACTAGGGGTCAGCCAAGTGCTGCAAAAGGCCACCATGCCCTGCACGCCCCTTTTCTCTTTTCATATGCAGACGAGGGTTGAAGCCAACTTTGACCCACTGCTTGGATGACATCACCATATGCAAATCTATCTGCTGCAGGCCTTCCCCCAGGAATGCTTGCACTAGTTGTTGCATTTGGTTTGTTGTTTGGGGGTGCTTCAGTATTAGGCAGCCTTCTGCCCTCCCATGTTCATCTGAAAATATGTGTTCTCCCTGCAGTTGTTGTCCCCAGATGAGAGTTCCCTTGTGCTGCCTCAGTTGAATCTCCTTTACTTGACAGAGATGTGCCTGAGCAGCGGCCCTCCCCAGCCATATCCCAAATCATACTTATTTTGCATAGGAGATACCATTGTTATGAAGATTGTTCTCCCAGGGTGCGGTTCATTCATTGCACTCTGGGTATGCTGACCCCTGTGATTTCCCCAAATGTGGGAAACTCGACTGCATTATTTGTGGTAGTGGTGGACTGTGTTTGTGCTTTCCTCTGGTCAGCTCTGGTAAAAGTCAGATTTCTTTGTCTCAGATCTTCCTCTAGCCTTGTTCTTCTTTCGAGAGTTCCTTTGTGCTGCCTCAGTTGGATCTCCTTCACTTGACAGGGGGGTGCCCGAGCAGCGACCCTCCCCAGCTCTAGCCCAACTCCTACTTACCTGCCAGGTGAGATACTATGATCATGAAGGTGCTTCTCCAAGGGCAAGGCTCACCCATTGCACTCTGGGTGTGCTGCTCCTGCGATTTCCCCAAATGTGGGCACCTTGACTGCATAATTTGTGTTTCCCCTGGTCAGGTCTCGTATAATTCAGATATCTTTGTCTCAGGTCTCTCTCCAGCCTAGTTTGCTGTCTGTTTCCACTTCTCTTTTCTTGAGCCGCTCCCTTCTATGCCCTTGCGCACTATCCTGACTTCTCCTCCTTTCTGCTTACTTTGTGCCTTCCAACGCACAATGCGAACTACAGGTAGTGCTGCAGGGCCCACACCCTTTTACTTGCCTTACAGAGCAGCTCTGGAGCTGTTACAGTGCCCAGCTGCTGCAAGAAATCAGCTTGAATGCTTCAGGGGCTGGGGCATAGCCAACATGAGCCCCACACCGAAGGAGGGTGGAGGTGTTTAATGCAAACTAGGGGTCAGCCAAGTGCCGCAAAAGGCCACCATGCCCTGCACGCCCCTTTTCTCTTTTCATATGCAGACGAGGGTTGAAGCCAACTTTGACCCACTGCTTGGATGACATCACCATATGCAAATCTATCTGCTGCAGGCCTTCCCCCAGGAATGCTTGCACTAGTTGTTGCATTTGGTTTGTTGTTTGGGGGTGCTTCAGTATTAGGCAGCCTTCTGCCCTCCCATGTTCATCTGAAAATATGTGTTCTCCCTGCAGTTGTTGTCCCCAGATGAGAGTTCCCTTGTGCTGCCTCAGTTGAATCTCCTTTACTTGACAGAGATGTGCCTGAGCAGCGGCCCTCCCCAGCCATATCCCAAATCATACTTATTTTGCATAGGAGATACCATTGTTATGAAGATTGTTCTCCCAGGGTGCGGTTCATTCATTGCACTCTGGGTATGCTGACCCCTGTGATTTCCCCAAATGTGGGAAACTCGACTGCATTATTTGTGGTAGTGGTGGACTGTGTTTGTGCTTTCCTCTGGTCAGCTCTGGTAAAAGTCAGATTTCTTTGTCTCAGATCTTCCTCTAGCCTTGTTCTTCTTTCGAGAGTTCCTTTGTGCTGCCTCAGTTGGATCTCCTTCACTTGACAGGGGGGTGCCCGAGCAGCGACCCTCCCCAGCTCTAGCCCAACTCCTACTTACCTGCCAGGTGAGATACTATGATCATGAAGGTGCTTCTCCCAGGGCAAGGCTCACCCATTGCACTCTGGGTGTGCTGCCCCTGCAATTTCCCCAAATGTGGGAAACTTGACTGCATAATTTGTGTTTCCCCTGGTCGGCTCTCGTATAATTCAGATCTCTTTGTCTCAGGTCTCTCTCCAGCCTAGTTTGCTGTCTGTTTCCACTTCTCTTTTCTTGAGCCCCTCCCTTCTATACCCTTGTGCACTATCCTGACTTCTCCTCCCGTCTGCTTACTTTGTGCCTTCCAATGCACAATGCAAACTACAGGTAGTGCTGAAGGGCCCACACCCTTTTACTTGCCTTACAGAGCAGCTCTGGAGCTGTTACAGTGCCCAGCTGCTGCAAGAAATCAGCTTGAATGCTTCATGGGATGGGGCATGGCCAACATGAGCCCCACACCAAAGGAGGGTGGGGGTGTTTAATGCGATCTAGGGGTCATCCAAGCAGCGCAAAAGGCCGCCATGCCCTGCACGCCCCTTTTCTCTTTTCATATGCAGATGAGGGTTGAAGCCAACTTTGACCCACTGCTTGGATAACATCACCATATGCAAATCCATCTGCTGCAGGCCTTCCCCCAGGAATGCTTGCACTAGTTGTTGCATTTGGTTTGTTGTTTGGGGGTGCTTCAGTATTAGGCAGCCTTCTGCCCTCCCATGTTCATCTGAAAATATGTGTTCTCCCTGCAGTTGTTGTCCCCAGATGAGAGTTCCCTTGTGCTGCCTCAGTTGAATTTCCTTTACTTGACAGAGATGTGCCTGAGCAGCGGCCCTCCCCAGCCCTATCCCAAATCATACTTATTTTGCATAGGAGACACCATGGTCATGAAGATTGTTCACCCAGGGTGAGGTTCATTCATTGCATTCTGGGTATGCTGACCCCTGTGATTTCCCCAAATGTGGGAAACTCGCCTGCATTATTTGTGGTAGTGGGGGACTGTGTTTGTGTTTTCCGCTGGTCAGCTCTGGTAAAAGTCAGATTTCTTTGTCTCAGATCTTCCTCTAGCCTTGTTCTTCTTTCGAGAGTTCCATTGTGCTGCCTCAGTTGGATCTCCTTCACTTGACAGGGGGGTGCCCGAGCAGCGACCCTCCCCAGCTCTAGCCCAACTCCTATTTACCTGCCAGGTGAGATACTATGATCTTGAAGGTGCTTCTCCCAGGGCAAGGCTCACCCATTGCACTCTGGCTGTGCTGCCCCTGCGATTTCCCCAAATGTGGGAAACTTGACTGCATAATTTGTGTTTCCCCTGGTCGGCTCTCGTATAATTCAGATCTCTTTGTCTCAGGTCTCTCTCCAGCCTAGTTTGCTGTCTGTTTCCACTTCTCTTTTCTTGAGCCGCTCCCTTCTATGCCCTTGCGCACTATCCTGACTTCTCCCGTCTGCTTACTTTGTGCCTTCCAACGCACAATGCGAACTACAGGTAGTGCTGCAGGGCCCACACCCTTTTATTTGCCTTACAGAGCAGCTCTGGAGCTGTTACAGTGCCCAGCTGCTGCAAGAAATCAGCTTGAATGCTTCAGGGGCTGGGGCATAGTCAACATGAGCCCCACACCGAAGGAGGGTGGAGGTGTTTAATGCGAACTAGGGGTCATCCAAGCACCGCAAAAGGCCGCCATGCCCTGCACGCCCCTTTTCTCTTTTCATATGCAGATGAGGGTTGAAGCCAACTTTGACCCACTGCTTGGATGACATCACCGTATGCAAATCCGTCTTCTGCAGAACTTCCCCCAGGAATGCTTGCACTAGTTGTTGCATTTGGTTTGTTGTTTGGGGGTGCTTCAGTATTAGGCAGCCTTCTGCCCTCCCATGTTCATCTGAAAATATGTGTTCTCCCTGCAGTTGTTGTCCCCAGATGAGAGTTCCCTTGTGCTGCCTCAGTTGAATCTCCTTTACTTGACAGAGATGTGCATGAGCAGCGGCCCTCCCCAGCCCTATCCCAAATCATACTTATTTTGCATAGGAGATACCATGGTCATGAAGATTACTCTCCCAGGGTGAGGTTCATTCATTGCATTCTGGGTATGCTGACCCCTGTGATTTCCCCAAATGTGGGAAACGTGACTGCTTTATTTGTTGGTAGTGGGGGACTGTGTTTGTGTTTTCCTCTGATCTCTGGTAAAAGTCAGATTTCTTTGTTTCAGATCTTCCTCTAGCCTTGTTCTTCTTTCGAGAGTTTCCTTGTGCTGCCTCAGTTGGATCTCCTTCACTTGACAGGGGGGTGCCCGAGCAGCGACCCTCCCCAGCTCTAGCCCAACTCCTACTTACCTGCCAGGTGAGATACTATGATCATGAAGGTGCTTCTCCCAGGGCAAGGCTCACCTATTGCACTCTGGGTGTGCTGCCCCTGCGATTTCCCCAAATGTGGGAAACTTGACTGCATAATTTGTGTTTCCCCTGGTCAGGTCTCGTATAATTCAGATCTCTTTGTCTCAGGTCTCTCTCCAGCCTAGTTTGCTGTCTGTTTCCACTTCTCTTTTCTTGAGCCGCTCCCTTCTATGCCCTTGCGCACTATCCTGACTTCTCCTCCTTTCTGCTTACTTTGTGCCTTCCAACGCACAATGCGAACTACAGGTAGTGCTGCAGGGCCCACACCCTTTTACTTGCCTTACAGAGCAGCTCTGGAGCTGTTACAGTGCCCAGCTGCTGCAAGAAATCAGCTTGAATGCTTCAGGGGCTGGGGCATAGCCAACATGAGCCCCACACCGAAGGAGGGTGGAGGTGTTTAATGCAAACTAGGGGTCAGCCAAGTGCTGCAAAAGGCCACCATGCCCTGCACGCCCCTTTTCTCTTTTCATATGCAGACGAGGGTTGAAGCCAACTTTGACCCACTGCTTGGATGACATCACCATATGCAAATCTATCTGCTGCAGGCCTTCCCCCAGGAATGCTTGCACTAGTTGTTGCATTTGGTTTGTTGTTTGGGGGTGCTTCAGTATTAGGCAGCCTTCTGCCCTCCCATGTTCATCTGAAAATATGTGTTCTCCCTGCAGTTGTTGTCCCCAGATGAGAGTTCCCTTGTGCTGCCTCAGTTGAATCTCCTTTACTTGACAGAGATGTGCCTGAGCAGCGGCCCTCCCCAGCCATATCCCAAATCATACTTATTTTGCATAGGAGATACCATTGTTATGAAGATTGTTCTCCCAGGGTGCGGTTCATTCATTGCACTCTGGGTATGCTGACCCCTGTGATTTCCCCAAATGTGGGAAACTCGACTGCATTATTTGTGGTAGTGGTGGACTGTGTTTGTGCTTTCCTCTGGTCAGCTCTGGTAAAAGTCAGATTTCTTTGTCTCAGATCTTCCTCTAGCCTTGTTCTTCTTTCGAGAGTTCCTTTGTGCTGCCTCAGTTGGATCTCCTTCACTTGACAGGGGGGTGCCCGAGCAGCGACCCTCCCCAGCTCTAGCCCAACTCATACTTACCTGCCAGGTGAGATACTATGATCATGAAGGTGCTTCTCCAAGGGCAAGGCTCACCCATTGCACTCTGGGTGTGCTGCTCCTGCGATTTCCCCAAATGTGGGAAACTTGACTGCATAATTTGTGTTTCCCCTGGTCAGGTCTCGTATAATTCAGATATCTTTGTCTCAGGTCTCTCTCCAGCCTAGTTTGCTGTCTGTTTCCACTTCTCTTTTCTTGAGCCGCTCCCTTCTATGCCCTTGCGCACTATCCTGACTTCTCCTCCTTTCTGCTTACTTTGTGCCTTCCAACGCACAATGCGAACTACAGGTAGTGCTGCAGGGCCCACACCCTTTTACTTGCCTTACAGAGCAGCTCTGGAGCTGTTACAGTGCCCAGCTGCTGCAAGAAATCAGCTTGAATGCTTCAGGGGCTGGGGCATAGCCAACATGAGCCCCACACCGAAGGAGGGTGGAGGTGTTTAATGCAAACTAGGGGTCAGCCAAGTGCCGCAAAAGGCCACCATGCCCTGCACGCCCCTTTTCTCTTTTCATATGCAGACGAGGGTTGAAGCCAACTTTGACCCACTGCTTGGATGACATCACCATATGCAAATCTATCTGCTGCAGGCCTTCCCCCAGGAATGCTTGCACTAGTTGTTGCATTTGGTTTGTTGTTTGGGGGTGCTTCAGTATTAGGCAGCCTTCTGCCCTCCCATGTTCATCTGAAAATATGTGTTCTCCCTGCAGTTGTTGTCCCCAGATGAGAGTTCCCTTGTGCTGCCTCAGTTGAATCTCCTTTACTTGACAGAGATGTGCCTGAGCAGCGGCCCTCCCCAGCCATATCCCAAATCATACTTATTTTGCATAGGAGATACCATTGTTATGAAGATTGTTCTCCCAGGGTGCGGTTCATTCATTGCACTCTGGGTATGCTGACCCCTGTGATTTCCCCAAATGTGGGAAACTCGACTGCATTATTTGTGGTAGTGGTGGACTGTGTTTGTGCTTTCCTCTGGTCAGCTCTGGTAAAAGTCAGATTTCTTTGTCTCAGATCTTCCTCTAGCCTTGTTCTTCTTTCGAGAGTTCCTTTGTGCTGCCTCAGTTGGATCTCCTTCACTTGACAGGGGGGTGCCCGAGCAGCGACCCTCCCCAGCTCTAGCCCAACTCCTACTTACCTGCCAGGTGAGATACTATGATCATGAAGGTGCTTCTCCCAGGGCAAGGCTCACCCATTGCACTCTGGGTGTGCTGCCCCTGCAATTTCCCCAAATGTGGGAAACTTGACTGCATAATTTGTGTTTCCCCTGGTCGGCTCTCGTATAATTCAGATCTCTTTGTCTCAGGTCTCTCTCCAGCCTAGTTTGCTGTCTGTTTCCACTTCTCTTTTCTTGAGCCCCTCCCTTCTATACCCTTGTGCACTATCCTGACTTCTCCTCCCGTCTGCTTACTTTGTGCCTTTCAATGCACAATGCAAACTACAGGTAGTGCTGCAGGGCCCACACCCTTTTACTTGCCTTACAGAGCAGCTCTGGAGCTGTTACAGTGCCCAGCTGCTGCAAGAAATCAGCTTGAATGCTTCATGGGATGGGGCATGGCCAACATGAGCCCCACACCAAAGGAGGGTGGGGGTGTTTAATGCGATCTAGGGGTCATCCAAGCAGCGCAAAAGGCCGCCATGCCCTGCACGCCCCTTTTCTCTTTTCATATGCAGATGAGGGTTGAAGCCAACTTTGACCCACTGCTTGGATAACATCACCATATGCAAATCCATCTGCTGCAGGCCTTCCCCCAGGAATGCTTGCACTAGTTGTTGCATTTGGTTTGTTGTTTGGGGGTGCTTCAGTATTAGGCAGCCTTCTGCCCTCCCATGTTCATCTGAAAATATGTGTTCTCCCTGCAGTTGTTGTCCCCAGATGAGAGTTCCCTTGTGCTGCCTCAGTTGAATTTCCTTTACTTGACAGAGATGTGCCTGAGCAGCGGCCCTCCCCAGCCCTATCCCAAATCATACTTATTTTGCATAGGAGACACCATGGTCATGAAGATTGTTCACCCAGGGTGAGGTTCATTCATTGCATTCTGGGTATGCTGACCCCTGTGATTTCCCCAAATGTGGGAAAATCGCCTGCATTATTTGTGGTAGTGGGGGACTGTGTTTGTGTTTTCCGCTGGTCAGCTCTGGTAAAAGTCAGATTTCTTTGTCTCAGATCTTCCTCTAGCCTTGTTCTTCTTTCGAGAGTTCCATTGTGCTGCCTCAGTTGGATCTCCTTCACTTGACAGGGGGGTGCCCGAGCAGCGACCCTCCCCAGCTCTAGCCCAACTCCTATTTACCTGCCAGGTGAGATACTATGATCTTGAAGGTGCTTCTCCAAGGGCAAGGCTCACCCATTGCACTCTGGCTGTGCTGCCCCTGCGATTTCCCCAAATGTGGGAAACTTGACTGCATAATTTGTGTTTCCCCTGGTCGGCTCTCGTATAATTCAGATCTCTTTGTCTCAGGTCTCTCTCCAGCCTAGTTTGCTGTCTGTTTCCACTTCTCTTTTCTTGAGCCGCTCCCTTCTATGCCCTTGCGCACTATCCTGACTTCTCCCGTCTGCTTACTTTGTGCCTTCCAACGCACAATGCGAACTACAGGTAGTGCTGCAGGGCCCACACCCTTTTATTTGCCTTACAGAGCAGCTCTGGAGCTGTTACAGTGCCCAGCTGCTGCAAGAAATCAGCTTGAATGCTTCAGGGGCTGGGGCATAGTCAACATGAGCCCCACACCGAAGGAGGGTGGAGGTGTTTAATGCGAACTAGGGGTCATCCAAGCGCCGCAAAATGCCGCCATGCCCTGCATAACCCTTTTCTCTTTTCATATGCAGATGAGGGTTCCAGCCAACTTTGGCCCACTGCTTGGATGACATCACCGTATGCAAATTCGTCTCCTGCAGACCTTCCCCCAGGAATGCTTGTACTAGTTATTGCATATGGTTTGATATTTGATGGTGCTTCAGTATTAGGCAGCCTTCCGCCCTCCCATGTTCATCTGAAAAGATGTGGTCTCCCTGCAGTTGTTGTCCCCAGACGAGAGTTCCCTTGTGCTTCCTCAGTTGAATCTCCTTAACTTGACGGGGGAGGGGCTGCCCGAGCAGCCACCCTCCCCAGCCCTATCCCAACTCATACTTATTTTGCATATGAGATCTCTATATCATGAAGATTGTTCTCACAGGGTGAGGTTCATCCATTATATTTTAAAATAGGAAGGTTCAAATTACATATTTGAATTGCATCTATGTGCTGGATTCAAATGTCCCCCCCCTTCCTTTCTCAATTGTGCCCATCAGCAGCTATTCTAAGGTTGCTGCCAATGGGTGTGACACATTAATTTCTTCTGTGGGGTACACTGGACTCCACAAGGATTCACATTGGGGTGTAGAGTAGGATCTTGATCTGAGGCACCAACCGGCTCAAAGCTTTTGACTGTTCCCAAGATGCTCAGCGCATTCTCCTCTATAACCCCGCTTCCATGAACAGGGAGCTCAGTTTGTAGTTGTTGCCTTCAGTAGCAGGCCACTTAACAGGGGCCTGCCTCAAGCAGCCTATTCTTAGCTATTAATTTTGACAAGAAAAGAAGAACTTTTTTTATGAGAATCTACAAGGGCTGCAGCAGGCTAGGTCTAATAGACATCTTTACTGCAGCTTCATCACTCCCAGCGGCACTGTATACTCCCGTGCCCTGGTTGCTGGGTCACTGCAGCGGAGGCTCCGGTTTCTTCCTAAGGTCAGTCACACACAATGTAACACCCCGGTATAACAAGTGTGTAAACTATGTGGAACAGGTCAGGGATACCTTGATGGACTATTCCTCCTTCAGCAGCAGCTCTTCTCTATTCCTGGCAGAGAGGCAAGGTTTCCCCAGACACAAAGAAAGGCAGGCAGGGCTTTGTATGAAAGAATAAATGGTTTACCACATAACTCAGAAAAGGAACTGATTACAGTAGGGAAGGGAAAGATTTGATTCAAGCAACTTAAACACAGACACCATATACACTTTAAGTCATTACACAAATGGTAATATAACTAAATCTGAGATTAATACTATGTTGCTTAGTAATAGAAATCAACTTATGCAGACAATATTTAAGTCCAAGATAACATTGGTGTCACTGCAGGGAGTCTCTATGTGCACGTTGGGGCCCGGTTATGTTGTTACATAGTTATATGCAGCTATTGTCTCCTTTAGCTGTGAACAAAATATTGTAGCTCTGTGTAGTAAAGATGATTGTTTAAAACAAACTGGAGCTGCTTCCCATGTAAATCGCTGCATAGGTATAGTAAATATAGGATAATGTCCTTTGCAGTGGAGTAGGTTTCAGTATAAATATGGATTTATCTCACCCAGTCAATAGATGTTTCTGAGGCAGTTTCCCCTCAGATGTAGGCCAGTCAGCATTGGTATAAAGGCTTTATACTCTCCTGTCTCTGACACTTGCTGTGCACTCTCTTGGCTGAGAGTGTCATGGCGTTCTTACTTGTTAATTGCTGCACTTCCACTGCTGTATTTTGCACTACTGCTTACTCTCTCATGCAATTTTCAGCTTATTTGTCTCCCCTCTCTCAGCTGCTCATCTCTGCGTAATGGCGTCGCCAGCTCTTTCCTCACCATGGCTCCAACTGACTTCTCAAACTGCTGTTCAATTTTCTTTTAAATAAACTTTATTTAAAATGGCACAGGCAACTACACTGTTGTCAAAAATGTCCTTGTTGTTATGGGATATCACACGTGCCCCCCCCCCAAAACATGCGTGTCCTCACGCATTTTGGTTTTATCCCTATATAAACTTCTCACTATATCCAGTCACATTCATTAGTGAACACAGATTATGTCTGAAACATTAACATTTATCAACATTTTTAACATCAGTATCTGATAGGTATAATTCCTTTTGTGCTATAGTACATTAACACATGCTCCTGGAGCAATCGGTTGAAATCTGGACAGTATATGGTCTTGAAAAGTTTGTCTAGGAAACCTCAACCCCCCTGCCATGGATGAGTATTGAACTCTTTCTAAACTGTCTTTGGGACATGCTGTACAAAACTGCAGCTGACTATGGTGGTTTTCTGTTTTGCAAGCCCTAGTCTTCTTGCCTCCTTGTCGGTGACAAACCACCTTAGTCTGCTGTAAATACATTTTATGAGCCTCTTCCATTCCATCTTGGGATTCAGTATCACAGCTGGTTTGGGCCAATGGATTCTGGAGAGAAAGAGGCAGCAAGGTTCTTCTTACAGAACAGGTTGGACAGTTTCGGCACCATCTCTTGATGTCTTCCCTCATTTCAACCCAAAAGAACTTTTTCCAGATGCTTGTTTCCATCCTTTTGCACCCAGGGTGACCTGACTTGTCGTGATATTCTTCAAGCACATAACAAGCACTTTGTCTTGGAATTACAAGTTGACTGATCCTATAATGAGTATTAGGATCCACACTACATCGAACCAACTGTCCTTTCTCTTCAAACAGCCTTTCTCGCTGTCTCAACAACTTCAGGAGTTCTGGCGAGGATTCTTGCCTTTGTCGCTTGGTCAGATATTTCCCAATCTTCAGTAAGGCTTTGAGGTGTCTTATCATCTGACTTTTATCTTGCAGGTGGTCAAAACTGGTTCCTTGAATAGGTTGCTCACAGTTTCTAGAACTGGATGCTATATTATTCATGCCTAACATTGAAGCATTCTTTCGGATAATCTGGACACTGGAGATGGGCATTTCTATCATTATTTGGCTGGCCTTATTTTTTTCATGTTCCTCTCTTACAGATAATTCTGTTATCATTCTTCCCTTTTGTTTGGCTATCCCAGGTTGAAGGCCTTGTTTCTCCTGGAGCTTGTCAGTTTGAAACTCTCCTTGGAGTGCTGCTACGAGCTCCTCACAGCAGTTCCGCAACACATTCATGCCCACTATCACTGGAGGCAATCCATCATCTTGGGCAGTGGTGATGATGAAGCCTTGCTGTGGTAGCACTGTTCGTCCGATTTGAATTTCAGCTTCCCAGTATCCTTTGCAAGGGATGCAGTGCCCATTGCTTGCAATCGGGTTTATCAATGTGGAAGTTGACGGAAACATCTGTTCCTCAGTCCAATGCTGCTCAAACTGTGTTGCTTGTATTGTGGTCACTTGTGATCCAGTGTCTAAGAGAGCGGGCATTGAGACTCCATTGATGCAAACTTGAACCACCGGGCATTGGCTAACATAACGGGTTAACCACATGAATTTGGAGTTTAAATGATCTGGCTGCTCAAATTCTCTCTTAATTTGTCCGCTTCCTTCACAGCTTTGAAAAATGGGTCGCCTTTGGGAGGCAAAGTGGTTGGAAAAAAGTGTCTCCCTGTTTCTATGTAGGTCCCATTGGGAACTGTTCAGTGGTCTCCTCTCCTGGCACCATTCCATTTCTTCATGGAGCAGTGCCTGCTGTCTCTTCAGAATCTGCAGGTCTCTGCGCATCTCTGTCACACCACGTGTCAGTTCAGCCAGCAGACTTCGTAACTCACTAGAAGAGTCAAATATGCATGTCTTTGAACATGGCACTGTCACTCCTTTTACTGTAGGTGGGTAAGTAGCTCCTTTAAAACTTGACTCCTGGGCATCAGAATTCTCTTGATACCGTGGCATCTCTGGAATAGACTCTTGTGGAACAGCCCCTGAAGTAAGACTGGAGCCTAGAACTTTAATCGCAGCCTCTTTAAAATCCAGGAATGTGCTTCCAGGCTTCTGCAATCTCAATAGTCGCAGCTGAGTTTTTACAAATTCGCCCCTTGCAACTTCAGTGAACTGGTCCAATAACATTTTCTCTTTGTCATGCACTTCCTCAGGGTCTGCTTGCTGAACATCTCTGAGTGCTTCCTGAAAGCTGAGGGCATAGCCCCGTAGTGACTCTCCTGGTTGTTGCTTTCGAGCAAAGAAGTGCATTTTAAGTTCTGACACTGTCCTTGTGTCAAATGTGGTAGCAAGCCTGTTGAGGATCTGGTCCACAGTCTTCTTCTCTTCAGTAGGCCAGGAAGTAACCTCTCTAAGTGCAAGCCCTTTCAACTGTCCCATCAAGATCTCCAACTTTTGCTGCTCTTTCAGCGGGTACAGACGAAACAAAGACTGCAGTAGTATCCTCATCAGTTTATTTTTGTCAATTACCATTTTAATAATCGGGTAAAGAAAATTAAGTGGATTTTTGAAAGAAAACAATACTGTCAATATACTATTAAAACAAATTAAAATGGTAAAAGTTATTGTACTTTAAGTAAAAATAAAAGAGCAAAAATATCAATCCCAGTTTTGGATTACTTTAATTAACAAAAAAAAATGCATATAGCAGAGGATAGTTTCAATCTGCCTACCTCTGGGCTATGGACCCAGCATGCTTCCATTACAGTACTCTGCTGCACATGTAATTGCAAGAGATCCTGAAGCACTCACTCATCATGGGAAAGTACCAATGTGTTTCTTCATTGGTTGATGGAAGAAACATCTTACAAAAACTCTCCAGATTATTGACTATTTAAAGTTTTTCTTGGAAACGTTCTAGATGAATGCTTATCAGCCTTTGTCAGTATGTACTTTTGCAAAGTGTCGCTGTGGCGCAATCAGTTAGTGTGTAAGGCTATTAACCAAAAGGTTGGTGGTTCAATCCCACCCAGGGACGTAATTGACCTTGTTATCAGATTTTGGTGATCTTTAAGTAGACAAGTCAAAATTTCAAAAACCCCTCTTATGGTGTAGGGTACCTGGCCTTCTCTGATGTAATCAGAGTTAGATTTGATTCAGTGATTTTATAAAAACAGCTAGGAAGCACAATTTAGCAGTGGTTTGCAGAGAAAAAGAAATATGCTGGCAAAAAAATCCAATTGAGTGATTAAACAGCTCTTCATTTTCTGGCTTTACTTTTATGCTAACAAATTTGTTCTCTGAAAAGTGTCCACAAAGCCAAATATCTGATTAACATCTTTGTAGGGATGGTTTTTCACCTATTACTAAATTAAACTTGCTTCATTGGAAAGGCAGCAAGATGCATCCTCATTTCAATATCTACTGAAATAATACAGGTTGACACCAGGAAACATTAACGCCACTGCATCCTTGCTGCTTTCTCATGTGGAAGTCTGTTTAATGTGAAAACAAGGTGATATCTAATTAGCACACAGGTAAGGAATTAAGAAAATCTTTATTTAAGGGTGAAGATGTTTCTCACAAAATCGTTGCCCCAATGCATCATTGAAATTCAAGCTGGAAAGATGATTTTAATATATCACTTGTACATTTTGTATTGCTCTTCTGGTGACAATGTAGTTTGTTTTTGTCAATTACCATTTTAATAATAGGGTAAAGAAAATTAAGTGGATTTTTGAAAGAAAACAATACTGTCAATATACTATTAAAACAAATTAAAATGGTAAAAGTTATTGTACTTTAAGTAAAAATAAAAGCTAAAATATCAATCCCAGTTTTGGATTACTTTAATGAACAAAAAAATATGCATATAGCAAAGGATAGTTTCAATCTGCCTACCTCTGGGTTATGGACCCAGCATGCTTCCATTACAGTACTCTGCTGCACATGTAAGTGCAAGAGATCCTGAAGCACTCACTCATCATGCGAAAGTACCAATGTGTTTCTTCATTGGTTGCTGGAAGAAACATCTTACAAAAACTCTCCAGATTATTGACTTTTTAAAGTTTTTCTAGGAAACGTTCTAGATGAATGCTTATTAGTCTTTGTCAGTATTTACTTTTTGCAAAGTGTCTCTGTGGCGCAATCGGTTAGTGTGTTCAGCTATTAATCAAAAGGTTGGTGGTTCAATCCCACCCAGGGACGTGATTGACCTTGTGATCAGATTTTGGTGATATTTAAGTAGACAAGTCAAAATTGCAAACCCCCTCTTATGGTGTAGGGTACCTGGCCTTCTCTGATGTAATCAGAGTTAGATTTGATTAAGTGATTTTATAAAAAAAACAGCTAGGAAGCACAATTTAGCAGTGAGTTGCAGAGAAAAAGAAAAATGCTGGCAGAAAAATCCAATTGAGTGATTAAACAGCTCTTCATTTTCTGGCTTTATTTTTATGATAACAAATTTGTTCTCTGAAAAGTGTCCACAAAGCCAAGTATCTGATTAACATCTTTGTAGGGATGGTTTTTCACCTATTACTAAATTAAACTTGCTTCATTGGAAAGGCAGCAAGATGCATCCTCATTTCAATATCTACGGAAATAATACAGGTTGACACCATGAAACATTAACGCCACTGCATCTTTGCTGTTTTCTCATGTGGAAGTCTGTTTAATGTGAAAACAAGGTGATATCTAATTAGCACACAGGTAAGGAATTAAGAAAATCTTTATTTAAGGGTGAAGATGTTTCTCACAAAATCGTTGCCCCAATGCATCATTGAAATCCAAGCTGGAAAGATGATTTTAATATATTACTTGAACATTTTATATTGCTCTTCTGGTGATAATGTAGTTTGTTTTTGTCAATTACCATTTTAATAATCGGGTAAAGAAAATTAAGTGGATTTTTGAAAGAAAACAATATTGTCAATATACTATTAAAACAAATTAAAATGGTAAAAGTTATTGTACTTTAAGTAAAAATAAAAGAGCAAAAATATCAATCCCAGTTTTGGATTACTTTAATTAACAAAAAAAAAATGCATATAGCAGAGGATAGTTTCAATCTGCCTACCTCTGGGTTATGGACCCAGCATGCTTCCATTACAGTACTCTGCTGCACATGTAAGTGCAAGAGATCCTGAAGCACTCACTCATCATGGGAAAGTACCAATGTGTTTCTTCATTGGTTGATGGAAGAAACATCTTACAAAAACTCTCCACATTATTGACTTTTTAAAATGTTTCTAGGAATCGTTCTAGATGAATGCTTATTAGCCTTTGTCAGTATGGACTTTTGCAAAGTGTTGCTGTGGTGCAATCAGTTACTGTGTAAGGCTATTAACCAAAAGGTTGGTGGTTCAATCCCACCCAGGGACGTAATTGACCTCGTTATCAGATTTTGGTGATCTTTATGTAGACAAGTCAAAATTTCGAAAACCCCTGTTATGGTGTAGGGTACCTGGCCTTCTCTGATGTAATCAGAGTTAGATTTGATTCAGTGATTTTATAAAAACAGCTAGGAAGCACAATTTAGCAGTGGGTTGCAGAGAAAAAGAAATATGCTGGCAAAAAAATCCAATTGAGTGATTAAATAGCTCTTCATTTTCTGGCTTTATTTTTATGCTAACAAATTTGTTCTCTGAAAAGTGTCCACAAAGCCAAGTATCTGATTAACATCTTTGTAGGGATGGTTTTTCACCTATTACTAAATTAAACTTGCTTCATTGGAAAGGCAACAAGATGCATCCTCATTTCAATATCTACTGAAATAATACAGGTTGACACCAGGAAACATTAACGCCACTGCATCCTTGCTGCTTTCTCATGTGGAAGTCTGTTTAATGTGAAAACAAGGTGATATCTAATTAGCACACAGGTAAGGAATTAAGAAAATCTTTATTTAAGGGTGAAGATGTTTCTCACAAAATCGTTGCCCCAATGCATCATTTAAATTCAAGCTGGAAAGATGATTTTAATATATCATTTGTACATTTTGTATTGCTCTTCTGGTGACAATGTAGTTTGTTTTTGTCAATTACCATTTTAATAATCGGGTAAAGAAAATTAATTGGATTTTTGAAAGAAAACAATACTGTCAATATACTATTAAAACAAATTAAAATGGTAAAAGTTATTGTACTTTAAGTAAAAATAAAAGAGCAAAAATATCAATCCCAGTTTTGGATTACTTTAATTAACAAAAAAAAATGCATATAGCAGAGGATAGTTTCAATCTGCCTACCTCTGGGTTATGGACCCAGCATGCTTCCATTACAGTACTCTGCTGCACATGTAAGTGCAAGAGATCCTGAAGCACTCACTCATCATGGGAAAGTACCAATGTGTTTCTTCATTGGTTGATGGAAGAAACATCTTACAAAAACTCTCCACATTATTGACTTTTTAAAATGTTTCTAGGAATCGTTCTAGATGAATGCTTATTAGCCTTTGTCAGTATGGACTTTCGCAAAGTGTTGCTGTGGCGCAATCAGTTACTGTGTAAGGCTATTAACCAAAAGGTTGGTGGTTCAATCCCACCCAGGGATGTAATTGACCTTGTTATCAGATTTTGGTGATCTTTATGTAGACAAGTCAAAATTTCAAACCCCCTCTTATGGTGTAGGGTACCTGGCCTTCTCTGATGTAATCAGAGTTAGATTTGATTCAGTGATTTTATAAAAACAGCTAGGAAGCACAATTTAGCAGTGGGTTGCTGAGAAAAAGAAATATGCTGGCAAAAAAATCCAATTGAGTGATTAAACAGCTCTTCATTTTCTGGCTTTATTTTTATGCTAACAAATTTGTTCTCTGAAAAGTGTCCACAAAGCCAAGTTTCTGATTAACACATTTGTAGGGATGGTTTTTCACCTATTACTAAATTAAACTTGCTTCATTGGAAAGGCAGCAAGATGCATCCTCATTTGAATATCTACTGAAATAATACAGGTTGACACCAGGAAACATTAACGCCACTGCATCCTTGCTGCTTTCTCATGTGGAAGTCTGTTTAATGTGAAAACAAGGTGATATCTAATTAGCACACAGGTAAGGAATTAAGAAAATCTTTATTTAAGGGTGAAGATGTTTCTCACAAAATCGTTGCCCCAATGCATCATTGAAATTCAAGCTGGAAAGATGATTTTAATATATCACTTGTACATTTTGTATTGCTCTTCTGGTGACAATGTAGTTTGTTTTTGTCAATTACCATTTTAATAATCGGGTAAAGAAAATTAAGTGGATTTTTGAAAGAAAACAATACTGTCAATATACTATTAAAACAAATGAAAATGGTAAAAGTTATTGTACTTTAAGTAAAAATAAAAGAGCAAAAATATCAATCCCAGTTTTGGATTACTTTAATTAACAAAAAAAAATGCATATAGCAGAGGATAGTTTCAATCTGCCTACCTCTGGGTTATGGACCCAGCATGCTTCCATTACAGTACTCTGCTGCACATGTAAGTGCAAGAGATCCTGAAGCACTCACTCATCATGGGAAAGTACCAATGTGTTTCTTCATTGGTTGATGGAAGAAACATCTTACATAAACTCTCCAGATTATTGACTATTTAAAGTTTTTCTAGGAAACGTTCTAGATGAATGCTTATTAGCCTTTGTCAGTATGTACTTTTGCAAAGTGTCGCTGTGGCGCAATCAGTTAGTGTGTACGGCTATTAACCAAAAGGTTGGTGGTTCAATCCCACCCAGGGATGTAATTGACCTTGTTATCAGATTTTGGTGATCTTTAAGTAGACAAGTCAAAATTTCAAAAACCCCTGTTATGGTGTAGGGTACCTGGCCTTCTCTGATGTAATCAGAGTTAGATTTGATTCAGTGATTTTATAAAAACAGCTAGGAAGCACAATTTAGCAGCGGTTTGCAGAGAAAAAGAAATATGCTGGCAAAAAAATCCAATTGAGTGATTAAACAGCTCTTCATTTTCTGGCTTTATTTTTATGCTAACAAATTTGTTCTCTGAAAAGTGTCCACAAAGCCAAGTATCTGATTAACATCTTTGTAGGGATGGTTTTTCACCTATTGCTAAATTAAACTTGCTTTATTGGAAAGGCAGCAAGATGCATCCTCATTTCAATATCTACTGAAATAATACAGGTTGACACCAGGAAACATTAACGCCACTGCATCCTTGCTGCTTTCTCATGTGGAAGTCTGTTTAATGTGAAAACAAGGTGATATCTAATTAGCACACAGGTAAGGAATTAAGAAAATCTTTATTTAAGGGTGAAGATGTTTCTCACAAAATCGTTGCCCCAATGCATCATTGAAATTCAAGCTGGAAAGATGATTTTAATATATCACTTGTACATTTTGTATTGCTCTTCTGGTGACAATGTAGTTTGTTTTTGTCAATTACCATTTTAATAATAGGGTAAAGAAAATTAAGTGGATTTTTGAAAGAAAACAATACTGTCAATATACTATTAAAACAAATTAAAATGGTAAAAGTTATTGTACTTTAAGTAAAAATAAAAGAGCAAAAATATCAATCCCAGTTTTGGATTACTTTAATTAACAAAAAAAAAATGCATATAGCAGAGGATAGTTTCAATCTGCCTACCTCTGGGTTAAGGGGCCCAGCATGCTTCCATTGCAGTACTCTGCTGCACATGTAAGTGCAAGAGATTCTGAAGCACTCACTCATCATGGGAAAGTACCAATGTGTTTCTTCATTGGTTGATGGAAGAAACATCTTACAAAAACTCTCCAGATTATTGACTTTTTAAAGTTTTCTAGGAAACGTTCTAGATGAATGCTTATTAGCCTTTGTCAGTATGGACTTTTGCAAAGTGTTGCTGTGGCGCAATCAGTTACTGTGTAAGGCTATTAACCAAAAGGTTGGTGGTTCAATCCCACCCAGGGATGTAATTGACCTTGTTATCAGATTTTGGTGATCTTTATGTAGACAAGTCAAAATTTCAAACCCCCTCTTATGGTGTAGGGTACCTGGCCTTCTCTGATGTAATCAGAGTTAGATTTGATTCAGTGATTTTATAAAAACAGCTAGGAAGCACAATTTAGCAGTGGGTTGCTGAGAAAAAGAAATATGCTGGCAAAAAAATCCAATTGAGTGATTAAACAGCTCTTCATTTTCTGGCTTTATTTTTATGCTAACAAATTTGTTCTCTGAAAAGTGTCCACAAAGCCAAGTTTCTGATTAACACATTTGTAGGGATGGTTTTTCACCTATTACTAAATTAAACTTGCTTCATTGGAAAGGCAGCAAGATGCATCCTCATTTGAATATCTACTGAAATAATACAGGTTGACACCAGGAAACATTAACGCCACTGCATCCTTGCTGCTTTCTCATGTGGAAGTCTGTTTAATGTGAAAACAAGGTGATATCTAATTAGCACACAGGTAAGGAATTAAGAAAATCTTTATTTAAGGGTGAAGATGTTTCTCACAAAATCGTTGCCCCAATGCATCATTGAAATTCAAGCTGGAAAGATGATTTTAATATATCACTTGTACATTTTGTATTGCTCTTCTGGTGACAATGTAGTTTGTTTTTGTCAATTACCATTTTAATAATCGGGTAAAGAAAATTAAGTGGATTTTTGAAAGAAAACAATACTGTCAATATACTATTAAAACAAATGAAAATGGTAAAAGTTATTGTACTTTAAGTAAAAATAAAAGAGCAAAAATATCAATCCCAGTTTTGGATTACTTTAATTAACAAAAAAAAACGCATATAGCAGAGGATAGTTTCAATCTGCCTACCTCTGGGCTATGGACCCAGCATGCTTCCATTACAGTACTCTGCTGCACATGTAATTGCAAGAGATCCTGAAGTACTCACTCATCATGGGAAAGTACCAATGTGTTTCTTCATTGGTTGATGGAAGAAACATCTTACATAAACTCTCCAGATTATTGACTATTTAAAGTTTTTCTAGGAAACGTTCTAGATGAATGCTTATTAGCCTTTGTCAGTATGTACTTTTGCAAAGTGTCGCTGTGGCGCAATCAGTTAGTGTGTACGGCTATTAACCAAAAGGTTGGTGGTTCAATCCCACCCAGGGATGTAATTGACCTTGTTATCAGATTTTGGTGATCTTTAAGTAGACAAGTCAAAATTTCAAAAACCCCTGTTATGGTGTAGGGTACCTGGCCTTCTCTGATGTAATCAGAGTTAGATTTGATTCAGTGATTTTATAAAAACAGCTAGGAAGCACAATTTAGCAGCGGTTTGCAGAGAAAAAGAAATATGCTGGCAAAAAAATCCAATTGAGTGATTAAACAGCTCTTCATTTTCTGGCTTTATTTTTATGCTAACAAATTTGTTCTCTGAAAAGTGTCCACAAAGCCAAGTATCTGATTAACATCTTTGTAGGGATGGTTTTTCACCTATTGCTAAATTAAACTTGCTTTATTGGAAAGGCAGCAAGATGCATCCTCATTTCAATATCTACTGAAATAATACAGGTTGACACCAGGAAACATTAACGCCACTGCATCCTTGCTGCTTTCTCATGTGGAAGTCTGTTTAATGTGAAAACAAGGTGATATCTAATTAGCACACAGGTAAGGAATTAAGAAAATCTTTATTTAAGGGTGAAGATGTTTCTCACAAAATCGTTGCCCCAATGCATCATTGAAATTCAAGCTGGAAAGATGATTTTAATATATCACTTGTACATTTTGTATTGCTCTTCTGGTGACAATGTAGTTTGTTTTTGTCAATTACCATTTTAATAATAGGGTAAAGAAAATTAAGTGGATTTTTGAAAGAAAACAATACTGTCAATATACTATTAAAACAAATTAAAATGGTAAAAGTTATTGTACTTTAAGTAAAAATAAAAGAGCAAAAATATCAATCCCAGTTTTGGATTACTTTAATTAACAAAAAAAAAATGCATATAGCAGAGGATAGTTTCAATCTGCCTACCTCTGGGTTAAGGGGCCCAGCATGCTTCCATTGCAGTACTCTGCTGCACATGTAAGTGCAAGAGATTCTGAAGCACTCACTCATCATGGGAAAGTACCAATGTGTTTCTTCATTGGTTGATGGAAGAAACATCTTACAAAAACTCTCCAGATTATTGACTTTTTAAAGTTTTCTAGGAAACGTTCTAGATGAATGCTTATTAGCCTTTGTCAGTATGTACTTTTGCAAAGTGTCTCTGTGGTGCAATCGGTTAGTGTGTTTGGTTATTAACCAAAGGGTTGGTGGTTCAATCCCACCCAGGGATGTTATTGACCTTGTCATCAGATTTTGGTGATCTTTAAGTAGACAAGTCAAAATTTCAAACCCCCTCTTATGGTGTAGGGTACCTGGCCTACTCTGATGTAATCAGAGTTAGATTTGATTAAGTGATTTTATCAAAAAACAGCTAGGAAGCACAATTTAGCAGTGGTTTGCAGAGAAAATGAAATATGCTGGCAGAAAAATCCAATTGAGTGATTAAACAGCTCTTCATTTTCTGGCTTTATTTTTATGCTAACTAATTTATTCTCTGAAAAGTGTCCACAAAGCCAAGTATCGGATTAACATCTTTGTAGGGATGGTTTTTCACCTATTACTAAATTAAACTTGCTTCATTGGAAAGGCAGCAAGATGCATCCTCATTTCAATATCTACTGAAATAATACAGGTTGACACCAGGAAACATTAACGCCACTGCATCCTTGCTGCTTTCTCATGTGGAAGTCTGTTTAATGTGAAAAAAAGGTGATATCTAATTAGCACACAGGTAAGGAATTAAGAAAATCTTTATTTAAGGGTAAGATGTTTCTCACAAAATCGTTGCCCCAATGCATCATTGAAATTCAAGCTGGAAAGATGATTTTAATATATCACTTGTACATTTTGTATTGCTCTTCTGGTGACAATGTAGTTTGTTTTTGTCAATTACCATTTTAATAATCGGGTAAAGAAAATTAAGTGGATTTTTGAAAGAAAACAATACTGTCTATATACTATTAAAACAAATTAAAATGGTAAAAGTTATTGTACTTTAAGTAAAAATAAAAGAGCAAAAATATCAATCCCAGTTTTGGATTACTTTAATTAACAAAAAAAAAATGCATATAGCAGAGGATAGTTTCAATCTGCCTACCTCTGGGTTAAGGGGCCCAGCATGCTTCCATTGCAGTACTCTGCTGCACATGTAAGTGCAAGAGATTCTGAAGCACTCACTCATCATGGGAAAGTACCAATGTGTTTCTTCATTGGTTGATGGAAGAAACATCTTACAAAAACTCTCCAGATTATTGACTTTTTAAAGTTTTCTAGGAAACGTTCTAGATGAATGCTTATTAGCCTTTGTCAGTATGGACTTTTGCAAAGTGTTGCTGTGGCGCAATCAGTTACTGTGTAAGGCTATTAACCAAAAGGTTGGTGGTTCAATCCCACCCAGGGATGTAATTGACCTTGTTATCAGATTTTGGTGATCTTTATGTAGACAAGTCAAAATTTCAAACCCCCTCTTATGGTGTAGGGTACCTGGCCTTCTCTGATGTAATCAGAGTTAGATTTGATTCAGTGATTTTATAAAAACAGCTAGGAAGCACAATTTAGCAGTGGGTTGCTGAGAAAAAGAAATATGCTGGCAAAAAAATCCAATTGAGTGATTAAACAGCTCTTCATTTTCTGGCTTTATTTTTATGCTAACAAATTTGTTCTCTGAAAAGTGTCCACAAAGCCAAGTTTCTGATTAACACATTTGTAGGGATGGTTTTTCACCTATTACTAAATTAAACTTGCTTCATTGGAAAGGCAGCAAGATGCATCCTCATTTGAATATCTACTGAAATAATACAGGTTGACACCAGGAAACATTAACGCCACTGCATCCTTGCTGCTTTCTCATGTGGAAGTCTGTTTAATGTGAAAACAAGGTGATATCTAATTAGCACACAGGTAAGGAATTAAGAAAATCTTTATTTAAGGGTGAAGATGTTTCTCACAAAATCGTTGCCCCAATGCATCATTGAAATTCAAGCTGGAAAGATGATTTTAATATATCACTTGTACATTTTGTATTGCTCTTCTGGTGACAATGTAGTTTGTTTTTGTCAATTACCATTTTAATAATCGGGTAAAGAAAATTAAGTGGATTTTTGAAAGAAAACAATACTGTCAATATACTATTAAAACAAATGAAAATGGTAAAAGTTATTGTACTTTAAGTAAAAATAAAAGAGCAAAAATATCAATCCCAGTTTTGGATTACTTTAATTAACAAAAAAAAACGCATATAGCAGAGGATAGTTTCAATCTGCCTACCTCTGGGCTATGGACCCAGCATGCTTCCATTACAGTACTCTGCTGCACATGTAATTGCAAGAGATCCTGAAGTACTCACTCATCATGGGAAAGTACCAATGTGTTTCTTCATTGGTTGATGGAAGAAACATCTTACAAAAACTCTCCAGATTATTGACTTTTTAAAGTTTTCTAGGAAACGTTCTAGATGAATGCTTATTAGCCTTTGTCAGTATGTACTTTTGCAAAGTGTCTCTGTGGTGCAATCGGTTAGTGTGTTTGGTTATTAACCAAAGGGTTGGTGGTTCAATCCCACCCAGGGATGTTATTGACCTTGTCATCAGATTTTGGTGATCTTTAAGTAGACAAGTCAAAATTTCAAACCCCCTCTTATGGTGTAGGGTACCTGGCCTACTCTGATGTAATCAGAGTTAGATTTGATTAAGTGATTTTATCAAAAAACAGCTAGGAAGCACAATTTAGCAGTGGTTTGCAGAGAAAATGAAATATGCTGGCAGAAAAATCCAATTGAGTGATTAAACAGCTCTTCATTTTCTGGCTTTATTTTTATGCTAACTAATTTATTCTCTGAAAAGTGTCCACAAAGCCAAGTATCGGATTAACATCTTTGTAGGGATGGTTTTTCACCTATTACTAAATTAAACTTGCTTCATTGGAAAGGCAGCAAGATGCATCCTCATTTCAATATCTACTGAAATAATACAGGTTGACACCAGGAAACATTAACGCCACTGCATCCTTGCTGCTTTCTCATGTGGAAGTCTGTTTAATGTGAAAAAAAGGTGATATCTAATTAGCACACAGGTAAGGAATTAAGAAAATCTTTATTTAAGGGTAAGATGTTTCTCACAAAATCGTTGCCCCAATGCATCATTGAAATTCAAGCTGGAAAGATGATTTTAATATATCACTTGTACATTTTGTATTGCTCTTCTGGTGACAATGTAGTTTGTTTTTGTCAATTACCATTTTAATAATCGGGTAAAGAAAATTAAGTGGATTTTTGAAAGAAAACAATACTGTCTATATACTATTAAAACAAATTAAAATGGTAAAAGTTATTGTACTTTAAGTAAAAATAAAAGAGCAAAAATATCAATCCCAGTTTTGGATTACTTTAATTAACAAAAAAAAAATGCATATAGCAGAGGATAGTTTCAATCTGCCTACCTCTGGGTTAAGGGGCCCAGCATGCTTCCATTGCAGTACTCTGCTGCACATGTAAGTGCAAGAGATTCTGAAGCACTCACTCATCATGGGAAAGTACCAATGTGTTTCTTCATTGGTTGATGGAAGAAACATCTTACAAAAACTCTCCAGATTATTGACTTTTTAAAGTTTTCTAGGAAACGTTCTAGATGAATGCTTATTAGCCTTTGTCAGTATGGACTTTTGCAAAGTGTTGCTGTGGCGCAATCAGTTACTGTGTAAGGCTATTAACCAAAAGGTTGGTGGTTCAATCCCACCCAGGGATGTAATTGACCTTGTTATCAGATTTTGGTGATCTTTATGTAGACAAGTCAAAATTTCAAACCCCCTCTTATGGTGTAGGGTACCTGGCCTTCTCTGATGTAATCAGAGTTAGATTTGATTCAGTGATTTTATAAAAACAGCTAGGAAGCACAATTTAGCAGTGGGTTGCTGAGAAAAAGAAATATGCTGGCAAAAAAATCCAATTGAGTGATTAAACAGCTCTTCATTTTCTGGCTTTATTTTTATGCTAACAAATTTGTTCTCTGAAAAGTGTCCACAAAGCCAAGTTTCTGATTAACACATTTGTAGGGATGGTTTTTCACCTATTACTAAATTAAACTTGCTTCATTGGAAAGGCAGCAAGATGCATCCTCATTTGAATATCTACTGAAATAATACAGGTTGACACCAGGAAACATTAACGCCACTGCATCCTTGCTGCTTTCTCATGTGGAAGTCTGTTTAATGTGAAAACAAGGTGATATCTAATTAGCACACAGGTAAGGAATTAAGAAAATCTTTATTTAAGGGTGAAGATGTTTCTCACAAAATCGTTGCCCCAATGCATCATTGAAATTCAAGCTGGAAAGATGATTTTAATATATCACTTGTACATTTTGTATTGCTCTTCTGGTGACAATGTAGTTTGTTTTTGTCAATTACCATTTTAATAATCGGGTAAAGAAAATTAAGTGGATTTTTGAAAGAAAACAATACTGTCAATATACTATTAAAACAAATGAAAATGGTAAAAGTTATTGTACTTTAAGTAAAAATAAAAGAGCAAAAATATCAATCCCAGTTTTGGATTACTTTAATTAACAAAAAAAAACGCATATAGCAGAGGATAGTTTCAATCTGCCTACCTCTGGGCTATGGACCCAGCATGCTTCCATTACAGTACTCTGCTGCACATGTAATTGCAAGAGATCCTGAAGTACTCACTCATCATGGGAAAGTACCAATGTGTTTCTTCATTGGTTGATGGAAGAAACATCTTACATAAACTCTCCAGATTATTGACTATTTAAAGTTTTTCTAGGAAACGTTCTAGATGAATGCTTATTAGCCTTTGTCAGTATGTACTTTTGCAAAGTGTCGCTGTGGCGCAATCAGTTAGTGTGTACGGCTATTAACCAAAAGGTTGGTGGTTCAATCCCACCCAGGGATGTAATTGACCTTGTTATCAGATTTTGGTGATCTTTAAGTAGACAAGTCAAAATTTCAAAAACCCCTGTTATGGTGTAGGGTACCTGGCCTTCTCTGATGTAATCAGAGTTAGATTTGATTCAGTGATTTTATAAAAACAGCTAGGAAGCACAATTTAGCAGCGGTTTGCAGAGAAAAAGAAATATGCTGGCAAAAAAATCCAATTGAGTGATTAAACAGCTCTTCATTTTCTGGCTTTATTTTTATGCTAACAAATTTGTTCTCTGAAAAGTGTCCACAAAGCCAAGTATCTGATTAACATCTTTGTAGGGATGGTTTTTCACCTATTGCTAAATTAAACTTGCTTTATTGGAAAGGCAGCAAGATGCATCCTCATTTCAATATCTACTGAAATAATACAGGTTGACACCAGGAAACATTAACGCCACTGCATCCTTGCTGCTTTCTCATGTGGAAGTCTGTTTAATGTGAAAACAAGGTGATATCTAATTAGCACACAGGTAAGGAATTAAGAAAATCTTTATTTAAGGGTGAAGATGTTTCTCACAAAATCGTTGCCCCAATGCATCATTGAAATTCAAGCTGGAAAGATGATTTTAATATATCACTTGTACATTTTGTATTGCTCTTCTGGTGACAATGTAGTTTGTTTTTGTCAATTACCATTTTAATAATAGGGTAAAGAAAATTAAGTGGATTTTTGAAAGAAAACAATACTGTCAATATACTATTAAAACAAATTAAAATGGTAAAAGTTATTGTACTTTAAGTAAAAATAAAAGAGCAAAAATATCAATCCCAGTTTTGGATTACTTTAATTAACAAAAAAAAAATGCATATAGCAGAGGATAGTTTCAATCTGCCTACCTCTGGGTTAAGGGGCCCAGCATGCTTCCATTGCAGTACTCTGCTGCACATGTAAGTGCAAGAGATTCTGAAGCACTCACTCATCATGGGAAAGTACCAATGTGTTTCTTCATTGGTTGATGGAAGAAACATCTTACAAAAACTCTCCAGATTATTGACTTTTTAAAGTTTTCTAGGAAACGTTCTAGATGAATGCTTATTAGCCTTTGTCAGTATGTACTTTTGCAAAGTGTCTCTGTGGTGCAATCGGTTAGTGTGTTTGGTTATTAACCAAAGGGTTGGTGGTTCAATCCCACCCAGGGATGTTATTGACCTTGTCATCAGATTTTGGTGATCTTTAAGTAGACAAGTCAAAATTTCAAACCCCCTCTTATGGTGTAGGGTACCTGGCCTACTCTGATGTAATCAGAGTTAGATTTGATTAAGTGATTTTATCAAAAAACAGCTAGGAAGCACAATTTAGCAGTGGTTTGCAGAGAAAATGAAATATGCTGGCAGAAAAATCCAATTGAGTGATTAAACAGCTCTTCATTTTCTGGCTTTATTTTTATGCTAACTAATTTATTCTCTGAAAAGTGTCCACAAAGCCAAGTATCGGATTAACATCTTTGTAGGGATGGTTTTTCACCTATTACTAAATTAAACTTGCTTCATTGGAAAGGCAGCAAGATGCATCCTCATTTCAATATCTACTGAAATAATACAGGTTGACACCAGGAAACATTAACGCCACTGCATCCTTGCTGCTTTCTCATGTGGAAGTCTGTTTAATGTGAAAAAAAGGTGATATCTAATTAGCACACAGGTAAGGAATTAAGAAAATCTTTATTTAAGGGTAAGATGTTTCTCACAAAATCGTTGCCCCAATGCATCATTGAAATTCAAGCTGGAAAGATGATTTTAATATATCACTTGTACATTTTGTATTGCTCTTCTGGTGACAATGTAGTTTGTTTTTGTCAATTACCATTTTAATAATCGGGTAAAGAAAATTAAGTGGATTTTTGAAAGAAAACAATACTGTCTATATACTATTAAAACAAATTAAAAAGGTAAAAGTTATTGTACTTTAAGTAAAATAAAAAGAGCAAAAATATCAATCCCAGTTTTGGATTACTTTAATTAACAAAAAAAAATGCATATAGCAGAGGATAATTTCAATCTGCCTACCTCTGGGTTATGGACCCAGCATGCTTCCATTACAGTACTCTGCTGCACATGTAAGTGCAAGAGATCCTGAAGCACTCACTCATCATGGGAAAGTACCAATGTGTTTCTTCATTGGTTGATGGAAGAAACATCTTACAAAAACTCTCCAGATTATTGACTATTTAAAGTTTTTCTAGGAAACGTTCTAGATGAATGCTTATTAGCCTTTGTCAGTATGTACTTTCACAAAGTGTCGCTGTAGCGCAATCAGTTAGTGTGTACGGCTATTAACCAAAAAGTTGGTGGTTCAATCCCACCCAGGGACGTAATTGACCTTGTGATCAGATTTTGGTGATATTTAAGTAGACAAGTCAAAATTTCAAACCCTCTCTTATGGTGTAGGGTACCTGGCCTACTCTGATGTAATCAGTTAGATTTGATTAAGTGATTTTATAAAAAAAACAGCTAGGAAGCACAATTTAGCAGTGGGTTGCAGAGAAAAAGAAATATGCTGGCAGAAAAATCCAATTGAGTGATTAAACAGCTCTTCATTTTCTGGCTTTATTTTTATGCTAACAAATTTGTTCTCTGAAAAGAGTCCACAAAGCCAAGTATCTGATTAACACCTTTGTAGGGATGGTTTTTCACCTATTACTAAATTAAACATGCTTCATTGGAAAGGCAGCAAGATGCATCCTCATTTCAATATCTACTGAAATAATACAGGTTGACACCAGGAAACATTAACGCCACTGCATCCTTGCTGCTTTCTCATGTGGAAGTCTGTTTAATGTGAAAACAAGGTGATATCTAATTAGCACACAGGTAAGGAATTAAGAAAATCTTTATTTAAGGGTGAAGAGGTTTCTCACAAAATCGTTGCCCCAATGCATCATTGAAATTTAAGCTGGAAAGATGATTTTAATATATCACTTGTACATTTTGTATTGCTCTTCTGGTGACAATGTAGTTTGTTTTTGTCAATTACCATTTGAATAATAGGGTAAAGAAAATTAAGTGGATTTTTGAAAGAAAACAATACTGTCAATATACTATTAAAACAAATTAAAATAATAAAAGTTATTGTACTTTAAGTAAAAATAAAAGAGCAAAAATATCAATCCCAGTTTTGAATTACTTTAATTAACAAAAAAAAAATGCATATAGCAGAGGATAGTTTCAATCTGCCTACCTCTGGGTTATGGGCCCAGCATGCTTCCATTGCAGTACTCTGCTGCACATGTAAGTGCAAGAGATCCTGAAGCACTCACTCATCATGGGAAAGTACCAATGTGTTTCTTCATTGGTTGATGGAAGAAACATCTTACAAAAACTCTCCAGATTATTGACTTTTTAAAGTTTTTCTAGGAAACGTTCTAGATGAATGCTTATTAGCCTTTGTCAGTATATGCTTTTGCAATGTGTCTCTGTGGCGCAATCAGTTAGCGTGTTCGGTTATTAACCAAAAGGTTGGTGGTTCAATCCTACCCAGGGACGTAATTTACCTTGTTATCAGATTTTGGTGATCTTTAAGTAGACAAGTCAAAATTTCAAACCCCCTCTTATGGTGTAGGGTACCTGGCCTTCTCTGATGTAATCAGAGTTAGATTTGATTAAGTGATTTTATAAAAGAACAGCTAGGAAGCACAACTTAGCAGTGGGTTGCAGAGAAAAAGAAATACGCTTGCAGAAAAATCCAATTGAGTGATTAAACAGCTCTTCATTTTCTGGCTTTATTTTTATGCTAACAAATTTGTTCTCTGAAAAGTGTCCACAAAGCCAAGTATCTGATTAACACCTTTGTAGGGATGGTTTTTCACCTATTACTAAATTAAACTTGCTTCATTGGAAAGGCAGCAAGTGATGTCATCCAAGCAGTGGGTCAAAGTTGGCTTCATCCCTCGTCTGCTCATGAAAAGAGAAAAGGGATATGCAGGGCATGGCGGCCTTTTGCGACGCTTGGATGACCCCTAGTTCGCAATAAACAACCCCACCCTCCTTCGGTGTGGGGCTCATGTTGGCCATGCCCCAGCCCCTAAAGCATTCAAGCTGATTTCTTGCAGCAGCTGGGTACTGTAACAGCTCCAGAGCTGCTCTGTAAGGCAAGTAAAAGGGTGTGGGCCCTGCAGCACTACCTGTAGTTTGCATTGTGCATTGGAAGGCACAAAGTAAGCAGACGGGAGGAGAAGTCAGGATAGTGCACAAGGTTATAGAAGGGATGGGCTCAAGAAAAGAGAAGTGGAAACAGACAGCATACTAGGCTGGAGAGAGACCTGAGACAAAGAGATCTGAATTATACGAGAGCCGTCCAGGGGAAACACAAATTATGCAGTCAAGTTTCCCACATTTGGGGAAATCGCAAGGGGCAGCACACCCAGAGTGCAATGGGTGAGCCTTGCCCTGGGAGAAGCACCTTCATGATCATAGTATCTCACCTGGCAGGTTAGTAGGAGTTGGGCTAGAGCTGGGGAGGGTCGCTGCTCGGGCACTACCTTTCAAGTGAAGGAGATCCAACTGAGGCAGCACAAGGGAACTCTCAAAAGAAGAACAAGGCTAGAGGAAGATCTGATATAAAGAAATCTGACTTTTACCAGAGCTGACCAGAGGAAAGCACAAACACAGTCCACCACTACCACAAATAATGCAGTCGAGTTTCCCACATTTGGGGAAATCACAGGGGTCAGCATACCCAGAATGCAATGAATGAACCTCACCCTGGGAGAACAATCTTCATGACAATAGTATCTCCTATGCAAAATAAGTATGATTTGGGATAGATGATACTGGATGTGTACACAACCGCCCACACACCAACCTTGTGTGGACAGAAGTATACACTCTCCGGCGCCAGTACCCGCTGGATCAAGGAGATTTTAGACAATGGCGGAGACTGCTGCTCCTGATACAGGGATAATTGCAATCCCTATATTGAACAAAAAAACACAAAAACTACCCACACAGGTGTGACCCTCTGTAGGAAATCAGTAGCGCTGTCCCCACCATTTATCGGAGATAATCAATAAATAATTAAAAAATGGCTAATTACTATTAAATTTTAAAACATATAAATCATATTTTATTAACATATATTGCTGCAGCAAAATTGACATACATAAAAATGCATATTGTGTATAGTGGATGCCTTTAATGTAAATGCTCCACATACACAAATGTATATACTTAATTACGTTTATTCTCTGAGGCTTGGATTTTAATAAGCTGACTTCAAAATGTCCACATAGATTAATGATAGACCAATGAGCTCGGCATTTACGGACACTGCTTGCATGAGTATGTCCTTAATTAATTAATGTCCCGAAAAAGATGTGTGCACACATATATCACTTTGAATGGATAGTTACCATGGGCGATAAGTTTTTCATTCACCTCTTTAGAACAGTCTGTTTAGGACCGTCCCAATTGGAAAGACTCCCTCTGCTGGTGCTTGTCCATTTACTGCAGAATATCTGGAGACAATATCCACGGGAATCCGTCCACAGTGCTCCGGCTCCCTCTGCTGGTGGCTAACCGCAATTGCAGGTGGACTGGCTGTTTTGTCGTAGCCAGAAGCCGGTGATCGTGTAAAACAAGCAGGAGGTGATAGTCACTGCCAGTAGGTCCTTCGAAAACGCGTTTCTCCGCCTTCCCAGTGCGTTCAGTGGCTTCCTCAGTTCGAATGACCATCATCCCAATGAACACTTTATATAGCCCCACTTATTTGAAATTCCCGCGGCCATTCGCGCATGCGCACTCAAACGTGCGTTCCAAGCCTCAGTCTCATTACAAACTTTAAATAGACTCCAGCGGCCATTTTAGCTGGTTAAAACACACGATCCAAGCCTCATTATCACACCCGGAAGTTGCATCCATCGTTCTTATTAACAATATCAGAATCAAGCCTCGTTTTAAAACATAATTATCTACAACTTCATATTCAATTATACTGAACTCTAATGCAATTTGCTCAACAAGATTACGTCACTTAGTTTAATCATAATTAATTTATCATGATTACAAGTAATCCATGTCTTATTTGACAACATCAGTACAAATATGACCGTATTTAAGAACAATATTAATACTAGTCAACACATCCTATTTTATTAGCACAGGTGATAAATATATTAAATATACTGCTCAACAGTATCATTACTCGGAAATAAAAGGGGACTAATTTTGATTATAATTTGTACTTTATAATTTATAATTTAGATCCCCACACGCCATCTTGTGGTTCAAATACATAATTACACCCCTTCGTATTGTTATACATAATCCTGTTATCTCCATCTCCTTAATCCAGCATCATAAGGAACCATATCCTATCCCACCCCCCCATATATTATATGTCAAGAATGATATTTATAAAAATCAAATATTTATATTATAAATATTAAACATTTGAACTTAGATTTTATTTAACTCAACCGTATCATTCAGACCCTGCGGGATCAAGGTTTTTAGGCTAAAGATCCAGAAAGCCTCTTTCTTACATAACCTTTTATACCTATCACCTCCTCTACTGGTTACCGCCACTTGTTCAATTGCCATGATTTGTAGATTATCACTTTTCCCTCCATTGCATTCCAAAATATGGCGGTATAGGTAGGTGTTTCCTACTTTTTTATCTATCTGTCTTTTATGCTCCATGAACCTAACGTGAAGTGCCCGAGTGGTGCGCCCCACGTACTGTGCTCCACAACCACACTGTAAGACGTAGATAACATACATGGATCTACAATTCAGAAAACTTTTTATATTGAATTTCTCTCCCGATACAGATGAGACAAATTGTGTGGTTTTCTTTTTTGTGTGTTTGCATGTTGTACAGTTTAGTCTACCACACTTATGGAACCCTAATGGCGGTTTGGGTATCCATGTATCTATTTGTCCCCCTTGGGCATCTGGAGCCATGGATTTTTCCCCAGGTCTCCTAAAAAAACTTGGAGCTAGTGCGGACTTCAGACTATCTGACTTCCGAAATATTACCTGTTCACTAAGGACTACATTGGAGTTCAACATCTCATCCAACTTGAGAATAGAAAAGTTCTTCTTAATTATCCTCTTGATCTTGTATGCACTAGTATTATACTTAGTTACAAACATTGTTGTCCTATCCGTCATTTTGTTATTTTTCTTTCTAGTATTTTTGCTGGTGGTATCCAATAAATGGTCTCTTTCCATATTTTCCACCTCCTTCCAAGCCTGGTCAAGAACAGATATTGGATACCCCTGCGTAAGAAACGCCCCATAGAGAGATTCCATTTGTTCTCTTGCTCCTTCTTTGGTGGAACAATTCCTTTTTATCCGAAGGAACTGGCCCTTCGGTATATTATCCTTCCATCGTTGTAAATGACTACTTTTGTAATGTAAATATCGGTTTTGATCTACCTCCTTAACAAAAGTATTTGTTATAATGATGTCATTTTCGATCTTAATGTAATTATGTATTTGAACCACAAGATGGCGTGTGGGGATCTAAATTATAAATTATAAAGTACAAATTATAATCAAAATTAGTCCCCTTTTATTTCCGAGTAATGATACTGTTGAGCAGTATATTTAATATATTTATCACCTGTGCTAATAAAATAGGATGTGTTGACTAGTATTAATATTGTTCTTAAATACGGTCATATTTGTACTGATGTTGTCAAATAAGACATGGATTACTTGTAATCATGATAAATTAATTATGATTAAACTAAGTGACGTAATCTTGTTGAGCAAATTGCATTAGAGTTCAGTATAATTGAATATGAAGTTGTAGATAATTATGTTTTAAAACGAGGCTTGATTCTGATATTGTTAATAAGAACGATGGATGCAACTTCCGGGTGTGATAATGAGGCTTGGATCGTGTGTTTTAACCAGCTAAAATGGCCGCTGGAGTCTATTTAAAGTTTGTAATGAGACTGAGGCTTGGAACGCACGTTTGAGTGCGCATGCGCGAATGGCCGCGGGAATTTCAAATAAGTGGGGCTATATAAAGTGTTCATTGGGATGATGGTCATTCGAACTGAGGAAGCCGCTGAACGCACTGGGAAGGCGGAGAAACGCGTTTTCGAAGGACCTACTGGCAGTGACTATCACCTCCTGCTTGTTTTACACGATCACCGGCTTCTGGCTACGACAAAACAGCCAGTCCACCTGCAATTGCGGTTAGCCACCAGCAGAGGGAGCCGGAGCACTGTGGACGGATTCCCGTGGATATTGTCTCCAGATATTCTGCAGTAAATGGACAAGCACCAGCAGAGGGAGTCTTTCCAATTGGGACGGTCCTAAACAGACTGTTCTAAAGAGGTGAATGAAAAACTTATCGCCCATGGTAACTATCCATTCAAAGTGATATATGTGTGCACACATCTTTTTCGGGACATTAATTAATTAAGGACATACTCATGCAAGCAGTGTCCGTAAATGCCGAGCTCATTGGTCTATCATTAATCTATGTGGACATTTTGAAGTCAGCTTATTAAAATCCAAGCCTCAGAGAATAAACGTAATTAAGTATATACATTTGTGTATGTGGAGCATTTACATTAAAGGCATCCACTATACACAATATGCATTTTTATGTATGTCAATTTTGCTGCAGCAATATATGTTAATAAAATATGATTTATATGTTTTAAAATTTAATAGTAATTAGCCATTTTTTAATTATTTATTGATTATCTCCGATAAATGGTGGGGACAGCGCTACTGATTTCCTACAGAGGGTCACACCTGTGTGGGTAGTTTTTGTGTTTTTTTGATTTGGGATAGGGCTGGGGAGGGCCGCTGCTCAGGCACATCTCTGTCAAGTAAAGGAGATTCAACTGAGGCAGCACAAGGGAACTCTCATCTGGGGACAACAACTGCAGGGAGAACACATATTTTCAGATGAACATGGGGTGGCAGAAGGCTGCCTAATACTGAAGCACCCCCAAACAACAAACCAAATGCAACAACTAGTGCAAGCATTCCTGGGGGATGGCCTGCAGCAGATGGATTTGAATATGGTGATGTCATCCAAGCAGTGGGTCAAAGTTGGCTTCAACCCTCGTCTGCATATGAAAAGAGAAAAGGAGCGTGCAGGGCATGGAGGCCTTTTGTGGTGCTTGGATGACCCCTAGTTCGCATTAAGCACCCCCACCCTCCTTCGGTGTGGGGCTCATGTTGGCCATTCCCCAGCCCCTGAAGCATTCAAGCTGATTTCTTGCAGCAGCTGGGCACTGTAACAGCTCCAGAGCTGCTCTGTAAAGCAAGTAAAAGGGTGTGGGCCCTGCAGCACTACCCGTAGTTTGCATTGTGCATTGGGAGGCATAAAGTAAGCAGACGGGAGGAGAAGTCAGGATAGTGCACAAGGGTATAGAAGGGAGGGGCTCAAGAAAAAAGAAGTAGAACCAGACAGCAAACTAGGCTGGAGAGAGACCTGAGACAAAGAGATCTGAATTACATGAGAGCCGACCAGGGAAAACTCAAATTATGCAGTCAAGTTTCCCACATTTGGGGAAATCGCAGGGGCAGCACACCCAGAGTGCAATGGGTGAGCCTTGCCCTGGGAGAAGCAACTTCATGATCATAGTATCTCACCTGGCAACTAAGTAGGAGTTGGGCTAGAGCTGGGGAGGGTCGCTGCTCGGGCACCCCCCTGTCAAGTGAAGGAGATCCAACTGAGGCAGCACAAGGGAACTCTCGAAAGAAGAACAAGGCTAGAGGAAGATCTGAGACAAAGAAATCTGACTTTTACCAGAGCTGACCAGAGGAAAGCACAAACACAGTCCCCCACTACCACAAATAATGCAGTCGAGTTTCCCACATTTGGGGAAATCACAGGGGTCAGCATACCCAGAATGCAATGAATGAACCTAACCCTGGGAGAACAATCTTCATGACCATGGTATCTCCTATGCAAAATAAGTATGATTTGGGATAGGGCTGGGGAGGGCCGTTGCTCAGGCACATCTCTGTCAAGTAAGTTGCATTTGATTTGTTGTTTGGGGGTGCTTCAGTATTAGGCAGCCTTCTGCCCTACCATGTTCATCTGAAAATATGTGTTCTCCCTGCAGTTGTTGTCCCCAGATGAGAGTTCCCTTGTGCTGCCTCAGTTGAATCTCCTTTTGGAGAAGACC
Organism: Pseudophryne corroboree; assembly: GCF_028390025.1. Classification (NCBI taxonomy): domain Eukaryota; kingdom Metazoa; phylum Chordata; class Amphibia; order Anura; family Myobatrachidae; genus Pseudophryne; species Pseudophryne corroboree. The sequence continues at coordinate 627,445 of NW_026968921.1, forward strand.
TCAATAAGATTGTAGCTGATCTGGCTACTGCTAAAACAGCTTGCCTACCTAGTATGACTCCTACCACGCAGAAGGCTAAAAGTACTTTTCTTGGCCCTTTCATCCTCCAGGTAAAGCGTACCCAAGGTCAGGCATACCCAAAGCAAGCTCATGTTTCCAGACCTGCCAAGCCCAGACTGAAGCAATCCTGGGCTGCCCATCAGCCTGCTTCCAAAACGGACAAGCCTGCCGCATGACGGTGCAGGCCTCCCTCTGGGGGATCCCAGGGTGGGGGGCCCGACTTCTAGGTTTGGCAAAGAAAGGTATAATTCTAAGCTAGAGAATTCTGTTTGGAGCTCACCTTGTACTTTGTGAAGAAATAATCAGCATTGTGGCTGAGCAGATACATGTAGTGTGTGGCTGCAAACTGCATGGATCTGCTGCGTTGTAATGCTGATTCTTTTTTTTTGCAAAGTACCAATAGCTTCATATAATGTTCACAATTTTTATGCAGGATCAAATAGCTCAATAGGTAGGGTGTTTGATTAGAATTCAACAGGTTATAGGTTTGAATCCTGGGTATGGTAGTTTGAGATGTGTTATTTAATAAAGTATGTTGTTCTGACTGCCGGCATCCTATCACCTGGGATATCATACTAAATAAATGGAGTTGATCAAATTTTTTTTTTTTTAACTAGGGACAATTTCCAGATACTTCTCTTTATAACTGAGATTGCCCCCTGGAACTTCACATCAGTTGACAACTATGCATGAGTGGGCAGTGCTTGCCCTGGATCTGTCCACCCATTTATGTGCCGCCATAAAATAAAGCATGACTAACAGTTATCCTGGGCGTACACTACACAATTATCTGTCAGGCTATCTATCCAGTCTGGATGGATGGAATGAAAATCTGGTAATGTATAGGAGCAAATGTCAATTAACCATTTGCTCCCAAACACTAGAAAAGTGGTCAAAAATGGTCATTACACAAATTGGTTAAACCCAAAATTTAACCAATTTGTTTAGGGGACCATTTTTGTCCATTTTTTAGTGTTTGAGAGTAAATCGTTGATGGTCATTTGCTCACATAGATAACCGGATTTCTATTCCAACCAGCCAGTGTTGGAGAGATGGTCTGCCAGATTACATAATGCATACCAGAGCCATAACTAGACTTTTTGGTGCCCTGTGACAGAGAATTATATGCCCTCCCCCCCATTTTTGCAATATGGACAAAAGGCGCATGCCTTGTGGGGAAGGGGCATAACAAGATTGATCTCAGAGAAAGCACATGAGATATGAAGATATATCTAGTATACTTGACACTCAATGGTTTGTGGTATTGCAGGGGTGCCCTCCTTAAATGCATATACAGTCACACATGGCATGTTTGTGTAAATGGCATATCAGCAGTCAGCACTAACTGGTGACATGCCATTTGTACAAGTAAGCCATGTGTGACTAATATATAAACATACTTTATTAAATAACACCTCAAACTATCATACCCAGGATTCAAACCTATAACCTGTTAAATTCTAATCAAACACCCTACCCATTGAGCTACTTGATCCTGCATCTATTCTAACCTCCAAAAACAGATTCAGTTGCATTTTCCAGCGTGTTTTGTTTGCGCCTTTGCAAATGTCTTACATCGACAAACTTATTTAGTACTATTTTGCAAATAGGGTTACATTGTCGCAACATTGTGTTCCCTAATTGCTTGATTTTTTAAATGCAAAAATTGATAAAGACACCTGATAATTGCTCTGTGGAGTCTTCTTTTGTGTCTACTTCTTATCTACATTTAATTCCCTACCTATAATCAAGGCATTTTTAAATGCTGGGTGCTGCCAGGACGTGAGGCCTACCTAGACTTTAGATCTGAATTTGAATGTACTTGTGAACTAACTTAATTTCCTACTTCTAAACTCATTCCTAAATTCACTACTTACATTAATCCTGTAGTTGGGCATTTTGAGCCTTCAATTGTGGGCATTGTTTTGTGTCCAGACCAGCAGCTGGTGGTGTGCATTTGCTGGAAAGGCATCGAAGACCTCCGATATGCTGCATCTCCTGATGTGTGTCTGCCTCAAGTGGCAGTCAGCAAATGCATGCTAGACACCCCATTCCAAGCTGATTGTGACATCACGGAACATGCATCATAGAACAGGCATGCTAGAACATGGGTCTTCAACCTGCGACCCTCCAGCTGCTGTGGAACTACATATCCCAGCATGCCCTGCCTCAGTTTTAGCATACCTTAATAGCAAAACTGTGGCAGGGCATGCTGGGATGTGTAGTTTCACAGCAGCTGGAGGGCCACAGGATGAAGACCCATGTGCTAGAACCAAACCGCAGGTACATTGAATGCTAGCAAGCTGAACGTTTAAATCCTTTTTGTTCCGCAGCATTCCAATGTGGAAGATTCCATGGAACCAGAGATTATTCCATTGAGAAGGACATGCTGCCTGGATGACTGCACTGTGCAAATTAAATCACGGAGCCAGTTGGCTTGTGGGTGGCTCTGGTTACTGGGTGGTTAGGTGGGCGGTGTGTCGGAGGTGGAGCACATGAAAATGAATGTGTATCATCCAGCTAGTGAGAGAGAAAACTCATGCAGGAGTGTGCCTGCTTGTCAGTGAGTTATGCACCTTGCCAGACGTCAAATCTACATGGAGCAACTGGAGGGGACAAGAGCAGGTTTGGAAAATATAGACAGAAGAGCATATATGCTGGCGCATTCTCCATGATTGTGTCAGCTTATGTTTTGGTGCACTGCACTTTCCTCCACTAAGTTTTAGCCATTTTGTTTAAACGCAAGTGTAGTTGCTTCTCGCTCTTTTGGCTGTGATATTGTATTGTGGTTGAAGAGTCTGCTGGAGGGATTGTTTTCTTCATTGGCGAGAGACTGAAGATATTCCAGGATGGAAGGCTTGGGAACACTATCCGTTTTTCAGTTGTGGAAGAGTTGAAAGACCGGATTGGACTACATTCTATAGTAAAGGGTATCTTTGTAATTATTAATCCTCCCTTTATATGTGTCTGTCTTTCAATAAAGCTTTGGGCTTGTGATTCCGTCACCCTCTTACACTCCACACCCATAGCCTTATTAACTATTGTATTGTTTAAATGTATAGTGCAGTTCATGATTTATAGTGTAGGCTGACCTGTGCTGTAGTTCTTGAACTGTACTATACCGACAGCATTTGTATTGTGTTTTGGCTGTGCTGCAACACAGTACTTATGTGTGTAATGTTTATGTATGTTTTTTTGCTTCTTTATGTCAATAAAGACTGCTTTTTCAATCCAATATCTGAAAACAATCAATGTTTATCTTTGATGGCAATAGAAGTGGTATGATATTTGCTGCTTTTGAAAGGCAATATCTGATATGTCCCCTATCTGGGAACCATATATTAAATGGCTTTTCAGAAAAGGGAGATGGGAGAAGAGCTTTCAGTACTTGTAGGACCGATGCACATTTCCTATTCTAGCCTCCAAAAACAGATTCAGTAGCATTTTCCAGCGTGTTTTGGATGCGCCTTTGCAAATGTCTTACATCGACAAACTTATTTAGTACTATTTTGCAAATAGGGTTACATTGTTGCAACATTGTGTTCCCTAATTGCTTGATTTTTTAAATGCAACAATTGATAAAAACACCTGATAACTGCTCTGCGGAGTCTTATTTTGTGTCTACTTCTTATCTACATTTAATTCCGTACCTCTAATCAAGGCATTTTTAAATGCTGGCGGCTGCCAGGACGTGAGGCCTACCTAGACTTTAGATCTGAATTTGAATGTACTTGTGAACTAACTTAATTTCCTACTTCTAAATTCATTCCTAAATTCACTACTTACATGAATCCTGTAGTTGGGCATTTTGGGACTTCGATTGTGGGCATTGTTTTGTGTCCAGACCAGCAGCAGGTGGTGTGCATTTGCTGGAAAGGCATCGAAGACCTCCGATATGCTGCATCTCCTGATGTGTGTCTCCCTCAAGTGGCTGTCAGCAAATGCCTGCTAGACACCCCATTCCAAGCTGATTGTGACATCACGGAACATGCATCATAGAACAGGCATGCTAAAACATGGGTCTTCAACCTGCGACCCTCCAGCTGCTGTGGAACTACACATCCCAGCATGCCCTGCCTCAGTTTTAGCATACCTTATAGCAAAACTGTGGCAGGGCATGCTGGGATGTGTAGTTTCACAGCAGCTGGAGGGCCACAGGATGAAGACCCATGTGCTAGAGCCAAGCCGCAGGTACATTGAATGCTAGCAAGCTGAATATTTAAATCCTTTTTGTTCCGCAGCATTCCAATGCGGAAGATTCCATGGAACCAGAGATCCTTCCATTGAGAAGGACATGCTGCCTGGATGACTACACTGTGCAAATTAAATCACGGAGCCAGTTGGTTTGTGGGTGGCTCTGGTGACTGGGTGGTTGGGTGGGTGGTGTGTCGGAGGTGGAGCACATGCAAATGATTGTGTATCATCCAGCTAGTGAGAGTGAAAACTCATGCAGGAGTGTGCCTGCTTGTCAGTGGGTTATGCACCTTGCCAGACGTTAAATCTACATAGAGCAGCTGGAGGGGACAAGAGCATGTTTGCAAAATATAGATAGAAGAGCATATATGCTGGCGCATTCTCCATGATTGTGTCAGCTTATGTTTTGGTGCACTGCACTTTCCTCCACTAAGTTTTAGCCATTTTTGTTAAGCTCAAGTGTAGTTGCTTCTCGGCCTTTTGGCTGTGATCTTGTATTGTGGTTGAAGGGTCTGCTGGAGGGAGGGATTGCTTTCTTCATTGGCGAAAGACCAAAGATATTCCAGGATGGAAGGCTTGGGAACACTATCCGTTTTTCAATTGTGGAAGAGTTGAAAGACCGGATTGGACTACATTCTATAGTAAAGGATGTCTTTCTATTTATTAATCCTCCCCTTATATGTGTCAGTCTTTCAATAAAGCTTCGGGCTTGTGATTCCCTCACCCTCTTACACTCCACACCCATAGCCTTATTAACTGTTGTATTATTGTACAGTTTAAATGTATAGTGCAGTTCATGATTTATAGTGTAGGCTGGCCTGTGCTGTAGTTCTTGAACTGTACTATACCGTCAGCATTTCTATTGTGTTTTGGCTGTGCCGCAACGCGGTACTTATGTGTGTAATGTTTATGTATGTTTTTTTGCTTCTTTATGTGCATCGGTCCTACAAGTACTGAAAGCTCTTCTCCCATCTCCCTTTTCTGAAAAGCCATTTAATATATGGTTCCCAGATAGGGGACATATCAGATATTGGATTTCAAAAGCATCAAATATCATACCACTTTTATTGCCATCAAAGATAAACATTGATTGTTTTCAGATATTGGCTTGAAAAAGCAGTCTTTATTGACATAAAAAAAAACATACATAAACATTGCACACATAAATACAGTGTTGCAGCACAGCCAAAACACAATACAAATGCTGACGGTATAGTACAGTTCAAGAACTACAGCACAGGCCAGTCTACACTATAAATCATGAACTGCACTATACATTTAAACTATACAATAATACAACAGTTAATAAGGCTATGGGTGTGGAGTGTAAGAGGGTGAGGGATTCACAAAACCGAAGCTTTATTGTAACACAGACACATATAAGGGGAGGGTCAATAAATAGAAAGATATCCTTTACTATAGAATGTAGTCCAATCCGACCTCTGTGCTCTTCCACAACTGAAAAACAGATAGTGTTCCCAAGCCTTCCATCCTGGAATATCTTTGGTCTTTCGCCAATGAAGAAAACAATCCCTCCCTCCAGCAGACCCTTCAACCACGATACAAGATCACAGCCAAAAGGCCGAGAAGCAACTACACTTGAGCTTAACAAAAATGGCTAAAACTTAGTGGAGGAAAGTGCAGTGCACCAAAACATAAGCTGACACAATCATGGAGAATGCGCCAGCATATATGCTCTTCTATCTATATTTTGCAAACCTGCTCTTGTCCCCTCCAGCTGCTCTATGTAGATTTAACGTCTGGCAAGGTGCATAACCCACTGACAAGCAGGCACACTCCTGCATGAGTTTTCTCTCTCACTAGCTGGATGATACACAATCATTTGCATGCGCTCCACTTCCGACACACCACCCACCCAACCACCCAGTCACCAGAGCCACCCACAAGCCAACTGGCTCCGTGATTTAATTTGCACAGTGTAGTCATCCAGGCAGCATGTCCTTCTCAATGGAAGGATCTCTGGTTCCATGGAATCTTCCGCATTGGAATGCTGCGGAACAAAAAGGATTTAAATATTCAGCTTGCTAGCATTCAATGTACCTGCGGCTTGGCTCTAGCACATGGGTCTTCATCCTGTGGCCCTCCAGCTGCTGTGAAACTACACATCCCAGCATGCCCTGCCACAGTTTTGCTATTAAGGTATGCTAAAACTGAGGCAGGGCATGCTGGGATGTGTAGTTCCACAGCAGCTGGAGGGTCGCAGGTTGAAGACCCATGTTTTAGCATGCCTGTTCTATGATGCATGTTCCATGATGTCACAATCAGCTTGGAATGGGGTGTCTAGCAGGCATTTGCTGACAGCCACTTGAGGGAGACACACATCAGGAGATGCAGCATATCGGAGGTCTTCGATGCCTTTCCAGCAAATGCACACCACCTGCTGCTGGTCTGGACACAAAACAATGCCCACAATCGAAGTCCCAAAATGCCCAACTACAGGATTCATGTAAGTAGTGAATTTAGGAATGAATTTAGAAGTAGGAAATTAAGTTAGTTCACAAGTACATTCAAATTCAGATCTAAAGACTAAACACAAAACACAAAATAAGACTCCACAGAGCAATTATCAGGTGTCTGCATTGTTGCATTTAAAAAATCAAGCAATTAGGGAACACAATGTTGCGACAATGTAACCCTATTTGCAAAATAGTACTAAATAAGTTTGTCGATGTAAGACATTTGCAAAGGCGCAAACAAAACACGCTGGAAAATGCAACTGAATCTGTTTTTGGAGGTTAGAAAAGATGCAGGATCAAGTAGCTCCATGGGTAGGGTGTTTGATTAGAATTCAACAGGTTATAGGTTTGAATCCTGGGTATGATAGTTTGAGGTGTTATTTAATAAAGTATGTTTATATATTAGTCACACATGGCTTACTTGTACAAATGGCATGTCACCAGTTAGTGCTGACTGCTGATATGCCATTTGCACTAAAACAAATTAAAATGGTAAAAGTTATTGTACTTTAAGTAAAAATAAAAGCTAAAATATCAACCCCAGTTTTGGATTACTTTAATGAACAAAAAAAAAATGCATATAGCAAAGGATAGTTTCAATCTGCCTACCTCTGGGTTATGGGCCCAGCATGCTTCCATTGCAGTACTCTGCTGCACATGTAAGTGCAAGAGATCCTGAAGCACTCACTCATCATGCGAAAGTACCAATGTGTTTCTTCATTGGTTGCTGGAAGAAACATCTTACAAAAACTCTCCAGATTATTGACTTTTTAAAGTTTTTCTAGGAAACGTTCTAGATGAATGCTTATTAATCTTTGTCAGTATGTACTTTTCGCAAAGTGTCTCTGTGGCGCAATCGGATAGTGTGTTCAGCTATGAATCAAAAGGTTGGTGGTTCAATCCCACCCAGGGACGTAATTGACCTTGTAATCAGATTTTGGTGATATTTAAGTAGACAAGTCAAAATTGCAAACCCCCTCTTATGGTGTAGGGTACCTGGCCTTCTCTGATGTAATCAGATTTGATTAAGTGATTTTATAAAAAAACAGCTAGGAAGCACAATTTAGCAGTGGGTTGCAGAGAAAAAGAAAAATGCTGGCAGAAAAATCCAATTGAGTGATTAAACAGCTCTTCATTTTCTGGCTTTATTTTTATGATAACAAATTTGTTCTCTGAAAAGTGTCCACAAAGCCAAGTATCTGATTAACATCTTTGTAGGGATGTTTTTTCACCTATTACTAAATTAAACTTGCTTCATTGGAAAGGCAGCAAGATGCATCCTCATTTCAATATCTACGGAAATAATACAGGTTGACACCAGGAAACATTAACGCCACTGCATCTTTGCTGTTTTCTCATGTGGAAGTCTGTTTAATGTGAAAACAAGGTGATATCTAATTAGCACACAGGTAAGGAATTAAGAAAATCTTTATTTAAGGGTGAAGATGTTTCTCACAAAATCGTTGCCCCAATGCATCATTGAAATTCAAGCTGGAAAGATGATTTTAATATATCACTTGTACATTTTGTATTGCTCTTCTGGTGACAATGTAGTTTGTTTTTGTCAATTACCATTTTAATAATAGGGTAAAGAAAATTAAGTGGATTTTTGAAAGAAAACAATACTGTCAATATACTATTAAAACAAATTAAAATGGTAAAAGTTATTGTACTTTAAGTAAAAATAAAAGCTAAAATATCAATCCCAGTTTTGGATTACTTTAATGAACAAAAAAAAAATGCATATAGCAAAGGATAGTTTCAATCTGCCTACCTCTGGGTTATGGGCCCAGCATGCTTCCATTGCAGTACTCTGCTGCACATGTAAGTGCAAGAGATCCTGAAGCACTCACTCATCATGCAAAAGTACCAATGTGTTTCTTCATTGGTTGCTGGAAGAAACATCTTACAAAAACTCTCCAGATTATTGACTTTTTAAAGTTTTTCTAGGAAACGTTCTAATGAATGCTTATTAGTCTTTGTCAGTATGGACTTTTTGCAAAGTGTCTCTGTGGCGCAATCGGTTAGTGTGTTCAGAAATTAATCAAAACGTTGGTGGTTCAATCCCACCCAGGGACGTAATTGACCTTGTGATCAGATTTTGGTGATATTTAAGTAGACAAGTCAAAATTGCAAACCCCCTCTTATGGTGTAGGGTACCTGGCCTTCTCTGATGTAATCAGAGTTAGATTTGATTAAGTGATTTTATAAAAAATCAGCTAGGAAGCACAATTTAGCAGTGGGTTGCAGAGAAAAAGAAAAATGCTGGCAGAAAAATCCAATTGAGTGATTAAACAGCTCTTCATTTTCTGGCTTTATTTTTATGATAACAAATTTGTACTCTGAAAAGTGTCCACAAAGCCAAGTATCTGATTAACATCTTTGTAGGGATGGTTTTTCACCTATTACTAAATTAAACTTGCTTCATTGGAAAGGCAGCAAGATGCATCCTCATTTCAATATCTACGGAAATAATACAGGTTGACACCAGGAAACATTAACGCCACTGCATCTTTGCTGTTTTCTCATGTGGAAGTCTGTTTAATGTGAAAACAAGGTGATATCTAATTAGCACACAGGTAAGGAATTAAGAAAATCTTTATTTAAGGGTGAAGATGTTTCTCACAAAATCGTTGCCCCAATGCATCATTGAAATTCAAGCTGGAAAGATGATTTTAATATATCACTTGTACATTTTGTATTGCTCTTCTGGTGACAATGTAGTTTGTTTTTGTCAATTACCATTTTAATAATCGGGTAAAGAAAATTAATTGGATTTTTGAAAGAAAACAATACTGTCAATATACTATTAAAACAAATTAAAATGGTAAAAGTTATTGTACTTTAAGTAAAAATAAAAGAGCAAAAATATCAATCCCAGTTTTGGATTACTTTAATTAACAAAAAAAATGCATATAGCAGAGGATAGTTTCAATCTGCCTACCTCTGGGTTATGGACCCAGCATGCTTCCATTACAGTACTCTGCTGCACATGTAAGTGCAAGAGATCCTGAAGCACTCACTCATCATGGGAAAGTACCAATGTGTTTCTTCATTGGTTGATGGAAGAAGCATCTTACAAAAACTCTCCACATTATTGACTTTTTAAAATGTTTCTAGGAATCGTTCTAGATGAATGCTTATTAGCCTTTGTCAGTATATACTTTTGCAAAGTGTCGCTGTGGCGCAATCAGTTAGTGTGTAAGGCTATTAACCAAAAGGTTGGTGGTTCAATCCCACCCAGGGACTTAATTGACCTTGTTATCAGATTTTGGTGATCTTTAAGTAGACAAGTCAAAATTTCAAACCCCCTGTTATGGTGTAGGGTACCTGGCCTTCTCTGATGTAATCAGAGTTAGATTTGATTCAGTGATTTTATAAAAACAGCTAGGAAGCACAATTTAGCAGTGGGTTGCAGAGAAAAAGAAATATGCTGGCAGAAAAATCCAATTGAGTGATTAAACAGCTCTTCATTTTCTGGCTTTATTTTTATGCTAACTAATTTGTTCTCTGAAAAGAGTCCACAAAGCCAAGTATCTGATTAACATATTTGTAGGGATGGTTTTTCACCTATTACTAAATTAAACTTGCTTCATTGGAAAGGCAGCAAGATGCATCCTCATTTCAATATCTACTGAAATAATACAGGTTGACACCAGGAAACATTAACGCTACTGCATCCTTGCTGCTTTCTCATGTGGAAGTCTGTTTAATGTGAAAACAAGGTGATATCTAATTAGCACACAGGTAAGGAATTAAGAAAATCTTTATTTAAGGGTGAAGATGTTTCTCACAAAATCGTTGCCCCAATGCATCATTGAAATTCAAGCTGGAAAGATGATTTTAATATATCACTTGTACATTTTGTATTGCTCTTCTGGTGACAATGTAGTTTGTTTTTGTCAATTACCATTTTAATAATAGGGTAAAGAAAATTAAGTTGATTTTTGAAAGAAAACAATACTGTCAATATACTATTAAAACAAATTAAAATGGTAAAAGTTATTGTACTTTAAGTAAAAATAAAAGCTAAAATATCAATCCCAGTTTTGGATTACTTTAATGAACAAAAAAAATGCATATAGCAAAGGATAGTTTCAATCTGCCTACCTCTGGGTTATAGGCCCAGCATGCTTCCATTGCAGTACTCTGCTGCACATGTAAGTGCAAGAGATCCTGAAGCACTCACTCATCATGCGAAAGTACCAATGTGTTTCTTCATTGGTTGCTGGAAGAAACATCTTACAAAAACTCTCCAGATTATTGACTTTTTAAAGTTTTTCTAGGAAACGTTCTAGATGAATGCTTATTAGTCTTTGTCAGTATGTACTTTTTGCAAAGTGTCTCTGTGGCGCAATCGGTTAGTGTGTTCAGCTATTAATCAAAAGGTTGGTGGTTCAATCCCACCCAGGGACGTATTTGACCTTGTGATCAGATTTTGGTGATATTTAAGTAGACAAGTCAAAATTGCAAACCCCCTCTTATGGTGTAGGGTACCTGGCCTTCTCTGATGTAATCAGAGTTAGATTTGTTTAAGTGATTTTATAAAAAATCAGCTAGGAAGCACAATTTAGCAGTGGGTTGCAGAGAAAAAGAAAAATGCTGGCAGAAAAATCCAATTGAGTGATTAAACAGCTCTTCATTTTCTGGCTTTATTTTTATGATAACAAATTTGTTCTCTGAAAAGTGTCCACAAAGCCAAGTATCTGATTAACATCTTTGTAGGGATGGTTTTTCACCTATTACTAAATTAAACTTGCTTCATTGGAAAGGCAGCAAGATGCATCCTCATTTCAATATCTACGGAAATAATACAGGTTGACACCAGGAAACATTAACGCCACTGCATCTTTGCTGTTTTCTCATGTGGAAGTCTGTTTAATGTGAAAACAAGGTGATATCTAATTAGCACACAGGTAAGGAATTAAGAAAATCTTTATTTAAGGGTGAAGATGTTTCTCACAAAATCGTTGCCCCAATGCATCATTGAAATTCAAGCTGGAAAGATGATTTTAATATATCACTTGTACATTTTGTATTGCTCTTCTGGTGACAATGTAGTTTGTTTTTGTCAATTACCATTTTAATAATCGGGTAAAGAAAATTAATTGGATTTTTGAAAGAAAACAATACTGTCAATATACTATTAAAACAAATTAAAATGGTAAAAGTTATTGTACTTTAAGTAAAAATAAAAGAGCAAAAATATCAATCCCAGTTTTGGATTACTTTAATTAACAAAAAAAATTGCATATAGCAGAGGATAGTTTCAATCTGCCTACCTCTGGGTTATGGACCCAGCATGCTTCCATTACAGTACTCTGCTGCACATGTAAGTGCAAGAGATCCTGAAGCACTCACTCATCATGGGAAAGTACCAATGTGTTTCTTCATTGGTTGATGGAAGAAACATCTTACAAAAACTCTCCACATTATTGACTTTTTAAAATGTTTCTAGGAATCGTTCTAGATGAATGCTTATTAGCCTTTGTCAGTATGTACTTTTGCAAAGTGTCGCTGTGGCGCAATCAGTTAGTGTGTAAGGCTATTAACCAAAAGGTTGGTGGTTCAATCCCACCCAGGGACTTAATTGACCTTGTTATCAGATTTTGGTGATCTTTAAGTAGACAAGTCAAAATTTCAAACCCCCTGTTATGGTGTAGGGTACCTGGCCTTCTCTGATGTAATCAGAGTTAGATTTAAATCAGTAATTTTATAAAAACAGCTAGGAAGCACAATTTAGCAGTGGGTTGCAGAGAAAAAGAAATATGCTGGCAGAAAAATCCAATTGAGTGATTAAACAGCTCTTCATTTTCTGGCTTTATTTTTATGCTAACTAATTTGTTCTCTGAAAAGTGTCCACAAAGCCAAGTATCTGATTAACATCTTTGTAGGGATGGTTTTTCACCTATTACTAAATTAAACTTGCTTCATTGGAAAGGCAGCAAGATGCATCCTCATTTCAATATCTACTGAAATAATACAGGTTGACACCAGGAAACATTAACGCCACTGCATCCTTGCTGCTTTCTCATGTGGAAGTCTGTTTAATGTGAAAACAAGGTGATATCTAATTAGCACACAGGTAAGGAATTAAGAAAATCTTTATTTAAGGGTGAAGATGTTTCTCACAAAATCGTTGCCCCAATGCATCATTGAAATTCAAGCTGGAAAGATGATTTTAATATATCACTTGTACATTTTGTATTGCTCTTCTGGTGACAATGTAGTTTGCTTTTGTCAATTACCATTTTAATAATCGGGTAAAGAAAATTAATTGGATTTTTGAAAGAAAACAATACTGTCAATATACTATTAAAACAAATTAAAATGGTAAAAGTTATTGTACTTTAAGTAAAAATAAAAGAGCAAAAATATCAATCCCAGTTTTGGATTACTTTAATTAACAAAAAAAAATGCATATAGCAGAGGATAGTTTCAATCTGCCTACCTCTGGGTTATGGACCCAGCATGCTTCCATTACAGTACTCTGCTGCACATGTAAGTGCAAGAGATCCTGAAGCACTCACTCATCATGGGAAAGTACCAATGTGTTTCTTCATTGGTTGATGGAAGAAACATCATACAAAAACTCTCCACATTATTGACTTTTTAAAATGTTTCTAGGAATCGTTCTAGATGAATGCTTATTAGCCTTTGTCAGTATGTACTTTTGCAAAGTGTCGCTGTGGCGCAATCAGTTAGTGTGTAAGGCTATTAACCAAAAGGTTGGTGGTTCAATCCCACCCAGGGACTTAATTGACCTTGTTATCAGATTTTGGTGATCTTTAAGTAGACAAGTCAAAATTTCAAACCCCCTGTTATGGTGTAGGGTACCTGGCCTTCTCTGATGTAATCAGAGTTAGATTTGATTCAGTGATTTTATAAAAACAGCTAGGAAGCACAATTTAGCAGTGGGTTGCAGAGAAAAAGAAATATGCTGGCAGAAAAATCCAATTGAGTGATTAAACAGCTCTTCATTTTCTGGCTTTATTTTTATGCTAACTAATTTGTTCTCTGAAAAGTGTCCACAAAGCCAAGTATCTGATTAACATCTTTGTAGGGATGGTTTTTCACCTATTACTAAATTAAACTTGCTTCATTGGAAAGGCAGCAAGATGCATCCTCATTTCAATATCTACTGAAATAATACAGGTTGACACCAGGAAACATTAACGCCACTGCATCCTTGCTGCTTTCTCATGTGGAAGTCTGTTTAATGTGAAAACAAGGTGATATCTAATTAGCACACAGGTAAGGAATTAAGAAAATCTTTATTTAAGGGTGAAGATGTTTCTCACAAAATCGTTGCCCCAATGCATCATTGAAATTCAAGCTGGAAAGATGATTTTAATATATCACTTGTACATTTTGTATTGCTCTTCTGGTGACAATGTAGTTTGCTTTTGTCAATTACCATTTTAATAATCGGGTAAAGAAAATTAATTGGATTTTTGAAAGAAAACAATACTGTCAATATACTATTAAAACAAATTAAAATGGTAAAAGTTATTGTACTTTAAGTAAAAATAAAAGAGCAAAAATATCAATCCCAGTTTTGGATTACTTTAATTAACAAAAAAAAATGCATATAGCAGAGGATAGTTTCAATCTGCCTACCTCTGGGTTATGGACCCAGCATGCTTCCATTACAGTACTCTGCTGCACATGTAAGTGCAAGAGATCCTGAAGCACTCACTCATCATGGGAAAGTACCAATGTGTTTCTTCATTGGTTGATGGAAGAAACATCATACAAAAACTCTCCACATTATTGACTTTTTAAAATGTTTCTAGGAATCGTTCTAGATGAATGCTTATTAGCCTTTGTCAGTATGTACTTTTGCAAAGTGTCGCTGTGGCGCAATCAGTTAGTGTGTAAGGCTATTAACCAAAAGGTTGGTGGTTCAATCCCACCCAGGGACTTAATTGACCTTGTTATCAGATTTTGGTGATCTTTAAGTAGACAAGTCAAAATTTCAAACCCCCTGTTATGGTGTAGGGTACCTGGCCTTCTCTGATGTAATCAGAGTTAGATTTGATTCAGTGATTTTATAAAAACAGCTAGGAAGCACAATTTAGCAGTGGGTTGCAGAGAAAAAGAAATATGCTGGCAGAAAAATCCAATTGAGTGATTAAACAGCTCTTCATTTTCTGGCTTTATTTTTATGCTAACTAATTTGTTCTCTGAAAAGTGTCCACAAAGCCAAGTATCTGATTAACATATTTGTAGGGATGGTTTTTCACCTATTACTAAATTAAACTTGCTTCATTGGAAAGGCAGCAAGATGCATCCTCATTTCAATATCTACTGAAATAATACAGGTTGACACCAGGAAACATTAACGCCACTGCATCCTTGCTGCTTTCTCATGTGGAAGTCTGTTTAATGTGAAAACAAGGTGATATCTAATTAGCACACAGGTAAGGAATTAAGAAAATCTTTATTTAAGGGTGAAGATGTTTCTCACAAAATCGTTGCCCCAATGCATCATTGAAATTCAAGCTGGAAAGATGATTTTAATATATCACTTGTACATTTTGTATTGCTCTTCTGGTGACAATGTAGTTTGTTTTTGTCAATTACCATTTTAATAATCGGGTAAAGAAAATTAATTGGATTTTTGAAAGAAAACAATACTGTCAATATACTATTAAAACAAATTAAAATGGTAAAAGTTATTGTACTTTAAGTAAAAATAAAAGAGCAAAAATATCAATCCCAGTTTTGGATTACTTTAATTAACAAAAAAAAATGCATATAGCAGAGGATAGTTTCAATCTGCCTACCTCTGGGTTATGGACCCAGCATGCTTCCATTACAGTACTCTGCTGCACATGTAAGTGCAAGAGATCCTGAAGCACTCACTCATCATGGGAAAGTACCAATGTGTTTCTTCATTGGTTGATGGAAGAAACATCTTACAAAAACTCTCCAGATTATTGACTATTTAAAGTTTTTCTAGGAATCGTTCTAGATGAATGCTTATTAGTCTTTGTCAGTATGTACTTTTTGCAAAGTGTCTCTGTGGCGCAATCGGTTAGTGTGTTCAGCTATTAATCAAAAGGTTGGTGGTTCAATCCCACCCAGGGACGTAATTGACCTTGTGATCAGATTTTGGTGATATTTAAGTAGACAAGTCAAAATTTCGAAAACCCCTGTTATGGTGTAGGGTACCTGGCCTTCTCTGATGTAATCAGAGTTAGATTTGATTCAGTGATTTTATAAAAACAGCTAGGAAGCACAATTTAGCAGTGGGTTGCAGAGAAAAAGAAATATGCTGGCAAAAAAATCCAATTGACTGATTAAACAGCTCTTCATTTTCTGGCTTTATTTTTATGCTAACAAATTTGTTCTCTGAAAAGTGTCCACAAAGCCAAGTATCTGATTAACATCTTTGTAGGGATGGTTTTTCACCTATTACTAAATTAAACTTGCTTCATTGGAAAGGCAGCAAGATGCATCCTCATTTCAATATCTACTGAAATAATACAGGTTGACACCAGGAAACATTAACGCCACTGCATCCTTGCTGCTTTCTCATGTGGAAGTCTGTTTAATGTGAAAACAAGGTGATATCTAATTAGCACACAGGTAAGGAATTAAGAAAATCTTTATTTAAGGGTGAAAGATGTTTCTCACAAAATCGTTGCCCCAATGCATCATTGAAATTCAAGCTGGAAAGATGATTTTAATATATCACTTGTACATTTTGTATTGCTCTTCTGGTGACAATGTAGTTTGCTTTTGTCAATTACCATTTTAATAATCGGGTAAAGAAAATTAATTGGATTTTTGAAAGAAAACAATACTGTCAATATACTATTAAAACAAATTAAAATGGTAAAAGTTATTGTACTTTAAGTAAAAATAAAAGAGCAAAAATATCAATCCCAGTTTTGGATTACTTTAATTAACAAAAAAAAATGCATATAGCAGAGGATAGTTTCAATCTGCCTACCTCTGGGTTATGGACCCAGCATGCTTCCATTACAGTACTCTGCTGCACATGTAAGTGCAAGAGATCCTGAAGCACTCACTCATCATGGGAAAGTACCAATGTGTTTCTTCATTGGTTGATGGAAGAAACATCATACAAAAACTCTCCACATTATTGACTTTTTAAAATGTTTCTAGGAATCGTTCTAGATGAATGCTTATTAGCCTTTGTCAGTATGTACTTTTGCAAAGTGTCGCTGTGGCGCAATCAGTTAGTGTGTAAGGCTATTAACCAAAAGGTTGGTGGTTCAATCCCACCCAGGGACTTAATTGACCTTGTTATCAGATTTTGGTGATCTTTAAGTAGACAAGTCAAAATTTCAAACCCCCTGTTATGGTGTAGGGTACCTGGCCTTCTCTGATGTAATCAGAGTTAGATTTGATTCAGTGATTTTATAAAAACAGCTAGGAAGCACAATTTAGCAGTGGGTTGCAGAGAAAAAGAAATATGCTGGCAGAAAAATCCAATTGAGTGATTAAACAGCTCTTCATTTTCTGGCTTTATTTTTATGCTAACTAATTTGTTCTCTGAAAAGTGTCCACAAAGCCAAGTATCTGATTAACATATTTGTAGGGATGGTTTTTCACCTATTACTAAATTAAACTTGCTTCATTGGAAAGGCAGCAAGATGCATCCTCATTTCAATATCTACTGAAATAATACAGGTTGACACCAGGAAACATTAACGCCACTGCATCCTTGCTGCTTTCTCATGTGGAAGTCTGTTTAATGTGAAAACAAGGTGATATCTAATTAGCACACAGGTAAGGAATTAAGAAAATCTTTATTTAAGGGTGAAGATGTTTCTCACAAAATCGTTGCCCCAATGCATCATTGAAATTCAAGCTGGAAAGATGATTTTAATATATCACTTGTACATTTTGTATTGCTCTTCTGGTGACAATGTAGTTTGTTTTTGTCAATTACCATTTTAATAATCGGGTAAAGAAAATTAATTGGATTTTTGAAAGAAAACAATACTGTCAATATACTATTAAAACAAATTAAAATGGTAAAAGTTATTGTACTTTAAGTAAAAATAAAAGAGCAAAAATATCAATCCCAGTTTTGGATTACTTTAATTAACAAAAAAAAATGCATATAGCAGAGGATAGTTTCAATCTGCCTACCTCTGGGTTATGGACCCAGCATGCTTCCATTACAGTACTCTGCTGCACATGTAAGTGCAAGAGATCCTGAAGCACTCACTCATCATGGGAAAGTACCAATGTGTTTCTTCATTGGTTGATGGAAGAAACATCTTACAAAAACTCTCCAGATTATTGACTATTTAAAGTTTTTCTAGGAATCGTTCTAGATGAATGCTTATTAGTCTTTGTCAGTATGTACTTTTTGCAAAGTGTCTCTGTGGCGCAATCGGTTAGTGTGTTCAGCTATTAATCAAAAGGTTGGTGGTTCAATCCCACCCAGGGACGTAATTGACCTTGTGATCAGATTTTGGTGATATTTAAGTAGACAAGTCAAAATTTCGAAAACCCCTGTTATGGTGTAGGGTACCTGGCCTTCTCTGATGTAATCAGAGTTAGATTTGATTCAGTGATTTTATAAAAACAGCTAGGAAGCACAATTTAGCAGTGGGTTGCAGAGAAAAAGAAATATGCTGGCAAAAAAATCCAATTGACTGATTAAACAGCTCTTCATTTTCTGGCTTTATTTTTATGCTAACAAATTTGTTCTCTGAAAAGTGTCCACAAAGCCAAGTATCTGATTAACATCTTTGTAGGGATGGTTTTTCACCTATTACTAAATTAAACTTGCTTCATTGGAAAGGCAGCAAGATGCATCCTCATTTCAATATCTACTGAAATAATACAGGTTGACACCAGGAAACATTAACGCCACTGCATCCTTGCTGCTTTCTCATGTGGAAGTCTGTTTAATGTGAAAACAAGGTGATATCTAATTAGCACACAGGTAAGGAATTAAGAAAATCTTTATTTAAGGGTGAAGATGTTTCTCACAAAATCGTTGCCCCAATGCATCATTGAAATTCAAGCTGGAAAGATGATTTTAATATATCACTTGTACATTTTGTATTGCTCTTCTGGTGACAATGTAGTTTGCTTTTGTCAATTACCATTTTAATAATCGGGTAAAGAAAATTAATTGGATTTTTGAAAGAAAACAATACTGTCAATATACTATTAAAACAAATTAAAATGGTAAAAGTTATTGTACTTTAAGTAAAAATAAAAGAGCAAAAATATCAATCCCAGTTTTGGATTACTTTAATTAACAAAAAAAAAATGCATATAGCAGAGGATAGTTTCAATCTGCCTACCTCTGGGTTATGGACCCAGCATGCTTCCATTACAGTACTCTGCTGCACATGTAAGTGCAAGAGATCCTGAAGCACTCACTCATCATGGGAAAGTACCAATGTGTTTCTTCATTGGTTGATGGAAGAAACATCATACAAAAACTCTCCACATTATTGACTTTTTAAAATGTTTCTAGGAATCGTTCTAGATGAATGCTTATTAGCCTTTGTCAGTATGTACTTTTGCAAAGTGTCACTGTGGCGCAATCAGTTAGTGTGTAAGGCTATTAACCAAAAGGTTGGTGGTTCAATCCCACCCAGGGACTTAATTGACATTGTTATCAGATTTTGGTGATCTTTAAGTAGACAAGTCAAAATTTCAAACCCCCTGTTATGGTGTAGGGTACCTGGCCTTCTCTGATGTAATCAGAGTTAGATTTGATTCAGTGATTTTATAAAAACAGCTAGGAAGCACAATTTAGCAGTGGGTTGCAGAGAAAAAGAAATATGCTGGCAGAAAAATCCAATTGAGTGATTAAACAGCTCTTCATTTTCTGGCTTTATTTTTATGCTAACTAATTTGTTCTCTGAAAAGTGTCCACAAAGCCAAGTATCTGATTAACATATTTGTAGGGATGGTTTTTCACCTATTACTAAATTAAACTTGCTTCATTGGAAAGGCAGCAAGATGCATCCTCATTTCAATATCTACTGAAATAATACAGGTTGACACCAG
This sequence comes from Pseudophryne corroboree, assembly GCF_028390025.1. Taxonomy (NCBI): domain Eukaryota; kingdom Metazoa; phylum Chordata; class Amphibia; order Anura; family Myobatrachidae; genus Pseudophryne; species Pseudophryne corroboree. The sequence goes on from NW_026968921.1 coordinate 647,193, forward strand.
GAAACATTAACGCCACTGCATCCTTGCTGCTTTCTCATGTGGAAGTCTGTTTAATGTGAAAACAAGGTGATATCTAATTAGCACACAGGTAAGGAATTAAGAAAATCTTTATTTAAGGGTGAAGATGTTTCTCACAAAATCGTTGCCCCAATGCATCATTGAAATTCAAGCTGGAAAGATGATTTTAATATATCACTTGTACATTTTGTATTGCTCTTCTGGTGACAATGTAGTTTGTTTTTGTCAATTACCATTTTAATAATAGGGTAAAGAAAATTAAGTGGATTTTTGAAAGAAAACAATACTGTCAATATACTATTAAAACAAATTAAAATGGTAAAAGTTATTGTACTTTAAGTAAAAATAAAAGCTAAAATATCAATCCCAGTTTTGGATTACTTTAATGAACAAAAAAAAAATGCATATAGCAAAGGATAGTTTCAATCTGCCTACCTCTGGGTTATGGACCCAGCATGCTTCCATTGCAGTACTCTGCTGCACATGTAAGTGCAAGAGATCCTGAAGCACTCACTCATCATGCGAAAGTACCAATGTGTTTCTTCATTGGTTGCTGGAAGAAACATCTTACAAACACTCTCCAGATTATTGACTTTTTAAAGTTTTTCTAGGAAACGTTCTAGATGAATGCTTATTAGTCTTTGTCAGTATATACTTTTTGCAAAGTGTCTCTGTGGCGCAATCGGTTAGTGTGTTCAGCTATTAATCAAAAGGTTGGTGGTTCAATCCCACCCAGGGACGTAATTGACCTTGTGATCAGATTTTGGTGATATTTAAGTAGACAAGTCAAAATTGCAAACCCCCTCTTATGGTGTAGGGTACCTGGCCTTCTCTGATGTAATCAGAGTTAGATTTGATTAAGTGATTTTATAAAAAAAACAGCTAGGAAGCACAATTTAGCAGTGGGTTGCAGAGAAAAAGAAAAATGCTGGCAGAAAAATCCAATTGAGTGATTAAACAGCTCTTCATTTTCTGGCTTTATTTTTATGATAACAAATTTGTTCTCTGAAAAGTGTCCACAAAGCCAAGTATCTGATTAACATCTTTGTAGGGATGGTTTTTCACCTATTACTAAATTAAACTTGCTTCATTGGAAAGGCAGCAAGATGCATCCTCATTTCAATATCTACGGAAATAATACAGGTTGACACCAGGAAACATTAACGCCACTGCATCTTTGCTGTTTTCTCATGTGGAAGTCTGTTTAATGTGAAAACAAGGTGATATCTAATTAGCACACAGGTAAGGAATTAAGAAAATCTTTATTTAAGGGTGAAGATGTTTCTCACAAAATCGTTGCCCCAATGCATCATTGAAATTTAAGCTGGAAAGATGATTTTAATATATCACTTGTACATTTTGTATTGCTCTTCTGGTGACAATGTAGTTTGTTTTTGTCAATTATCATTTTAATAATCGGGTAAAGAAAATTAATTGGATTTTTGAAAGAAAACAATACTGTCAATATACTATTAAAACAAATTAAAATGGTAAAAGTTATTGTACTTTAAGTAAAAATAAAAGAGCAAAAATATCAATCCCAGTTTTGGATTACTTTAATTAACAAAAAAAATATGCATATAGCAGAGGATAGTTTCAATCTGCCTACCTCTGGGTTATGGACCCAGCATGCTTCCATTACAGTACTCTGCTGCACATGTAAGTGCAAGAGATCCTGAAGCACTCACTCATCATGGGAAAGTACCAATGTGTTTCTTCATTGGTTGATGGAAGAAACATCTTACAAAAACTCTCCAGATTATTGACTATTTAAAGTTTTTATAGGAAACGTTCTAGATGAATGCTTATTAGCCTTTGTCAGTATGTACTTTTGCAAAGTGTCGCTGTGGCGCAATCACTTAGTGTGTACGGCTATTAACCAAAAGGTTGGTGGTTCAATCCCACCCAGGGACGTAATTGACCTTGTTATCAGATTTTTTTGATCTTTAAGTAGACAAGTCAAAATTTCGAAAACCCCTGTTATGGTGTAGGGTACCTGGCCTTCTCTGATGTAATCAGAGTTAGATTTGATTCAGTGATTTTATAAAAACAGCTAGGAAGCACAATTTAGCAGTGGGTTGCAGAGAAAAAGAAATATGCTGGCAGAAAAATCCAATTGAGTGATTAAACAGCTCTTCATTTTCTGGCTTTATTTTTATGCTAACAAATTTGTTCTCTGAAAAGTGTCCACAAAGCCAAGTATCTGATTAACATCTTTGTAGGGATGGTTTTTCACCTATTACTAAATTAAACTTGCTTCATTGGAAAGGCAGCAAGATGCATCCTCATTTCAATGTCTACTGAAATAATACAGGTTGACACCAGGAAACATTAACGCCACTGCATCTTTGCTGTTTTCTCATGTGGAAGTCTGTTTAATGTGAAAACAAGGTGATATCTAATTAGCACACAGGTAAGGAATTAAGAAAATCTTTATTTAAGGGTGAAGATGTTTCTCACAAAATCGTTGCCCCAATGCATCATTGAAATTCAAGCTGGAAAGATGATTTTAATATATCACTTGTACATTTTGTATTGCTCTTCTGGTGACAATGTAGTTTGTTTTTTGTCAATTACCATTTTAATAATCGGGTAAAGAAAATTAAGTGGATTTTTGAAAGAAAACAATACTGTCAATTATAAGGGCACGGTCGTGCCCTTATATTAAGGCTGAATCGAACAAACGGAATTCTCCCATAGGGAACTTCTGAGATGGGGGCATGGTGTTTGAGGGGCTACACCTCAAAACTGATAGGACGTACTGAGCTGAAATTTGGCATGGACGCGTAGAATCGTCACCCGCTGCTGCAGGCCAAATTTCAGGGCAAAATAATAAAAAATGAGGAATTGGGAGTAAGCTAAAGTTCCAACTGTCAGTTTTTTTCTGCCACTCCCTCTGTGGCTTTTTGACAACGTTTTCCTATAGAGTGAATGAAGATTTTTTTGGGAAGGCATAACTCAGGATAGAGGACGAATTAAGACTTGGGGTTTGTTTTACTAGATAGAGTATGCCCCAGTGTAGTGCCTTTTGGGGTTGTGGTTTTTCAGAAAGTTATAGGGTTTTTTTAATTAAGAGAAATATGCCCCATTATAGAGATAGGGCATTTCAATTTATTGCGCCTGCGCAGTGACCGCCAGCAGGGGGTGTACAGAGAGTAGCTCTGGCAGTTGGGCACGAGGAGACAGAGCGGGAAGGAGTCACGTGGAGCTGCAGGAGGACAGCCAGCGGTTCCCGGCGTGTGAGTTCATTGAGGTCCATGAAGCGGGAGGAGATCGCCGGAGCTGCGTAGCACTGGGTGAGTTCTGTCAGGCAGCCCACCGCTGTGTACCCAGCTTCCACTTCTCCCCCGCGTGTCCGGCCACCCTCCCCTCTCGCCCGCCCGGCCACCCTCCCCTCCCGCCCGCCCGCCCGCGCCCGCTCGCCCGCTCGCCCGCCCGCTTGCCCGCTGTGTGCCCGGCCGCCCGCCGGACCTTCCCTGGTGGCTGCCTGCGTCTCCTCCCCGCGTCTGTGGTGCGGCTGGCAGTAGGAGGCGTCTCGGGCAGCTGTGTCCGGCCACTCCTCCCTCCTCCTCCTCCCGCTGTGTCCGGCCCTCCCTCCCTGCAGTATGCGGTATTTATCAAGGTCTCTATGGTCACCAGTCACCCCCCCTTCCCCCTCTCGCCCTCCCTGCTGTGTGTCCGTCTCCCCCCCCCTGCTGTGTGTCCGTCGCCCCCCCCCCTTGCCCTCCCTGCTGTGTGTCCCCCCCCTCCTCCCTGCAGTGTGTTCCCCCCCGCGCCCTCCCTGCTGTGTGTCCGGCCACCCTCCCCTCCTCCCGCTGTGTCCGGCCACCCTCCCCTCCTCCCGCTGTGTCCGGCCACCCCCCCTCCCGCTGTGTCCGGCCATCCCCCCCTCTCGCTGTGTCCGTCCACCCCCTACCTCCCGCTGTGTCCGGCCACCCCCCCCCTCCCGCTGTGACCGGCCACCCCCCCCACTCCCGCTGTGTCTGGCCACCCCCCCCCCTCCCGCTGTGTCCGGCCACCCTCCCCTCCTCCCGCTGTGTCCGGCCACCCTCCCCTCCTTCCGCTGTGTCCGGCCACCCCCCCCTCCCGCTGTGTCCGGCCACCCCCCCCTCCCGCTGTGTCCGTCCACCCCCCCCCTCCCGCTGTGTCCGGCCACCCCCCCCCTCCCGCTGTGTCCGGCCACCCCCCCTCCTCCCGCTGTGTCCGGCCACCCCCCCTCCTCCCGCTGTGTCCGGCCACCCCCCCTCCTCCCGCTGTGTCCGTCCACCCCCCCTCCTCCTCTCTGCTGTGTGTCCGTTCTCCCCCCGCCCTCCCTGCTGTGTGTCCGTCCCCCCCCGCCCTCCCTGCAGCGCCTGACACACGCACACGCAGCGCCTGACACACACGCACACATGCAGCACCTGACACACACACACAGACGCAGCACCTGACACTCACACGGACCTGACACACACGCACACACTCACACGCAGCGCCTGACACACACAGACACGCAGCGCCTGACACACACAGACACGCAGCGCCTGACACACACACACTCACGCACCTGACACACACACTCACGCACCTGACACACACACACACACTCACGCACCTGACACACACACACTCACGCACCTGACACACGCACACTCACGCACCTGACACACGCACACGGCTCGCAGCACCTGACACACACACAGCACCTGACACACACACACACACGCAGCACCTGACACACAGACATGCAGCGCCTGACACACACACGCAGACACGCAGCACCTGACACACACACGCAGACACGCAGCACCTGACACACACACACACACGCAGCACCTGACACACACACGCAGACATGCAGCACCTGACACACACACGCAGACACGCAGCACCTGACACACACACGCAGACACGCAGCACCTGACACAGACACGCAGCACCTGACACACACACACATACGCAGCACCTGACACACACACACAGCACCTGACACACACACACGCAGCACCTGACACAGACATGCAGCGCCTGACACACACACGCAGACATGCAGCACCTGACACACACATGCAGCACCTGACAGACACACACACACACACACACACACATGCAGCACCTGACACACCCACACACACAGACATGCAGCACCTGACACACCCACACACACACGCAGCACCTGACACACATACATACATGTGGCATTTAACGCACACACGCACAGCACCTGACACACAATCATATACACTCAGAGCACCTAACACACACATACACTCGCAGCACCTCACACACACTCGTATACACACGCAGCACCTGCCACTCACACATATATACACATGTAGCACCTGCCACTCCCACATACATGAACAGCACCTAACACACACATATATACATGCAGCACCTGACACACACATACACGTGCAGCACCTGACAGTCACACACATACAGATGCGACACAAACACATACACGCTCAACACCTGACACCCACGTGGCAGCTGACACATACAAATGCAGCACCTGAGATACACACATATACACGTGCAGCACCTGAGACACACACATACACGTACAGCACCTGACACACACACACATGTATGTACACGCGCGGCTCCAGGCACACACATACGTACGTACACACGCGGAATTTAAAACACACACACACTTACACGTGCGGCACCTGACACACATGTACGAACACGCGTGGCTCCTGACACACACACACGCGTGGCTCCTGACACACACACACACACACACACACACATGTACGAACACGCTCGGCTCCTGACACACACACGTATATACGTATACGCACGGCACCTGACACCTACACGTATGTACGTATACGCACGGCTCCTGACACCCACACGCATGTACACGCGCGGCTCCTGGCACACACACACACACACACACACACGTACGTACACGCGCGGCACCTGACACACGCCTGTACGTACACACATGCACAGCACCTGACATACACACATGTAGGTATGCGCCACCTGACACACACACACACACACACACGTACACGCACGACACTTGACACACACGTACGTACACGCACGGCACTGACACGTATGTACGCGCACGGCACCTGACACTCACGTACATACTAGTGATGAGTGGGTTCGGTTCGTCGGAATCCGAACCCCCCGAACTTCACCCATTTTACACGGGTCCGAGGCAGGTTCGAACCTTCCCGCCTTGCTCGGCTAGCCCGAGCGCGCACGAACGTCATTATACCGCTGTCGGATTCTCGCGAGATTCGGATGTCTGCATTCGTGGAAAGGGATCCCATGTGTAAACATGGGACCCCTTTCAGTCCGTCTGGTCCGGGTGTTCGGTTTGTTGTTTTGCCAAGTACGTGGATTTAATCTGGAACCTGGATCAGGTGAGTATAATTATCTTTTATTTTCAGGTACCCGTGGATTCTACTTGGAGAAGAGGACCGACTGCTTCATGTCAACATAGGTAAGTATGTGTGTGTCGGCAGGTGGGAAATAAAGTTATACTTTCACGGTGTCTGTGTCCTGTTTTTATTTGGGTATTTTTCCCCCAGTAGAACTACAGGTACCAGCGGGCCCGTTTTTCTCCTGCATGCTGGTACTTGTGGTTCTCCAAGTACCAGCTTGCGGGGGAGGCTTGCTGGGACTTGTAGTACTACTAGAAAAAACAATATTCTTTAAATTTTCTCAAGGCTATCAGCCTCCCATCCTCAGCCCTTGGATGGGGGGGACAGCCTCGGGCTTCACCCCTGGCCCTTAGGTGGCTGGGGGGGGGGACCCCTTGATTGAAGGGGTCCCCACTCCCCCAGGGTACCCTGGCCAGGGGTGACTAGTTGGATATTTAATGCCACGGCCGCAGGGCACTGTATAAAAGTGACCCCCGGCTGTGGCATTATCTGTCCAGCTAGTGGAGCCCGATGCTGGTGTAAAAAATACGGGGGACCCCTACTCTTTTTGTCCCCCGTATTTTTTGCACCAGCACCAGGCGCAGAGCCCGGTGCTGGTTTTAAAAATACGGGGGATCCCCTGTCCGTTTTTCCCCCGGATTTTTAGAACCAGGACCGGCTCGAAGAGCCCGAGGCTGGTTATGCTTTGGAGGGGGGACCCACGCAATTTTTTTTTCGGGTTTTTCACATTCCATTTAAAAAATAAATAATATTTTAAAAAATATATAAATAATACTTGTGCCTCCAAAAAAGACAAACCAAGTACCTAATCCCTTCTAATATAAATAGATATGCTATTACCAAAAAAAAAAAACTGCATAAAAAAAAACATGTTTTTAAAAATTTTTTATTAGATTCCGCCAGCAAAGTGTGGCGGATTGAAAATGACGAATTTACTGTTTAAAAGCACTGTTGTCGAATTTACAAACTTCAATTGAATATACTTTTGTCGAATTGCCGCATTTGTACCATTGCAGAAAAGTCGAATTTGTCAAATGTCGAATTTTAAAGTCGAATTTTGAAAGCCTGTAAGAATAGGCTCCGTCCCCTTCTACCCCTGTACCTTGCTCTCTCCTGTCTGTGCTCTCTCCCGTCTGTAGGACTAGGCCCCGCCCCCTTCTTACCCTCCTGTGACTGCTCTCTCCTGACAAGTGGACCAGGCCTGCCCCCTACACGCTGCTGGTGTCTTCATTGTTACTTGGTCTGGAGCTCCGTTGGGGAGAGAACTCACGTGAGCTCATTAAGAATGAGGAACTGGGATGTTTTAATTTTATTGTGAGTAGTGTAGTGTGGTGATGTAGTATGTTGTATGGGGGGTATAGTGTAATTATGAAGTGCAGCATATGGGAGGGCTGTAGCATAGTGATGTAGTGTGGCATATGGGGGGTGGTAGCGCATAGGCGTGCGTACAGGGGGTGCCTGGTGCGCACAGGCACTCCCTAATGTCCAGCACCGCTGCACGCCACGCTTGAGTAGCACAGTGATCGCTGAGTGTGTGATCGGTGGAGCCTAGCCTGCAGCTCATTTCCGTACCTCCCACCACCGCTGCACCCGACCCCCCTCTGCCTGCTGCTAATACTATGCTGAGTGCATTCGTCGGCGGCCTCACTGGGGGGACTGGCGTCACCTTGCAATGTGACGTGGTGATGTCCGCCCATGCTCTCCTCCCGCCCACCTGTGCTTTCCTCCTGCTGCGGTCTCTCAGTCCTAGTGTGCCGCGGCCGCCACACCACTGGCAGTGTTCCTCTAGGAGGGACTGGGAGCTGCTGGCAGACACATTCTGCTGAGACTTACTTGTCAGTGCGGGTTCCGGACGGCAGGCGGCGGGTGGGAGGGCAGACGGGGAGCAGGTGTCACAAGGAGTGTGTGGGTAACTAATTAACAATACTTCCGCTCAACGTGGCACTGCTGGTCCTTCATCTCCCATGTCTCTTCACCAGGTGGCGGGCGGCCCGGAAATTAAGTGATGTGTTGTGCAGCAGTCAGTGTGAAGTGACTGTGAGTAACACTGGTGGTGCTGATGATGCTGCTGCAGAATCTGGAAGCAATTAATTCATAAATATAATATACTCTATCAGTGTTTCTCTGACGTCCTAGTGGATGCTGGGAACTCCGTAAGGACCATGGGGATTAGCGGCTCCGCAGGATACTGGGCACAAAAGTAAAGCTTTAGGACTACCTGGTGTGCACTGGCTCCTCCCCCTATGACAATCCTCCAAGCCTCAGTTAGATTTTTGTGCCCGGCCGAGAAGGGTGCACACTAGGGGCTCTCCTGAGCTTCTTAGTGAAAGTTTTGTTTTAGGTTTTTTATTTTCAGTGAGACCTGCTGGCAACAGGCTCACTGCATCGAGGGACTAAGGGGAGAAGAAGCGAACTCACCTGCGTGCAGAGTGGATTGGGCTTCTTAGGCTACTGGACACCATTAGCTCCAGAGGGACCGAACACAGGCCCAGCCTCGGAGCTCGGTCCCAGAGCCGCGCCGCCGGCCCCCTTACAGAGCCAGAAGCAAGAAGAGGTCCGGAAAATCGGCGGCAGAAGACATCCTGTCTTCACCAAGGTAGCGCACAGCACTGCAGCTGTGCGCCATTGCTCCTCAGCACACTTCACACTTCGGTCACTGAGGGTGCAGGGCGCTAGGGGGGGGCGCCCTGAGCAGCAATAGAAACACCTTGGCTGGCGAAAATACATCACATATAGCCCCCAGGGCTATATGGATGAATTTTAACCCCTGGCAGATTCCACAGAAAAACGTGAGAAAAGGCCGCCGAGAAGGGGGCGGAGCCTATCTCCTCAGCACACTGGCGCCATTTTCTCTCACAGCGCCGTTGGAGGGAAACTCCCTGGCTCTCCCCTGCAGTTACTACACTACAGAAAGGGGTTAAAAAAGAGAGGGGGGCACTAATTAGGCGTAGTATAACAATACAGCAGCTATAAGGGGAAAAACACTTATATAAGGTTATCCCTGTATATATATATATATATATATAGCGCTCTGGTGTGTGCTGGCATACTCTCCCTCTGTCTCCCCAAAGGGCTAGTGGGGTCCTGTCCTCTATCAGAGCATTCCCTGTGTGTATGCTGTGTGTCGGTACGATTGTGTCGACATGTATGAGGAGGAAAATGGTGTGGAGGCGGAGCAATTGCCTGTAATGGAGTTGTCACCCCCTAGGGAGTCGACACCTGAGTGGCTGAGCTTATGGAAGGAATTACGTGACAGTGTCAGCTCTTTACAAAAGATTGATGACATGAGACAGCCGGCTACTCAGCCTGTGCCTGTCCAGGTGTCTCAAAAGCCATCAGGGGCTCTAAAACGCCCGTTACCGCAGATGGCAGATACAGACGCCGACACGGATACTGATTCCAGTGTCGACGATTAAGAGACGAATGTGACTTCCAGTAGGGCCACACGTTACATGATTGAGGCTATGGAAAATGTTTTTACACATTTCTGATAATACCAGTACCACTAAAAAGGGTATTATGTTGGGTGAGAAAAAACTGCCTGTAGTTTTTCCTGCATCTGAGGAATTAAATGAAGTGTGTGATGATGCGTGGGTTTCCCCCGATAAAAACTGTTAATTCCTAAAAAGTTATTAGCATCATACCCCTTCCCGCCAGAGGATAGGGCACATTGGGAAACACCCCCTAGGGTGAATAAAGCGCTCACACGCTTGTCTAAACAGGTGGCACTACCGTCCCCGGATACGGCCGCCCTTAAGGAACCTGCTGACAGAAAGCAGTAAAATATCCTAAAATGTATATACACTCACACGGGTGTGATACTGCGACCAGCAATCGCCTCAGCCTGGATGTGCAGTGCTGGGGTGGCTTGGTCGGATTCCCTGACTGACAATATTGATACCCTAGATAGGGACAGTATATTACTGACTATAGAGCATTTAAAAGATGCTTTCTATATATGCGTTGTGCACAGAGGGATATTTGCCGACTGGCATCAAGAGTAAGTGCGCTGTCCATTTCTGCCAGAAGAGGGTTATGGACAAGACAGTGGTCAGGTGATGCTGATTCCAAAAGGCATATGGAAGTATCGCCTTATAAAAGGGAGGAGTTATTTGGGGTAGGTCTAACAGACCTGGTGGCCACGGCAACGGCTGGGAAATCCACATTTTTACCCCAGGTAGCCTCTCAACATAAGAAGACGCCGTATTATCAGGCGCAGTCCTTTGGGCCCCATAAGGGCAAGCGGGCAAAAGGCTCCTCATTTCTGCCCCGTGGCAGAGGGAGAGGAAAAAGGCTGCAGCAAACAGCCAGTTCCCAGGAACAGAAACGGTGGGGGCCCGTCTCATAAATTTCAGCGTGCAGTGGGCTCACTCACAGGTGGACCCCTGGATCCTTCAGGTGGTATCTCAGGGGTACAAATTGGAATTTGAGACGTCTCCCCTTCGCCGTTTTCCTAAAGTCTGCTTTACCGACGTCTCCCTCCGACAGGGAGGCGGTATGGGAAGCCATTCACAAGCTGTATTCCCAGCAGGTGATAATCAAGGTACCCCTCCTACAACAGGGAAAGGGGTATTATTCCACGCTGTTTGTGGTACCGAAGCCGGACGGCTCGGTGAGACCTAATTTAAATCTGAAATCCTTGAACACTTACATACAAAGGTTCAAATTCAAGATGGAGTCACTCAGAGCGGTGATGGCAAACCGGGAAGAAGGGGATTATATGGTGTCTCTGGACATCAAGGATGCTTATCTCCATGTCCCAAATTACCCTTCTCACCAAGGGTACCTCAGGTTTGTGGTACAGAACTGTCACTATCAGTTTCAGACGCTGCCGTTTGGTTTGTCCACGGCACCCCGGGTCTTTACCAAAGTAATGGCCGAAATGATGATACTCCTTCGAAGGAAGGGAGTTTTAATTATCCCTTACTTGGACGATCTCCGGATAAGGGCAAGATCCAGGGAACAGTTGGTAGTCGGGGTAGCACTATCTCAGGTAGTGTTGCGGCAGCACGGTTGGATTCTTAATATTCCAAAATCGCAGCTGATTCCGACGACACGTCTTCTATTCCTAAGGATGATCCTGGACACAGTCCAGAAAATAAGAATTTACTTACCGATAATTCTATTTCTCATAGTCCGTAGTGGATGCTGGGGACTCCGAAAGGACCATGGGGAATAGCGGCTCCGCAGGAGACTGGGCACAAAGTAAAAGCTTTAGGACTAGCTGGTGTGCACTGGCTCCTCCCCCTATGACCCTCCTCCAAGCCTCAGTTAGGATACTGTGCCCGGACGAGCGTACACAATAAGGAAGGATTTTGAATCCCGGGTAAGACTCATACCAGCCACACCAATCACACCGTACAACTTGTGATCTGAACCCAGTTAACAGCATGATAACAGAAGGAGCCTCTGAAAAGATGGCTCACAACAACAATAACCTGATTTTTGTAACAATAACTATGTACAAGTAATGCAGACAATCCGCACTTGGGATGGGCGCCCAGCATCCACTACAGACTATGAGAAATAGAATTATCGGTAAGTAAATTCTTATTTTCTCTAACGTCCTAGTGGATGCTGGGGACTCCGAAAGGACCATGGGGATTATACCAAAGCTCCCAACCGGGTGGGAGAGTGCGGATGACTCTGCAGCACCGAATGAGAGAACTCCAGGTCCTCCTCAGCCAGGGTATCAAATTTGTAGAATTTAGCAAACATGTTTTCCCCTGACCAAGTAGCTGCTCGGCAAAGTTGTAAAGCCGAGACCCCTCGGGCAGCCGCCCAAGATGAGCCCACTTTCCGTGTGGAATGGGCTTTTACAGATTTTGGCTGTGGCAGGCCTGCCACAGAATGTGCAAGCTGAATTGTACTACAAATCCAACGAGCAATCGTCTGCTTAGAAGCAGGAGCACCCAGCTTGCTGGGTGCATACAGGATAAACAGCGAATCAGATTTTCTGACTCCAGCCGTCCTGGAAACATATATTTTCAGGGCCCTGACTACGTCCAGCAACTTGGAATCCTCCAAGTCCCTAGTAGCCGCAGGCACCACATATGAAAAATTAGGTAAGGGCTTTTATAGGATAAAGCCGCCAATTCTGAGACACGATGTACAGAGAGCCAACGTAAAAAATAACAATGTTTATTAATAAAACATATAAAAAGATTAATTGTCAAATAACCGGTGAAAAATATATATAAATATATATAAGAACATTCTACCTTTGAGAAAGTCACGTGAACGTGACGAAACGCGTCAGGACCCGCCCCTATCCACACTCAGCTCAGGTGAAATCTTCCAGGTGTTCCTTGGTCCCCGCTGCACCCTCCTTCTACAGCATCCGACATCAGCGGCTTCAGCGCACACGCCGCCACGACCGGGTTGTGAGAGAGACGATCCATTCCTTTCCGCTGCACAGCGTATATGGGCATTGCAGGACATTGAAGCCGAGGACGCTCGGCTCTTACCAGCCCATTTTGGAAAGGTATTGAATATCAATTTCAACTGAGGGACTTTTTTATTCATTAGGATCCTACCAACACACCTGGTATTTATCAACTATCTAACAAGTGAATCACGGAACTTTTCACCCCAATAAGCTGAGTCATTACAATATACCACTAGTTCACGTCTAGTGACTGTTCTTATATATATTTGTATATATTTTTCACCGGTTATTTGACAATAAATCTTTTTATATGTTTTATTAATAAACATTGTTATTTTTTACGTTGGCTCTCTGTACATCATGTTTCGTTCCTGATATTCAGCGCAGCCGTTTGTTCTTTTTCTATGCTATCACCACAATACTACACATAGTATTCCGGCAAGCGCAGACTATCAGGAACATAAAATTGTGATTATTTAATTCTATGAAACACGTATTGGTTTTCACTTTTTATTTTGATGATTAGGCACTCGTTTGTTGCAGTTTTTTGTTTTGGTCAATTCTGAGACACGCCTGGCTAGCCTGCCAGGGCTAACAGCATTACCACTTTCCATGTGAGATATTTTAAGTCCACAGTGGTGAGTGGTTCAAACCAATGTGATTTTAGGAATCCCAAAACTACATTGAGATCCCAAGGTGCCACTGGAGGCACAAAAGGAGGCTGTATATGCAGTACTCCCTTGACAAACGTCTGAACTTCAGGAACAGAAGCCAGTTCTTTTTGGAAGAATATTGACAGGGCCGAAATTTGAACCTTAATGGACCCTAATTTGAAGCCCATAGACAGTCCTGTTTGCAGGAAATGCGGGAAACGACCCAGTTGAAATTCCTCTGTAGGGGCCTTCCTGGCCTCGCACCACGCAACATATTTACGCCAAATACGGTGATAATGTTGTATGGTTACATCCTTCCTGGCTTTGATCAGGGTAGGGATGACTTCATCCGGAATGCCTTTTTCCTTCAGGATCCGGCGTTCAACCGCCATGCCGTCAAACGCAGCCGCGGTAAGTCTTGGAACAGACATGGTCCCTGCTGGAGCAGGTCCTTTCTTAGAGGTAGAGGCCACGGGTCTTCCGTGAGCATCTCTTGAATTTCCGGGTACCAAGTCCTTCTTGGCCAATCCGGAGCCACGAGTATAGTCTTTACTCCTCTCCTTCTTATGATTCTCAGTACTTTTGGTATGAGAGGAAGAGGAGGGAACACATACACTGACTGGTACACCCACGGTGTTACCAGAGAGTCCACAGCTATTGCCTGAGGGTCCCTTGACCTGGCGCAATATCTGTCCAGTTTTTTGTTGAGGCGGGACGCCATCATGTCCACCCTTTGGTTTTTCCCAACGGTTCACAATCATGTGGAAGACTTCTGGGTGAAGTCCCCACTCCCCCGGGTGAAGATCGTGTCTGCTGAGGAAGTCTGCTTCCCAGTTGTCCACTCCCGGAATGAACACTGCTGACAGTGCTATCACATGATTCTCCGCCCAGCGAAGAATCCTTGCCACTTCCATCATTGCCCTCCTGCTTCTTGTGCCGCCCTGTCTGTTTACGTGGGCGACTGCCGTGATGTTGTCCGACTGGATCAACACCGGCTGACCCTGAAGCAGAGGTCTTGCCTGACTTAGGGCATTGTAAATGGCCCTTAGTTCCAGGATATTTATGTGAAGTGACGTTTCCATGCTTGACCACAAGCCCTGGAAATTTCTTCCCTGTGTGACTGCTCCCCAGCCTCTCAGGCTGGCATCCGTGGTCACCAGGACCCAATCCTGAATGCCGAATCTGCGGCCCTCTAGGAGATGAGCACTCTGTAACCACCACAGGAGAGACACCCTTGTCCTTGGAGACAGGGTTATCCGCTGATGCATTTGAAGATGCGATCCGGACCATTTGTCCAGCAGATCCCACTGAAAAGTTCTTGCGTGGAATCTGCCGAATGGAATCGCTTCGTAAGAAGCCACCATCTTTCCCAGGACCATTGTGCATTGATGTACTGACACTTGGCCTGGTCTTAGGAGGTTCCTGACTATGTCGGATAACTCCTTGGCTTTCTCCTCCGGGAGAAACACCTTTTTCTGTACTGTGTCCAGAATCATCCCTAGGAACAGCAGACGTGTCGTCGGAATCAGCTGCGATTTTGGAATATTTAGAATCCATCCGTGCTGTCGTAGTACTACTTGAGATAGTGCTACTCCGACCTCTAACTGTTCTCTGGACCTTGCCTGCTTACTTTGTGCCTTCCAATGCACAATGCAAACTACAGGTAGTGCTGCAGGGCCCACACCCTTTTACTTGCCGTACAGAGCAGCTCTGGAGCTGTTACAGTGCCCAGCTGCTGCAAGAAATCAGCTTGAATGCTTCAGGGGCTGGGGCATAGCCAACATGAGCCCCACACCGAAGGAGGGTGGAGGTGTTTAATGCGAACTAGGGGTCATCCAAGCGCCGCAAAAGGCCGCCATGCCCTGCACGCCCCTTTTCTCTTTTCATATGCAGACGAGGGTTGAAGCCAACTTTGACCCACTGCTTGGATGACATCACCGTATGCAAATCCATCTGCTGCAGGCCTTCCCCCAGGAATGCTTGCACTAGTTGTTGCATTTGGTTTGTTGTCTGGGGGTGCTTCATTATTAGGCAGCCTTCTGCCCTCCCATGTTCATCTGAAAATTTGTGTTCTCCCTGCAGTTGTTGTCCCCAGATGAGAGTTCCCTTGTGCTGCCTCAGTTGAATCTCCTTTACTTGACAGAGATGTGCCTGAGCAGCGGCCCTCCCCAGCCCTATCCCAAATCATACTTATTTTGCATAGGAGATACCATGGTCATGAAGATTGTTCTCCCAGGGTGAGGTTCATTCATTGCATTCTGGGTATGCTGACCCCTGTGATTTCCCCAAATGTGGGAAACTCGACTGCATTATTTGTGGTAGTGGGGGACTGTGTTTGTGCTTTCCTCTGGTCAGCTCTGGTAAAAGTCAGATTTATTTGTCTCAGATCTTCCTCTAGCCTTGTTCTTCTTTCGAGAGTTCCCTTGTGCTGCCTCAGTTGGATCTCCTTCACTTGACAGGGGGGTACCCGAGCAGCGACCCTCCCCAGCTCTAGCCCAAATTCTACTTACCTGGCAGGTGAGATACTATGATCATGTAGGTGCTTCTCCCAGGGCAAGGCTCACCCATTGCACTCTGGGTGTGCTGCTCCTGCGATTTCCCCAAATGTGGGAAACTTGACTGCATAATTTGTGTTTCCCCTGGTCGGCTCTCATATAATTCAGATCTCTTTGTCTCAGGTCTCTCTCCAGCCTAGTTTGCTGTCTGTTTCAACTTCTCTTTTCTTGAGCCGCTCCCTTCTATGCCCTTGCGCACTATCCTGACTTCTCCCGTCTGCTTACTTTGTGCCTTCCAATGCACAATGCAAACTACAGGTAGTGCTGCAGGGCCCACACCCTTTTGCTTGCCGTTCAGAGCAGCTCTGGAGCTGTTACAGTGCCCAGCTGCTGCAAGAAATCAGCTTGAATGCTTCAGGGGCTGGGGCATAGCCAACATGAGCCCCACACCGAAGGAGGGTGGAGGTGTTTAATGCGAACTAGGGGTCATCCAAGCGCCGCAAAAGGCCGCCATGCCCTGCACGCCCCTTTTCTCTTTTCATATGCAGACGAGGGTTGAAGCCAACTTTGACCCACTGCTTGGATGACATCACCATATGCAAATCCATCTGCTGCTGGCCTTCCCCCAGGAATGCTTGTACTAGTTGTTGCATTTGGTTTGTTGTTTGGGGGTGCTTCAGTATTAGGCAGCCTTCTGCCCTCCCATGTTTATCTGGAAATATGTGTTCTCCCTGCAGTTGTTGTCCCCAGATGAGAGTTCCCTTGTGCTGCCTCAGTTGAATCTCCTTTACTTGACAGAGACGTGCCTGAGCAGCGGCCCTCCCCAGCCCTATCCCAAATCATACTTATTTTGCATAGGCGATACCATGGTCATGAAGATTGTTCTCCCAGGGTGAGGTTCATTCATTGCATTCTGGGTATGCTGACCCCTGTGATTTCCCCAAATGTGGGAAACACGACTGCATTATTTGTGGTAGTGGGGGACTGTGTTTGTGCTTTCCTCTGGACAGCTCTGGTAAAAGTCAGATTTATTTGTCTCAGATCTTCCTCTAGCCTTGTTCTTCTTTCGAGAGTTCCCTTGTGCTGCCTCAGTTGGATCTCTTTCACTTGACAGGGGGGTGCCAGAGCAGCGACCCTCCCCAGCTCTAGCCCAACTCCTACTTACCTGCCAGGTGAGATACTTTGATCATGAAGGTGCTTCTCCCAGGGCAAGGCTCACCCATTGCACTCTGGGTGTGGTGCCCCTGCGATTTTCCCAAATGTGGGAAGCTTGACTGCATAATTTGTGTTTCCCCTGGTCAGCTCTCGTATAATTCAGATCTCTTTGTCTCAGGTCTCTCTCCAGCCTAGTTTGCTGTCTGTTTCCACTTCTTTTTTCATGAGCCCCTCCCTTTTATACCCTTGTGCACTATCCTGACTTCTCCTCCTGTCTGCTTACTTTGTGCCTTCCAATGCACAATGCAAACTACAGGTAGTGCTGCAGGGCCCACACCCTTTTACTTGCCGTACAGAGCAGCTCTGGAGCTGTTACAGTGCCCAGCTGCTGCAAGAAATCAGCTTGAATGCTTCAGGGGCTGGGGCATAGCCAACATGAGCCCCACACCGAAGGAGGGTGGAGGTGTTTAATGTGAACTAGGGGTCATCCAAGTGCCGCAAAAGGCCGCCATGCCCTGCACGCCCCTTTTCTCTTTTCATATGCAGACGAGGGTTGAAGCCAACTTTGACCCACTGCTTGGATGACATCACCGTATGCAAATCCATCTGCTGCAGGCCTTCCCCCAGGAATGCTTGCACTAGTTGTTGCATTTGGTTTGTTGTTTGGGGGTGCTTCAGTATTAGGCAGCCTTCTGCCCTCCCATGTTCATCTGAAAATATGTGTTCTCCCTGCAGTTGTTGTCCCCAGATGAGAGTTCCCTTGTGCTGCCTCAGTTGAATCTCCTTTACTTGACAGAGATGTGCCTGAGCAGCGGCCCTCCCCAGCCCTATCCCAAATCATACTTATTTTGCATAGGAGATACCATGGTCATGAAGATTGTTCTCCCAGGGTGAGGTTCATTCATTGTATTCTGGGTATGCTGACCCCTGTGATTTCCCCAAATGTGGGAAACTCGACTGCATTATTTGTGGTAGTGGGGGACTGTGTTTGTGCTTTCCTCTGGTCAGCTCTGGTAAAAGTCAGATTTATTTGTCTCAGATCTTCCTCTAGCCTTGTTCTTCTTTCGAGAGTTCCCTTGTGCTGCCTCAGTTGGATCTTTTTCACTTGACAGGGGGGTGCCCGAGCAGCGACCCTCCCCAGCTCTAGCCCAACTCCTACTTACCTGCCAGGTGAGATACTATGATCATGAAGGTGCTTCTCCCAGGGCAAGGCTCACCCATTGCACTCTGATTTCCCCAAATGTGGGAAGCTTGACTGCATAATTTGTGTTTCCCCTGGTCGGCTCTCGTATAATTCAGATCTCTTTGTCTCAGGTCTCTCTCCAGCCTAGTTTGCTGTCTGTTTCCACTTCTTTTTTCATGAGCCCCTCCCTTTTATACCCTTGTGCACTATCCTGACTTCTCCTCCTGTCTGCTTACTTTGTGCCTTCCAATGCACAATGCAAACTACAGGTAGTGCTGCAGGGCCCACACCCTTTTACTTGCCGTACAGAGCAGCTCTGGAGCTGTTACAGTGCCCAGCTGCTGCAAGAAATCAGCTTGAATGCTTCAGGGGCTGGGGCATAGCCAACATGAGCCCCACACCGAGGGAGGGTGGAGGTGTTTAATGCGAACTAGGGGTCATCCAAGCGCCGCAAAAGGCCGCCATGCCCTGCACGCCCCTTTTCTCTTTTCATATGCAGACGAGGGTTGAAGCCAACTTTGACCCACTGCTTGGATGACATCACCGTATGCAAATCCATCTGCTGCAGGCCTTTCCCCAGGAATGCTTGCACTAGTTGTTGCATTTGGTTTGTTGTTTGGGGGTGCTTCAGTATTAGGCAGCCTTCTGCCCTCCCATGTTCATCTGAAAATATGTGTTCTCCCTGCAGTTGTTGTCCCCAGATGAGAGTTCCCTTGTGCTACCTCAGTTGAATCTCCTTTACTTGACAGAGATGTGCCTGAGCAGCGGCCCTCCCCAGCCCTATCCCAAATCATACTTATTTTGCATAGGAGATACCATGGTCATGAAGATTGTTCTCCCAGGGTGAGGTTCATTCATTGCATTCTGGGTATGCTGACCCCTGTGATTTTCCCAAATTTGGGAAACTCGACTGCATTATTTGTGGTAGTGGGGGACTGTGTTTGTGCTTTCCTCTGGTCAGCTCTGGTAAAAGTCAGATTTCTTTGTCTCAGATCTTCCTCTAGCCTTGTTCTTCTTTCGAGAGTTTCCTTGTGCTGCCTCAGTTGGATCTCCTTCACTTGACAGGGGGGTGCCCGAGCAGCGACCCTCCCAAGCTCTAGCCCAACTCCTACTTACCTGCCAGGTGAGATACTATAATCAGGAAGGTGCTTCTCCCAGGGCAAGGCTCACCCATTGCACTCTGGGTGTGCTGCTCCTGCGATTTCCCCAAATGTGGGAAACTTGACTGCATAATTTGTGTTTCCCCTGGTCGGCTCTCGTATAATTCAGATCTCTTTGTCTCAGGTCTCTCTCCAGCCTAGTTTGCTGTCTGTTTCAACTTCTCTTTTCTTGAGCCGCTCCCTTCTATGCCCTTGCGCACTATCCTGACTTCTCCCGTCTGCTTACTTTGTGCCTTCCAATGCACAATGCAAACTACAGGTAGTGCTGCAGGGCCCACACCCTTTTACTTGCCGTTCAGAGCAGCTCTGGAGCTGTTACAGTGCCCAGCTGCTGCAATAAATCAGCTTGAATGCTTCAGGGGATGGGGCATGGCCAACATGAGCCCCACACCAAAGGAGGGTGGGGGTGTTTAATGCGAACTAGGGGTCATCCAAGCACCGCAAAAGGCCGCCATGCCCTGCACGCCCCTTTTCTCTTTTCATATGCAGATGAGGGTTGAAGCCAACTTTGACCCACTGCTTGGATGACATCACCGTATGCAAATCCGTCTTCTGCAGAACTTCCCCCAGGAATGCTTGCACTAGTTGTTGCATTTGGTTTGTTGTTTGGGGGTGCTTCAGTATTAGGCAGCCTTCTGCCCTCCCATGTTCATCTGAAAATATGTGTTCTCCCTGCAGTTGTTGTCCCCAGATGAGAGTTCCCTTGTGCTGCCTCAGTTGAATCTCCTTTACTTGACAGAGATGTGCATGAGCAGCGGCCCTCCCCAGCCCTATCCCAAATCATACTTATTTTGCATAGGAGATACCATGGTCATGAAGATTACTCTCCCAGGGTAAGGTTCATTCATTGCATTCTGGGTATGCTGACCCCTGTGATTTCCCCAAATGTGGGAAACGCGACTGCTTTATTTGTTGGTAGTGGGGGACTGTGTTTGTGTTTTCCTCTGGTCAGCTCTGGTAAAAGTCAAATTTCTTTGTTTCAGATCTTCCTCTAGCCTTGTTCTTCTTTCGAGAGTTTCCTTGTGCTGCCTCAGTTGGATCTCCTTCACTTGACAGGGGGGTGCCCGAGCAGCGACCCTCCCCAGCTCTAGCCCAACTCCTACTTACCTGCCAGGTGAGATACTATGATCATGAAGGTGCTTCTCCCAGGGCAAGGCTCACCCATTGCACTCTGGGTGTGCTGCCCCTGCGATTTCCCCAAATGTGGGAAACTTGACTGCATAATTTGTGTTTCCCCTGGTCAGGTCTCGTATAATTCAGATCTCTTTGTCTCAGGTCTCTCTCCAGCCTAGTTTGCTGTCTGTTTCAACTTCTCTTTTCTTGAGCCGCTCCCTTTTATACCCTTGTGCACTATCCTGACTTCTCCTCCTGTCTGCTTACTTTGTGCCTTCCAATGCGCAATGCAAACTACAGGTAGTGCTGCAGGGCCCACACCCTTTTACTTGCCTTACTGAACAGCTCTGGAGCTGTTACAGTGCCAAGCTGCTGCAAGAAATCAGCTTGAATGCTTCAGGGGATGGGGCATGGCCAACATGAGCCCCACACCGAAGGAGGGTGGAGGTGTTTAATGCGAACTAAGGGTCATCCAAGCGCCGCAAAAGGCCGCCATGCCCTGCATACCCCTTTTCTCTTTTCATATGCAGATGAGGGTTCCAGCCAACTTTGGCCCACTGCTTGGATGACATCACCGTATGCAATTCCGTCTTCTGCAGAACTTCCCCCAGGAATGCTTGTACTAGTTGTTGCATTTGGTTTGTTGTTTGGGGGTGCTTCAGTATTAGGCAGCCTTCTGCCCTCCCATGTTCATCTGAAAATATGTGTTCTCCCTGCAGTTGTTGTCCCCAGATGAGAGTTTCCTTGTGCTGCCTCAGTTGAATCTCCTTTACTTGACAGAGATGTGCATGAGCAGCGGCCCTCCCCAGCCCTATCCCAAATCATACTTATTTTGCATAGGAGATACCATGGTCATGAAGATTGTTCTCCCAGGGTGAGGTTCATTCATTGCATTTTGGGTATGCTGACCCCTGTGATTTCCCCAAATGTGGGAAACTCGACTGCATTATTTGTGGTAGTGGGGACTGTGTTTGTGCTTTCCTCTGGTCAGCTCTGGAAAAAGTCAGATTTCTTTGTCTCAGATCTTCCTCTAGCCTTGTTCTTCTTTCGAGAGTTCCCTTGTGCTGCCTCAGTTTGATCTCTTTCACTTGACAGGGGGGTGCCCGAACAGCGACTTTCCCCAGCTCTAGCCCAACTCCTACTTACCTGCCAGGTGAGATACTATGATCATGAAGGTGCTTCTCCCAGGGCAAGGCTCACCCATTGCACTCTGGGTGTGCTGCCCCTGCGATTTCCCCAAATGTGGGAAACTTGACTGCATAATTTGTGTTTCCCCTGGTCGGCTCTCGTATAATTCAGATCTCTTTGTCTCAGGTCTCTCTCCAGCCTAGTTTGCTGTCTGTTTCCACTTCTCTTTTCTTCAGCCGCTCCCTTCTATACCCTTGTGCACTATCCTGACTTCTCCTCCCGTCTGCTTACTTTGTGCCTTCCAATGCACAATGCAAACTACAGGTAGTGCTGCAGGGCCCACACCCTTTTACTTGCCTTACAGAGCAGCTCTGGAGCTGTTACAGTGCCCAGCTGCTGCAAGAAATCAGCTTGAATGCTTCAGGGGATGGGGCATGGCCAACATGAGCCCCACACCAAAGGAGGGTGGAGGTGTTTAATGCGAACTAGGGGTCATCCAAGCACCGCAAAAGGCCGCCATGCCCTGCACGCCCCTTTTCTCTTTTCATATGCAGATGAGGGTTGAAGCCAACTTTGACCCACTGCTTGGATGACATCACCGTATGCAAATCCGTCTTCTGCAGAACTTCCCCCAGGAATGCTTGCACTAGTTGTTGCATTTGGTTTGTTGTTTGGGGGTGCTTCAGTATTAGGCAGCCTTTTGCCCTCCCATGTTCATCTGAAAATATGTGTTCTCCCTGCAGTTGTTGTCCCAAGATGAGAGTTCCCTTGTGCTGCCTCAGTTGAATCTCCTTTACTTGACAGAGATGTGCATGAGCAGCGGCCCTCCCCAGCCCTATTCCAAATCATACTTATTTTGCATAGGAGATACCATGGTCATGAAGATTTTTCTCCCAGGGTGAGGTTCATTCATTGCATTTTGGGTATGCTGACCCCTGTGATTTCCCCAAATGTGGGAAACTTGACTGCATTATTTGTGGTAGTGGGAGACTGTGTTTGTGCTTTCCTCTGGTCAGCTCTGGTAAAAGTCAGATTTCTTTGTCTCAGATTTTCCTTTAGCCTTGTTCTTCTTTCGAGAGTTCCCTTGTGCTGCCTCAGTTGGATCTCCTTCACTTTACAGGGGGGTACCCGAGCAGCGACCCTCCCCAGCTCTAGCCCAACTCCTACTTACCTGCCAGGTGAGATACTATGATCATGAAGGTGCTTCTCCCAGGGCAAGGCTCACCCATTGTACTCTGGGTGTGCTGCTCCTGCGATTTCCCCAAATGTGGGAAACTTGACTGCATAATTTGTGTTTCCCCTGGTCGGCTCTCGTATAATTCAGATCTCTTTGTCTCAGGTCTCTCTCCAGCCTAGTTTGCTGTCTGTTTCCACTTCTCTTTTCTTCAGCCGCTCCCTTCTATACCCTTGTGCACTATCCTGACTTCTCCTCCCGTCTGCTTACTTTGTGCCTTCCAATGCACAATGCAAACTACAGGTAGTGCTGCAGGGCCCACACCCTTTTACTTGCCTTACAGAGCAGCTCTGGAGCTGTTACAGTGCCCAGCTGCTGCAAGAAATCAGCTTGAATGCTTCAGGGGCTGGGGCATAGCCAACATGAGCCCCACACCGAAGGAGGGTGGAGGTGTTTAATGCAAACTAGGGGTCAGACAAGCGCCGCAAAAGGCCACCATGCCCTGCACGCCCCTTTTCTGTTTTCATATGCAGACGAGGGTTGAAGCCAACTTTGACCCACTGCTTGGATGACATCACCATATGCAAATCCATCTGCGGCAGGCCTTCCCCCAGGAATGCTTGCACTAGTTGTTGCATTTGGTTTGTTGTTTGGAGGTGCTTCAGTATTAGGCAGCCTTCTGCCCTCCTATGTTCATCTGAAAATATGTGTTCTCCCTGCAGTTGTTGTCCCAAGATGAGAGTTCCCTTGTGCTGCCTCAGTTGAATCTCCTTTACTTGACAGAGATGTGCATGAGCAGCGGCCCTCCCCAGCCCTATTCCAAATCATACTTATTTTGCATAGGAGATACCATGGTCATGAAGATTTTTCTCCCAGGGTGAGGTTCATTCATTGCATTTTGGGTATGCTGACCCCTGTGATTTCCCCAAATGTGGGAAACTTGACTGCATTATTTGTGGTAGTGGGAGACTGTGTTTGTGCTTTCCTCTGGTCAGCTCTGGTAAAAGTCAGATTTCTTTGTCTCAGATTTTCCTTTAGCCTTGTTCTTCTTTCGAGAGTTCCCTTGTGCTGCCTCAGTTGGATCTCCTTCACTTTACAGGGGGGTACCCGAGCAGCGACCCTCCCCAGCTCTAGCCCAACTCCTACTTACCTGCCAGGTGAGATACTATGATCATGAAGGTGCTTCTCCCAGGGCAAGGCTCACCCATTGTACTCTGGGTGTGCTGCTCCTGCGATTTCCCCAAATGTGGGAAACTTGACTGCATAATTTGTGTTTCCCCTGGTCGGCTCTCGTATAATTCAGATCTCTTTGTCTCAGGTCTCTCTCCAGCCTAGTTTGCTGTCTGTTTCCACTTCTCTTTTCTTCAGCCACTCCCTTCTATACCCTTGTGCACTATCCTGACTTCTCCTCCCGTCTGCTTACTTTGTGCCTTCCAATGCACAATGCAAACTACAGGTAGTGCTGCAGGGCCCACACCCTTTTACTTGCCTTACAGAGCAGCTCTGGAGCTGTTACAGTGCCCAGCTGCTGCAAGAAATCAGCTTGAATGCTTCAGGGGATGGGGCATGGCCAACATGAGCCCCACACCAAAGGAGGGTGGAGGTGTTTAATGCGAACTAGGGGTCATCCAAGCACCGCAAAAGGCCGCCATGCCCTGCACGCCCCTTTTCTCTTTTCATATGCAGATGAGGGTTGAAGCCAACTTTGACCCACTGCTTGGATGACATCACCGTATGCAAATCCGTCTTCTGCAGAACTTCCCCCAGGAATGCTTGCACTAGTTGTTGCATTTGGTTTGTTGTTTGGGGGTGCTTCAGTATTAGGCAGCCTTCTGCCCTCCCATGTTCATCTGAAAATATGTGTTCTCCCTGCAGTTGTTGTCCCAAGATGAGAGTTCCCTTGTGCTGCCTCAGTTGAATCTCCTTTACTTGACAGAGATGTGCATGAGCAGCGGCCCTCCCCAGCCCTATTCCAAATCATACTTATTTTGCATAGGAGATACCATGGTCATGAAGATTTTTCTCCCAGGGTGAGGTTCATTCATTGCATTTTGGGTATGCTGACCCCTGTGATTTCCCCAAATGTGGGAAACTTGACTGCATTATTTGTGGTAGTGGGAGACTGTGTTTGTGCTTTCCTCTGGTCAGCTCTGGTAAAAGTCAAATTTCTTTGTCTCAGATTTTCCTTTAGCCTTGTTCTTCTTTCGAGAGTTCCCTTGTGCTGCCTCAGTTGGATCTCCTTCACTTTACAGGGGGGTACCCGAGCAGCGACCCTCCCCAGCTCTAGCCCAACTCCTACTTACCTGCCAGGTGAGATACTATGATCATGAAGGTGCTTCTCCCAGGGCAAGGCTCACCCATTGTACTCTGGGTGTGCTGCTCCTGCGATTTCCCCAAATGTGGGAAACTTGACTGCATAATTTGTGTTTCCCCTGGTCGGCTCTCGTATAATTCAGATCTCTTTGTCTCAGGTCTCTCTCCAGCCTAGTTTGCTGTCTGTTTCCACTTCTCTTTTCTTCAGCCGCTCCCTTCTATACCCTTGTGCACTATCCTGACTTCTCCTCCCGTCTGCTTACTTTGTGCCTTCCAATGCACAATGCAAACTACAGGTAGTGCTGCAGGGCCCACACCCTTTTACTTGCCTTACAGAGCAGCTCTGGAGCTGTTACAGTGCCCAGCTGCTGCAAGAAATCAGCTTGAATGCTTCAGGGGATGGGGCATGGCCAACATGAGCCCCACACCAAAGGAAGGTGGAGGTGTTTAATGCGAACTAGGGGTCATCCAAGTGTCAAAGTCAAAAATATTACATAGAGAGACCATATAAACTGCACACATATAAGTCGCTATACTTGCAAATATGCGCAGCGAGCACAGCAATATATGGAAACACACGCATTTGCTCGGACATGGCACAGAGATGGATTCGGCACTTGTTTCATACAGTACATGGTTATAATAATGAACAGCACCAGACATCATGGAGATTTAGAATTGGCTAATGAATTAATGTCATGGATGTGTATCATTCGAACCGAACCAGATAAACACATCATGTTTGGTATTGAAGCAAGCAGAATGAGGTGTGGGTTAGTTTGAGGCCTGTTGTGTTGTAGTGGGACATTGCAGCGGATAGATATGATTATATGTATAAAAGCTAAGATCATATTGTTAGAACAATGGATGCTCAAGACAACCTTTTACTAAGTTTTCAGGGCTGAACCTGATTAGCATATACAAAGGAGAAAGAAAGACCCCTCCCCCAGGTACTGGTCAAACAGGAAGGTAGTGGTCAGGTGTGGCCTCAGAGAACAGATGTAATGTAGCTACACTCACAGACACACACACAGCTACCTGGCACCAAGCAGCATGGCGGCTGAATCCCCAGGACATCTTCCAAACTAAAGGCTAAGTATTGAACTTCACATGGCTAGATAAGGAAACAGACAGATTGCTTTCTGGTTTTAAATATGTTATTGTAACTTGGTTGTGTGATTGTTGGGTGTTTGTGGATACTCCGTGAAGTCCGTGATGAATTGGAACAGTATACAATCTGTAGCATAGTATTTGTGGTATTTGTTTGCCTATGGAGATTTAAAATAGATTGTGCTGGTTAGTTATAATATATATCCTGTTAATCATAAATACCACCATGCAGTTACGTTTGTGTTAATTACATTGTGATCTGGTCTTGTGATGAATATGCTCTGGTTATTGAGATACTGAAGTTGTTTGGGATGTGAAATTATGAGATGGTTCTAGGAAGTTGGATTACATTGTGAAAGGTGATTTAGATGGTTTGGAATTGTAAAATCAGAACATATGCATTGTTTTGAGGCTTGGACATTTTGGAATAAAGTGCCATGTGTTTGGACCTGCAAATCTAAAATGGCTGCTGCTGGATGTCTTCCCCTCCCCCTTTCAGCCATGTGGTGTGGTCTTTGGAATCAAGTGGAGGTTTCTCAAAATGGAGTCTAGCTTCCATCCCATGCTGTATTCAGCATTGACTAACTGCGCAGCGATTGTCTCTCACATGTGTAGTTTTATCTGCAACCATGTTGTCTCTTATTTAATGTTATCATGAGCCATTTCTCTCTATCTCTCTCTTCTTCTCTTCCCCTTCCATTTTCCCATAAATAGTAATTGTATTGTATTGTATTTCTAGTGTAGCTATTTTGGTTAGGAAGTCTTTGTTATATTGTAGTGTATCATTTGTACTGTTATCCCCTTTTTACCAGTATATTAGATATAATACAGTTAATAGGCTTTGGACCCTAAACCAGTATCTGTGTATTTTCTATAGTGTTAAGTGTTCACTTGAGCGTCGGTGACGCTCAAGCAGCTTTGTAGTTAGTCAGGTTACACAAGGTTGCACTTACACCCTGTATCCACATTAAGGTATTCTGTGTATTTCATTGTTAAAAGGTTTAGACATAAAGGTATAGCGTTGTGAGCGTCTGCGCTGCTGGTGATCTCCTCGTGGTCTCGAGCGTCTGCTACGCCATAGCGAATCATTACGTTAGTCAACAGCCAATAACGTGTCCTG